>NC_139479.1:21748602-22199165 GCF_008360975.1 Lichenostomus cassidix | reverse complement strand
ACCATCTACAGAGTTCTCACTCAAGATAAGGTCTCCTTGTGGTACACAACGAGTTTCCCCATCTGCCTGCATCACCCACCAAGTATAACCAGGTCCTTGGGCAAAAACCACTCCACGGATGGGTTTGCCTTTGCCTGAGGTGGGACTAATCCAAACAGTCTTTCCTAAGAAACCTCTTACGTGTACCACAGGGACTTTATCTCCATCCACTGTGTGCAAAGGTTCAGACTCGGCAGGACCAGCTCGATTGATAGAACCCCTTGTGTTAACCATCCAGGTGGCCTTTGCTAAGTTCAGTTCCCAATTTTTGAAGGTTCCCCCGCCAAGTGCCTTCAAAGTTGTCTTAAGTAGTCCGTTGCACCGTTCAACTTTCCCAGCAGCTGGTGCATGATAGGGGATGTGGTATATCCATTCAATTCCGTGCTCTCTAGCCCAGGTGCTTATGAGGCCATTCTTGAAATGGGTTCCATTGTCAGACTCGGTTCTCTCAGGGGTACCATGTCTCCACAGGACTTGCTTTTCCAGACCCAAGATGGTGTTCCGGGCAGTAGCATGAGGCACAGGGTAGGTCTCGAACCATCCCGTGGTTGCTTCCACCATGGTCAGCACGTAGCGCTTTCCTTGGCGGGTTTGGGGAAGTGTGATGTAGTCAACTTGCCATACTTCCCCATACCTGTACTTTGACCATCGTCCACCGTACCACAGAGGCTTCACCCGCTTGGCCTGTTTGATTGCAGCACAAGTCTCACAGCTGTGGATGACCTGTGAGATGTTGTCCATGGTCAAGTCCACCCCTCGGTCACGAGCCCACCTGTATGTCGCATCTCTCCCTTGATGACCAGAGGCATCATGGGCCCAACGAGCTAGAAATAATACTCCTTTGTGCTGCCAGTCCAGATCCACCTGTGACACTTCCACCTTGGCAGCTCGGTCCACCTGCTCGTTGTTACGATGCTCTTCATTAGCCCGACTCTTGGGTACATGTGCATCCACGTGTCGAACTTTCACAGTCAGCTTTTCTGCCCGGGCGGCGATGTCCTGCCAAATCTCAGCGGCCCAGATGGGTTTTCCTCTGCGCTGCCAGTTAGCCTTTCTCCAGCGATCTAACCATCCCCACAGTGCATTGGCTACCATCCAGGAGTCGGTGTAGAGATAAAGCCTTGGCCATTTCTCTCGTTCGGCAATATCCAAAGCCAGTTGGATGGCTTTAAGCTCTGCGACCCGACTCGATCCACCTTGTCCCTCGGTAGCCTGTACAGCTTGTCGTGTGGGGCTCCATACTGCAGCTTTCCATTTCCGATCTGCGCCTACAATTCGGCAGGACCCATCGGTGAAGAGGGCATAGCGTCTTTCACTCTCCGGCAGCTCGTTATACGGGGGTGCTTCCTCGGCACGTGCTACTTGCTCCTCTGCATCTTCTGAAGATAATTTAAAAGTCTCACCTTCAGGCCAGTTTGTTATAATTTCCAGAATCCCAGGGCGATTTGGGTTTCCAATACGGGCGCGCTGTGTGATGAGGGCAATCCATTTGCTCCACGTGGCATCAGTGGCATGGTGGGTAGAGGCAACCCTTCCCTTGAACATCCACCCCAGCACTGGCAGTCGGGGTGCAAGGAGAAGTTGTGTTTCTGTGCCGATCACCTCTGAGGCGGCTTGGACTCCTTCGTAAGCTGCCAAGATTTCTTTCTCAGTGGGAGTGTAGTTGACTTCAGACCCTCTGTAACTTCGACTCCAGAATCCCAGTGGTCGACCTCGGGTCTCACCAGGCACCTTCTGCCAAAGTCTCCAGGACAGACCATGGCTCCCGGCTGCAGAGTAAAGCACATTCTTTACCTCTGGTCCTGTCCTGACTGGGCCAAGTGCTACCGCATGAGCGATTTCCTGTTTGATCTGGGTGAAGGCTTGCTGCTGTTCAGGGCCCCAGTGGAAATCGTTCTTCTTGCGGGTTATGAGGTAGAGAGGACTCACAATCTGGCTGTACTCAGGGATGTGCATTCTCCAAAAGCCTATGGCGCCTAGGAAAGCTTGCGTCTCCTTCTTGTTGGTTGGTGGAGACATCGCGATGATCTTATTGATGACCTCGGAAGGAATCTGACGCCGTCCGTCTTGCCACTTTACTCCCAGGAACTGGATCTCTCGGGCAGGTCCCTTGACTTTGCTCTTCTTGATGGCGAAACCGGCTTCCAGGAGAATTCTGATGATTTTCTCTCTTTTCCCAAATACTTCCGTTGCTGTGTCCCCCCACACAATGATGTCATCAATATACTGCAGATGTTCTGGAGCCTCACCCTTTTCCAGTGCAGCCTGGATCAGTCCATGGCAGATGGTGTGACTGTGCTTCCACCCCTGGGGCAGTCGGTTCCATGTGTACTGCACACCTCTCCAGGTGAAAGCAAACTGAGGCCTGCACTCTGCTGCCAGAGGAATGGAGAAAAAGGCATTGGCAATGTCGATGGTCGCATACCACTTTGCTGCCTTGGATTCCAGCTCATACTGAAGTTCCAACATGTCCGGTACAGCAGCACTCAGTGGTGGTGTGACTTCATTCAGGCCACGGTAATCCACTGTCAGTCTCCATTCTTCACTGGACTTACGCACCGGCCATATAGGGCTGTTAAAGGGTGAGTGAGCCTTGCTGACCACCCCTTGGCTCTCCAGATCCCTAATCATCTTATGGATGGGGGCCACAGAGTCTCTGTCAGTGCGGTATTGCCGGCGGTGCACTGTTGCTGTAGCAATTGGTACCCGCTGTTCTTCAATTCTCAGTAGTCCTACAGCAGACGGGTTATCTGAGAGACCAGGCAGGGTATTTAGTTGTCTTATGTCTTCTGTCTCTACGGCTGCTATCCCAAAAGCCCAGCGATGTCCCTTGGGGTCTTTGAAATATCCACTCCTGAGATAATCTATGCCGAGGATGCATGGGGCGTCTGGACCAGTCACAATGGGGTGTTTCTGCCACTCGTTCCCAGTTAAACTCACTTCAGCTTCCAGTACAGTCAGCTGCTGGGATCCTCCTGTCACCCCAGAAATGGAAATGGATTCGGTCCCCACATACCTGGATGGCATCAGGGTGCACTGAGCGCCGGTGTCAACCAAAGCCGGGTATCTTTGTGGGTCAGACGTGCCAGGCCATCGGATCCACACAGTCCAATAGATCCGATTATCCCTTTCCTCTACCTGGCTAGAGGCAGGGCTCCTCTAATCCTGTTTTTGTTGCACGATGTTCTTCTCCTGTAAATGTGTTCCTGAGGTCCCTTCAAGAGGATCAGTCATATTATCACTTCCATTCTGTCTGGAGTTCTGTCCACAAGAGACTGGGGCAGTGTTGTACCTAGATGAGCCTCCTGAAGTGGATGTTTTTTTTTTCAATTCACGTACCCGGGCTGCTAAGGAGGAGGTGGGTTTCCTATCCCACTTTCTCATGTCTTCCCCATGCTCCTGCAGGAAAAACCAGAGGTCACGTCGTGGAGTTTGTCTTCTTTCCTTGGCTGGGGGACGTCTGCTCCTGATGGCAGAGACTCGGGTTGGTTTCGGTGTGGCATGGAAAAATCCTTCTTTGAGCTCTTTCCTTAGTTTCTGATTCTCTTCAATCAAGCTCCGGACTTGCTCGGCCAGGTTTGTTTCTACCGATGAGACCTGGGTACGTAGTGGAGCGGTGACAGTGTCCTCATAAATTCTCAGTTTGTTTGCTAGCACGCCCACCTGGTCTTCGCCTTCCCTCCACTGCAATGTTGCCAGGTAACGAGAGTATATCTCTGGTCCGAGCCGCGCGAATCTTAGCCACATTTGTGAAGTGCACTGGACGTTATCTGGGCTCTTGGGGAATCTCTCGTTGTCTGAGAAAATGATCTCTAGCACAGCCAATTCCCTCAGGCATCGGATACCTTGTTCGATTGTGTTCCATTTCCTTTGGTGCATCTGGAGGTCTTCTTTGCAGAGGTATCTGTCCCGTACACTCGCCAGCAATCGCCGCCAGAGGCTGAGAGTTTCCTGGGTTCTCCCAATCCCCTGGTCAATAACCACATCCTGGGACAGGGATCCCAGTTGCCTGGCCTCACTTCCATCCAGAATGGTGTCGTTAGCTGCGGCGTCCCAGATGCGGAGCAGCCAGGTTAAGATGGACTCGTTCGCCTGCCGGGTGAATTCCCTCCGTAGGTCCCGCAGCTCCCCCAGGGATAGAGAGCGAGTGATGATCTCCGGCTCTGTCTCTTCTGCTTGGTGAGATGGTCCTGCCGCATCCCCATCAGTCGTTATGCGGACTGATTTGCTCTTTGATTTCTTTTTCTGGACGGGGGCAACTGCTACGGGCTTCGGCTGTTCTGATTTGCTTTGTTTCTGCTCCTCAAGAAGACAAAATATTGTTCTGATCTTCAGCATGAGGTACACGGTGCTGGTCGCAGAGAAAAAAGAAAACAGAACTGACAGGAAGATTATGCCATCCTTAGCATCTAGGGAGAACTCAATATTGTCAAGGACGGCTGTGCCTGACCTGAACTGTTGGAAGAAACTGCTCTCTCTTCCTAGCCCCAGAGGGTGGGTGCGATTGCTGATGAGATCCCAGACGAAGCAGCTCAGGTTAGGCCAGGCAGACAAAGTCGAGTATATATAACGAATGGTGTTCATTGCCTCACAGGTAACCATGCCATAGGCATAATAAACCAATAGAGCAATTCTCATGCCATTCCCTGGTCGCAACAGGAGCAATATGACAGGCAGATAGTATCCCATTTGAGGAAAAATATAGAGAGCGAGATACAATACCCATATAGATAAGCTGAGCATCATGGTGCTAGGATTTCTGCGTTTCCCCAGGTCGTGCCCCACGTTGGGCGCCAAAATATGTATTGGTTTGAAAACAAACCAGTGGGAGATCACAAGTCGAGATTGAAATTAAAAATAAGTGAAATAATACAAGGAAAAGCACTGACAAAGTCAGATACAACCTAACACCCTGTTAGGGTGGTAGTAGCAGTCCGACTGAAGTAGTCCAGTTGAAGCAGTGATCCTGTGAAGGTCTAGTCTCCAGCTAAAGATCCAGTAGTAGCTCTGGTCCTCTGGGAACCCAGTAGACAGGGCTAGCTCAGGCAGTTCCAAGGCCAGGTTATATCCAGGTGGGAACACCTGGCTCCTCCCTCCTTGGCAGAGCATCTCACAATGGGATGAGATAAGTCCATGAGTCACACGGTGGGTCCCTGATGGCCCATTGCCTGTCATGCGGGGTGGGTCGTTAGCAAGTGATAATAGCTAACGGATGGCTTATTGCTTGTCATCCGGAGTGGGTGAGTCCAAGTCCCATCCAAATGCCAAGTCTTCACTTGGTGGTTTAGAGATCAGGGAAAGAGACAGTACAGTACTTCTGTACTTCTGCCTAAAACGCCAGCATGAACAGAACTATTCTTTCATTTCTGGTGGAGTGTGTTTTTAAAGAGAATTATGTTTCAGCTATAATGCCATTTCTCAGAACTGCCAACTGTCTAAATGTATGACTGAGACTTTTTGAAATAGTTTTATCTCGTGATTCCCTGTTGCAGGGATTTATTGACTAACATAAATTCTGTTATGTAATTGCCCTGCTGCTAAAACACACTGCATCAGTCTCTGACTTTCTTGTTGGAGCTGTTCCATTTTAAATAAATAAATATTCACTGGGCCAGAACAAATGAGTGATTGCCTCTATACACCAGTGATTAAGACACTTGCTTGGGAAATATGAGTCACATTGAAGCTGTGGCTCAATTGTTAATTATACGAAGTAGCTCCAACTTGTCCTTTAATTTTTAGCAGCTTACATGGATTGAATGTCACATACAGGTACTTGAATCCCAGCTCTAAATCAGGCTAATAAGAAATAACTTGACACTATGTGGCTTGTACAATCGGGACAATTGGATGTACTGAGAGGGAAGGAGGAGTCAGTACTTTTCTACTACATTAACCAAAGAAACATGTGTTCCAGTAATTTCCAAAATAAAAAGATGCATAATGAAATTAAATCCTTCATTGAGCTGTGTTTGATTGCTCTTCATAGGATCTATATATGTATTTTAAAAGTTGTAGTTAATAATGCATTGGAGAAATATATTTTAATTACAAGAATGTACTTTGAGTCCCTTATTCATTATTGTGTGAATATATGTAAAGTGGATGTAAGCTTTTTACGAAAATTCTCTACCCATTTCCTGTTAAGAAAATTGTTTACCATCACTACATAAACAGCCACAAAAGTAGCAAGTTTTTTCCCACCAATTTCTTTTTTTTTTTGGAGGGGGAGAGGGGGAAAGGGAGAGGGAATAATTAGCAGAGTTATGCACCATTAAAATAGTCTGCGTTAAAGATGACTTCAGATGTGTGAAATAAGTACCTGAGAGTGTTATCTGACTTAGAGAGTGGTCAATACAAGGGAAAAAGAGTATCTAGCATTCCATTTATATGACCCATTTTAGACCTAAATATGAGGGTAACATAAATCACAGCCTGAAAGTGGCTGTTTCTTTTCTTTTGCTATAAACCTGCTCTAGATGGCCAGCTTATGGCATGCCTGTGTTGTAAATTGAAGTTAGGACGAACTAAAATCCCTCTTCTGGAAAAAATAAATGTATAGAAAAGTTTATTTTTTCTTACTCCCATTTTGTTTCAATAGTTTCACAGTGATGTTTTAACATGTCTAAGTGCAGTGCACTTATGTATATCAGAGTTGCTGGTATTTAATTGCAGATACCTGCATTATTTTGAGAAGCAGGATCCATGAAAATGTTGTCTACTATTGTAATTAGTTAATATAATAGTCAAGGGTTATTAGGAAGGAATTACTATCTCAAAGTCTATGTACTTTGCAGGCATGGTTCTCTTTATTAACATGATTTATCTACATTTTATTTTAAAAAATATTTATTAAAAACAAACTTTTTTTTAAGATTTCTGTTGCATTATCCTAAGGGTAATATTTAATAGTTAAGGCATTTTATCAGGAAATGCCTTAACTAATATGTAAGGTGAAGATATGTTTGATAATACAGAACTAAAAGACTTGAGCCATTGCACAGCAACATGTCTACTTGTACAGGTAGTGGCTCATTGGATTCAGAGGCAATTTATCTGCAAACTATTATATTTTTTTAAACCTCAGAAATCACAGTCTTCAACCTGTCATTCTCATACTTAAGAAAAGCCAGGCTCTTAAGACATCTTGCATGCTTACTGCATTTGAACACTTCCTTAATACTCTATGAATTCTTAATTTCTTTGTAGTTAGTAAGATATACTGTGATGTGGTTTTTTGGAAAGCAAAATGTTTTTATGTACCTTTTTGATTTCAATGCAGTGGTTACTGTTTGAAAAGTAAACAGGCCAGCCACATATCAGCAGCATAAAAACATTCTGACACACACTTGAAAGAATGAGAGACAATTTTCAATCAGTTCAAATAGTTGTCTCTGCATAGTGCTTCAACACGTCAAAGGAAAGTCAAATAGTCAAAAAGAAGCAATTAAAGTTGATAATAGGAGTTTGATAAGAGCATCCCTGTGAGGGCAACATTTTCTAGACATCTTGCATTGTACTTTCCCTAACGGTTTATGGTGTTTAGTACAGACTAATCAAGCAAAGGCTGTTTAGCTCATAATGCTATTATTATATGATTATTGCAGAGTAGAAATATATCAAGAAACAAAAATTATCAATTTACCCAGTGGTCCATGAGGAGGTAACAATTTTTCTTCATTGTGTAAAATGCATGTTACTCTACCACAAAACTTGGTATGACACATGCATACAATAGAGACACATAAGACACATTTGACCGTAGCAATTTACTGTACTCAAACTCACATGAAACTTAAAACTGGTTACTTAAGGAAATAATATATGAATCCATGACAATTATAATACATACCTTACCCTGCAAACATCAAGAACTAGACATAAAAAAAATTGTAATTGATTGACAATCTCTTAATATACTCTGAATGACTCTGTCCTTGTGTGTCTACTGTATGCCAATAAAGCCCATTTTATTTTAAAATAATTTGCCATTTTCAGCTATTTTATTGCTGGTTACTTTACAATACCAGCTTTTCCTCCAATTAGTTTTTTTTAAGCAACTGGCTTTACTGCCTGTACTAGACTTTATTACCAATAGACATACTGCCCATCGCTCTGTTCTAATACTGGTAAGAACTTAAAAACCTAAATCAACAAAGGGATAAATTTAACTAACATTAATATATTTCAAGTTATTTTGAGATTACTTTTCAAAATTACTATTTAAATATGAGTCTTTGTGAAACTGATTTTAAAATTTACTAAAGAAAGTATGATTACAAAAAATACCCTGCACTACTGATTCCTTAGTTTTAATGCCTTTTCTGTACCAGGTGGCTTATTCTATCAACCACCCTTTAATAAAAATGGCAGCTTTCAATCCAATATGCTCAAAGCTTGCTTTCTGTCTATATGTTACAGGTCTAGGTGGTATGAATTAAGACCTTGCATAATGAACCATGTTAAAGATAGGCATGATGTTAATTCTAGTCTACCATATGGAGCAGATAGTAAATGTGAATAAACCAGATCAGAAAATGGGAAGCAAAGTAACCCTATTATCTGTATTTGTACAACTGTACAAATTATTTTATAAGGCTGATCACATGTGGTGCAGTTGTATGCTAATGTAAGAGTCTCCTTTTCCCAAGGATTTCAGCGAGCATTTTTCTCCATTTCAGTGGGGTCTATAAATATGTCAGCTTGCTTGCATCTCGTCTCAGTGCCTGTGACACAGCAGCAGCACAGAAGTGTATCTGACCAGTACAGAAGGAACCTTAGACACCTGATTTACCTCATTGCTGCAACCTGAAGCACTTATGGTCTCATCGAAAAATATGTAAGGGTAGGAGGGAAAATTCAGGAGACCACCAAGAGTGCAAAAGCTGTCAGCTATCTGACTTGGTCCTGTAAGCTAGTTCTCTATGCATGACAGTTGATAAACTACACACAGTGAGAACTGCTTATAGGATGTTGAGAAACTGGAAGACAATATTCCAGAGCCTTATTTTCACCTACATGTATGTGTATACACGTATTTATTTATTTGCATTTTTATTTGGGTGTAAGTTTATAGATTCTATGACTATCAAAGTGAAAGCATTACTTGAACCAGATAACATATCTCAATTTTCTAATTTTCCCGAGGTATTAGTGTCCTGGAATTTGAAAAGTGACTTCTAATAGGTGACACTTAAAATTAGTATTTTCCTAGCACACTAGCTAGTCAGTAGCTAGTATGATTTTACTAAAAAAAAAAAAAAAAAGAGTTGATCATTTATTTTAAAGTATGCGAGCTTTTTTGTTTCTAAAATGACAGAAATGAATAGTTTAGACTGCCTGGTAATTAAATTCAAAGCTAGTTCAGTCTGCTACTATATATTCTTATATTCTTATTACAGGAGATATTGTCTTTCCAGTAGTTTAGTATTTAACAGAAAGTCGCTGCAGCCAAGTTATTGCAGCTGCCATGAGAATTAGAAAGGAATCAGCATTTTAGCCTATGGCCCAGCTACACACTGCATTTAGCCAGTAACTGTAACAGTTGATAGAAAACAATTGTTGCTGCACCAGGCTAATCCTCTAACTCAGTATTTAAGAGAGTGTTATTCTGAATTATATTGACACAAAGATTTCTAAAGGTCATGTCATTCTACCTGATGGGAAGAATACAAATACCATGTATTTTCAATGAAAAATTATGAAATTAGATATATTTTTGAAACTCAGCTAGGAAAACATGGACTTAATCAATATTAAAAACACATCATTGACAAAAAGAAAATTAAAACACTTTTGTAGAGTTCCATTTCTGTAATAGATTGGGGGGAATTCTGTGTTTATTTGGGTGGGTGCATGGATGATGGGGTTGTTTTTGTCTGCTTGTCTTTTTCCAGTCTGCAAAATGAAAGAGGAAGCTTAACATAAAAGGTTATGTTCTTTACTGGTGCTTTGTTTTGTGTGATGGTGATATCTCTGAAATAGAATAATTAAAAAAGAGGAAACTTACTGTATTTCAGTGTCCCTCCTCCAGCCTGCACTGATCCTTGCTCAATGAAACCATTATAAAGATTCTAAACATCTGCATTTTTTTTAAACAAGAAAAAACAAGGCAAAGAAAACCCATGCTAAAAAAAAAAAAGAAGCTTGATGCATTTTTCAGCATGGAACAGTTTCTTCTCTTCTTCAGCAGAACAGAGATGCTTGTTTGAGGCCTGAAACTGACAATATTGTCTGAATGGCTGACAGGTATCTGATCTCATCAATTCACTACTAGAAACAGGTGCATTACACTCCAGGATTTCTAATGTGCTGCAGCTCTCTGTAATCCGTAAGTGCTGCAGAAACAGCAACTTGTACCTGTCATATGCCTGGGACTACCTGTCTCTCCAGCCAGAACCTACCTTTCTAAACGTCAGCAGCACAGCTCTTTCTCTGAGGCTGTCCAAAATGGCCCTCTTGCTACACATTGCTTAGAAAAAGGCTCTAAACTGCTGCTTTACCAACTTGTCCAATTTCAGTCATATCCAGATACCATCTCCCTGCTGAATCTGTCTGCTACAGAAAAGCATTGCAGCAGTCACTGCCAAGAGTTGAAAAAAGACATGCTTTGTAGATGTTAATTGTTTCCAGGTTAAAAAAAAATCATATCTACAGAAGAAAAAAATGTAACATGTTGCAGTTCGCGCGGCTTTTTGCAGTGCTATGGCAAGCCGCAGGCCTTACTGGAGAGTTTCTCTGTCCAGCCTCAGTGCACCAAACCTTCCCTCCGAAGGTTGGTCACTGTGCTTACACCAGCCAGGGAGCCACTGGCTAGCTCTGGTTTCGTCTGCTCTTTGCAACACAGCGGCAGCAAAGGAGGCAAAAAGGGGCTCTGCATGACCACAGAAGATCTTATTCACATGGTCCCCAGAGGCCAAAGACACATCGTGGCGAAAGGTCTGTGGTTTCCTATAGAGACAGGGGGTGGGGACAGCACATTGGCCCAGTGATCTCTGAGCACAGGGGCAGTACATGGGCTGAGCTGGGGTACAAGAACTAATGGGGGAAACCCGAGGGAGTGGCCAGGGCCAGGGGCAGGGAGGGCAGCACAATAGGAGAAGGGTAGATAAATGAGGAAGAAAAAGGGTGGGGAAATACAACTTGTATCACAGCAGTAGCAGAGTCTGCAGAATAAAAAGATCTCACATTTTGCTCAAAAAGTCTATGGTATGCAAACACTGAAGTGTATTGAGGGAAGACTGAGGAAGAAACTGATGCTCTTTCTTTCTTATCTTTACTGGTCATCTGCTGTCAGTCACTGTCAGAGCCAAGATAATGAATTACGTGGTCTTTTTGTCCACTTTTGTGGGGACATTTTTTTTTCCAGTCTTGAGGAGGAAGAATCAGAGCTGCTAAAGTCTCTTCCAGAAAATTTATTGGATTTGGGGTTCCAACCCCAACCTGACAAGCTAAGATTAATGTCACACCTTTAAGGTTAGAATGCTTACCTTAAGATCTTTCTAAGAATTGAACAGACAGGTAAAAGAAAAAGAAAAAAATGCAATAATTACTTCTGTAAATAAGCAACACTTAAAATAGTTTTAAAGGAATTTGTCCCTGGACTATTGGCAGTTAAAATTAAGGGTCAGAATAAACAAGTGAGTTAGGTATCTCAGCATCCACAGTGCTAGTATGCAGACCTATGGAATTATTTGATTCTCATACATGTAGGATGTCCTAGGTTTTCCCAGCTTTCACATGCTGCTACTGGAACATGGGTCTTGTCTCTGCTGTGTTTCATATATCCTAGATTTATGTGGATATTTTAGTCTAGCAACATTTGTAGTGAAGCTGCACACCAAATTCTGGGCAAATGCTTTAGTATCCCAATCAAAAAGTGAATGAAGTTTGGAGAATTATGCAGGCAGCCATGACTACTTTTCGTTGCTGTAAATAGAACTCAAGAGTCTATTATCTATGTATGGGTCTTAATTGATCAATAGGTCTTAATTGACCTGTGATTTATATATATTTTGAGAACTTAAAATCACTGGTTTGCCTGGAGACTCCTGAGTCTACAGTACAAAGATGAAAACCTGTAGTGGTCTGGGTAGTATTAGTTACTTAAATATGGAAAACTAGTGGTACTTACAACTTGCTAAGTCATTTAAGACACACACACACCTTAGAGGTGTGTAGGAAAAAGATCTTATTGGAAACCTGCATCTTTCTGCAACAGCTGCTGAAGCTCAGGAAGAATACCATACTGATGCTAAAACAGCACTAGATCATTAAAAAAATCTGACAGTTTAGAAAGAAAATTTGAAGTGAGATTCCATTTCCTAAATATCAACATTGTTTCTGCTGTGTACATTTTAAAGAAAGCCAACTGACCTCCAGCTGCCAGGCCAGAAAGGTTCTTATATAGACTGTGTCATTCAGACATGCTAAGGCATTCAGACAACCCTAATCACCTGTATTTAAACATCTGACCTCTTCTGCTACTAATGTAGCACAAACCATAATCATGTTCTAGAATTCATATCAATATAAAACTGAAAAAGCATGAAAGGGAAAGATGTAAGTATGGAATAGAATATGAAAGCCTAAAAAGTGCATTGCAAGCTAGCAAATTCCACCTTAACTTTTGAATGTAAAAACCTCTGAGATAGTTAGAAGTAAATTAACATTTAAATGGATTCAGCAAGTGTACTACTGTCAAATTATTAAAAATTCTTATAGCACATAAATCGAATAATGTGGCTTAGCAATTTTTGCAATGGAAGAGGATAGCAAATAGAAACAAATGATATGTGACCACAAAAGATGCCTGACAGTACTGGGACACATGAAGGAAGGACATACAGTAAGGGAGGAATGAAAAATCCTAAGGAAATAGTTCCTGTGTGCTTTTGTGTGCAGATTTGACTATTTATTAAAAAAAAAAATACACCTTGGAAGGATATAATGATGAGATGTTATAATGACCAAAGATCAAGACAAGTCTTACAGAATAGCTTGTGAGTAGCTTTATTTCCTTCTCTCTTAGATACAGAAGGGGGAAAAAGCCAATAGAGAAAATTGAACACTACAGTCCAAAGAACAGCATAAACTCATTAGCAAATGGCTACAGATTGTCAGAGAAGAAATTTCATCTGGAAATTAGATGTGTTTTGCCAATGAGGCTGAAGTTCCAAAATAATCTGTAGCAGGATGAATGGTAGAAATAAGTTCCAGTGTGACAATATCACAGAATTCTGAGTGCAAAAGAACAATATTCTTTGGCCCAATAATGGGATAGACTACTGCCTGGAGATCTCATCTGATGACTAAGATGTTCATGTTTATTGCAAACTACTGTTTATAACATGATCCTTAGCAAAATCTCAGCTGATTACTGAGGAAACACAAAGACAAATTTTGAAGAAAATGTTATCTGTAAATAGCTAGGCAATGTCTACAAAAAGGCTTTTAATGCAAAATTGAAATGGAATTTAGGAACTGTTCTCAACTTTTCAGTTTCCTAAAGACCTGGTTAAATTTTGCTTAATCTCAGTGACGGGAGAAATTTATTAAGGACTGGTTCAGAGGGATCTGAAAACTAATATTTTCTTTTAAATAAAAAACCCTGAAATTCTTTTCTACAGGAGAGTAATACACACTTTGTTGTGTATAATGGGAATCTGGTTGTTTAAACAGCTCAAACCACTAGGGTTTCCAATCTCTGTGCAGAGAGTGAACCCAAAAAGGTCAAGGGAAGACTTGCCCCTGACTATTACCAGCTGTCTGTAGGGCAAAGACCACTGCTTCTATAAAAAAAATATACAAATGGGTGTCTTCCAGTTTTTCAAATGAGGATTGAGAAAAAAAAAAAAACCAGATTAATAGAACAAAGAACAAGAACCTAGGTCCTTATTCTGCTTCTCGTTTGTAAAAAGCTTGTAGATTTCACTGGATTCCATTTTAAGTCCCAGATCATTATCAGGCATTGCTATGTAATTCTCTATATGGGATCTTCGCTTTCTAAAGTATTCAGGGAAAGAAGAGAAAAATAATAAGTTATGCAATCAATTTATCCTTTTTAAACCAACATGAAGTAATTTTCTACAAATTAATTTGTTTCATGTTTGCATCAGCACAAATTTTGGAGGATTTGTAGTTTCAGTTAAACTGAAAGGATGGCTCTTTCTGCAAAATTAACGTGAAATAGTTCAAATTTCTTTCTTCCATCTAATGCTGAAGCCAGATTTACAGTTTAGTTCTTATAGGTAGAATATTAACACCTCAAGAGGTCAAAAGGGATATTTTGTCTGGATTATTTTGTTGGTTTTTATAATATAAACAGATTAATAAAACTTATAATACTATATATATGCTCATTAAACTGTTACTTTCAGAATACTGTAAAATCCATAGAACTGGTACCAGGATTTGAAAATTGCTGCCCATATATTAATTTTTATTAAAAATTGATCTCTAAAGCAACACACAGGTCAGATATTTGCCATGTCTATAATATGTTGACTTTTAAAGATGACAAATTTTCTCTCTTCCCTTTTATTTAAATAAAGCAGGGGAGATTAAGTCAGAAAGAACATACTGCAATTTGAAAAAAGAGTGCTATAAAGTAACAATGAGTAACTACTGTTGAAGCCAATGAATCAGTTCCCACTGAATTCAAGGACACTTAAGCAGACAGTTTGATCATTTCAGAATGTGTACATATTTATAGGTTGTTATCATGAACAAACCTAAAGGTGCTTTTTCAGAGAATTCTAGTATCATCTTTTTTAGCAACATTTTCTGACTTCAAACAATCCCACTCATAACCCCAAAGAAAAATACATCTATAAGTAGTGCTGCAGAAAAGAGATCCCGATATACATTTCAGCATGTGTTTTTAAATCCTCTGACTGAAACTCCCAATCCTTTTACCAGCTTAGAACACTGATAGTAATTCTATTACCACTGCAATAGCCATCCCTCTCTAATTCTCTAGACACAATTACTGTGCACCATGCAAGATGAATACAAATTAACAGAAATAAAAAACACTGTAGAAAAGAGAAAATCAGTGTGGGCTGAAACGTTCCTGCAGGGGATGCTCTTGCACTCTCAAGTTAAGCTGAATGAGCTAACAGAAACAGTTAAAAAAGAACAGAAGGGAGGGGGGGATAAAAAAGAAAGAATAAAAAAATAAACCCAAAACATCAGGCAATGTTCTGTATATGATTTTTCTTCTGCCCTTGGTAATTCATATAGATACAATTAAAATTTTAATTAACACTGTTATCTAGGGTAGGGTTTTTTCATTGTACGTAGCTATTCACAACTTTAAAGAAAGCATTCACTGGCTATATTTAGAGAAAAACATCCGTTCTGTTTCACTTTTTGGTCAGTAAATGTTTCTATTTAAATTTATGCTGAATTACAGGGGAATAAATTTAAGTATAGAGTGCTTTTTTCTTTAATAAAATTCCTGATTTCTGCTACCTTTGCAAAAAAAAAAAAAAAAAAAAAAAAGCATTTACCATAAACAACCTTTAGCAATGGGCATAGAAGAAAATAAGGTGGAAACAAAAATAACAGCCTGGTTTAGCTTTGATATTTTTAACATAAAACTAGAGAAGCTGAAGACTACAGCTGCAGTTTACCACCACCTCTGCTGGAGGCATATGGCATGATGACAGCCTATTTTAGTTTCCACAGAAGAGAATCTGAAGGTGAACAATGCTACCTAATATTGCAGTTTGCAGAAGCACACTGCTGTGCAGGAGTTGGGTAAAATGATTGTTGATTTTTTTATTCTTCTTAGTTTGCCTTATTCCTCATATATCCTTCTTAATAGAAGGGTACTTTCCATTTTTCTTAGCTTTTGTAATCTATATAAATCCTTACATCCCACCATGTTTTATAACTCTCAGAGCATCTGCCTGGCTGAGTGCAATGCAGATCTCTGTTTTCACAGAGAAGAACTTCCTCTACTGCTATGGAGAATTAATTGATTTATGGTTTCCAATAATAACTGTATCATTAAAAGTTTTTATTTATTAAAAACAGACTTAGGACAGGAATTGGACTGCTCAACTTAGGTGCTAAATTGGACTTTTATTTTTATCTCTATTGAGGCAAGTGCCCAGTCTAGGAGAGAAAAAATATTGTTAGAGGCTCTGAAAGACAGTTATCCTCTTCCATCTCAGTCAGCGATTTAGATATTTTATTCATATGGGTTATTTTCCTAAGTGCTTTATTTTACATCTAGGTTTTATGCTAATATTAAATAGACTCTATCCTGCCCTAACTACCTTAACAAACAAGGAGGCAAAACACTTTCCCTCATTGTGAGAGAACAAGATCTATCTAGAGGTCTGCCACAGTTATGCTGCAAACCTACATCCCTTCCCATCTCATCTTACACTCATTTTGATTTTTTATTTATTAATTATTTCTCTAGCATTTGCAAAATTGATCAGTAGTGATCCTCTGACAGGACATATTAGGCTTATCTGCTTCTCAAAGCTTTTTGGATGGCTTGTAGATACCAGTTTTCCTGTATTTCTTCATAGGAAGGGAGGAAGGGAGGAAGGGAGGGAGGGAGGAAGGGAGGGAGGGAGGAAGGAAGGAAGGAAGGAAGGAAGGAAGGAAGGAAGGAAGGAAGGAAGGAAGGAAGGAAGGAAGGAAGGAAGGAAGGAAGGAAGGAAGGAAGGAAGGAAGGAAGGAAGGAAGGAAGGAAGGAAGGAAGGAAGGAAGGAAGGAAGGAAGGAAGGAAGGAAGGAAGGAAGGAAGGAAGACCTGCTCTGTTGTTGATTACAAAAGCTTCCCACATGCCATCGGGTCCAGTTTTACTTTAACAAAGACCATATTAACAACGCCTGAGAAAGTTAAGACTGCTTGCTTTAAACTTCTCTCAAGACCTTTCATTGATCTAATTCTTATCCAAGCTAAACAACATCTAAAGTCCTGTTTTGTGAATCTAAACTACTCCTCAAAAGAGTAAAATGTGTATGTTCTCAGAGTAAACTGAAATATTTGTCTTCATATTCAATAATGTCTCAAGGATATATGGGATACTGAGAATGCTCAGTGTCAGTCTTTTCCATTACCTATTTTAAAGGCAACACACACTAAAACTAGTAGGAAAAAAAAAGCCAAGGCTCAATTTTTTCTGAATCTGACTTGGTGGCATTTTGTATCAAATTACTCTTTGAAGTACTACTTTGTTGTACTCTGCCTTTTATATTTCAAATAAGTTGCTAAGACTCCTATTAATTCTATTGTTTATTGCAATATTTTAAAAAATGTGTGTTTCAAAGTGTTATCATGAGTTGAATGTTTCCAAGGAAAACAATATCTTTCCATTTCATTTTACTGTCTTTATCAGTCAGAAATGTAGCAAACAATTCTGAATGAAACACCAAAGAAAACTAAAAGAAAAGATAAGATAGATTAAGGAGGCAGAATCAAAGAGACTCTTGTGTATAGCAGAAGTTAAATTTTTAGAAACAGTTTGGAAGAATTTCCTTTTTTGAAGGTGGTCAGAAAAATTTATACTTGTAATTTAATTTTAAGGCTGATTTTGAAAAAATAAGTTATTCACAGTGATCTTTAATTTTCCTTATTTTGTATTTCAGACTTTCTCAATAGATATGACCTTTTTTGTGAAGGAAAAAATATTTTCTTGATTCTTCAATAACGTTAAATGGTAAATTTGCGTAATATACCATCACAGTAGACTTTACTGAAGTATTTCTATCTTACAATGGAGCAGAAATCTATTTTAGGAAGTCCCAAAACCAGTCTTCGGAATAAATTTATATGCCTTTTTTAAAAGTGCAAAAATGAGATTAAAATTTATTCAAATTCACTACTATAAGGTTAAAACTATGATCTCTGGTCTTAGTTTTAGTACTTCACTAAGTATTTCCTTTTTTATCTGTGCAATGAGAAAAAATTTGAAATACACAATGCAATATTACAAAGGAGCTTCAGTTTATAATTCTACTTTTTAAAAGCAAAATAAACCAATTTCATTCTGTGAAACACTGAGATCTGGGTCTTCTTTCTATTTCCGACTATTTTGAAATATTCTTTAGCATAATTTAAAATAACACAGGAAATGATACGTTTCTGGATCTGTAGTTAAAACACAGCTTTTCCAAAGATAAATACTTCTAGAAATATTGAACAAGCCATTTTCTTAATGGCCATAATCTGTGATAATATTAATGTTAGCTGGATTCTACTACTACACCTGAAAGAGAGGCCAGAAAGGTGTGTAATATCTTGATTTTTTTTTTTTTTGCCATTACATGATTTTATTGGAATTGTGACAAGAAGAAAAGATGTTAAATGTTATTCTTATTATAACTGTATATATTGTGTAGTGGGCATAAATAATTCTTGAAGAATTTTCCTTTCAGTATGAATGAAGACATCTTTTCAACAGTAACACAATAAATGAATGTGTGATGACAACAGTTCATAAAGATTTCAGTTCATTACGGAATAATTATCATGCAGGCTATCCCAAAGTAAATATCCATAATAGAAACAAAAATAAAAGAGAGTTTCTGCTCATTTCTTTTTCTTTCTTTCTTTCTTTCTTTCTTTCTTTCTTTCTTTCTTTCTTTCTTTCTTTCTTTCTTTCTTTCTTTCTTTCTTTCTTTCTTTCTTTCTTTCTTTCTTTCTTTCTTTCTTTCTTTCTTTCTTTCTTTCTTCTCTCTTTCTCTCTTTCTCTTTCTCTCTCTCTTTCTTTCTCTCTTTCTCTCTCTCTGTCTTTCTTTCTCTCTTTCTTTCTCTCTTTCTTTCTCTCTTTCTTTCTTTCTTTCTTTCTCTCTCTCTCTCTCTTTCTTTCTTTCTTTCTTTCTTTTTCTTTCTCTTTTTTTTGTTTGCTTTTGCCAAGTGCCAAGCCTTATATTCTGCTATTCTTTTTACCAATTTTTCTCATTTAAAAAAAAAAAGGAAAAGAGAGAGAAAAAGTCATCAGTATAGCAAGTTTGCTGACCTTTGAGCCAGATCCAGTAAAGAATGGTGGTTCCTAAATGTTTTCTGAAATGGAATCAAGGTTCACAACTTGGCATTTTAAGACAGAGGGTGAGTTAGAACATTTGGAGTAATAAATCAAAACCACTCAAATGGTGCAATGGCAGTACTTCCAGCTATTTAACCACAAAATTTCAAACTCCACTTCCTTTTATGACTTAGTTGCTCTTACCGGGTCTGGATGTTCTGCCCAGCAGAAAGCCAGAGAATAAAATATCTCCAGGAGAAACTGCCTGAAAGGATTATGGGGCTTTTGTGTGTGTTGTTAATTTTTATTTGGGGTTGGTGGAATTTATTCATTTGTTTGGCAGGGTGGGGGGAGGGTGTTGTTGGCTTTTTTCCTACATTTCTTCTTCTTTTTTTTTCCCCAGGTGAAGGGATGATTCTTCTTCTTATAGTTCAAAATCTGGTCACTAGGGGACTCCTCCATCAGGTAGCAGAAACCTGTTAGTATACCTCAACACAAGGAGAAGAATGAGCTTTCCTTTCCCCTTTCTACAAAAGTTTTCTCTCAGCAAACTGCCATTCAAAAACCAGTACCAACACCTGCATCCTCAGCTGGCTTAGATTTCAAGGAAAGAAAAACTAACTACAACAGCACAAAAGATCTGGATAAAGTCATTCCAGGTCCTGTTCTACTTTCACAAAGAGGTACCTTGCAATAGCTCTGAAGAAGTAAGTGCAGAGAGTGAATAGAAAAATTCTCAGGCACAATCCTCTTTGGAATTTTCTCTTGGCTGTTTTTCTGACCTTGTGCTCAACATTGTGACTGCCCTGAGTCTCTTTATTGGTAACTAAATACTTCCAAGTAGGAGGCTGAAGCGTCCAAGGCCGCAGATGTACACTGAAGAACAGCAGAGTCACTCACACGTCTACACCTTTCTCGTCACATCACTCCCCAACTTTCTGGCTTCTTGCACTCAGCTCTGCTCTTCTGGTTTATGTTATTCTTTTCAAGTTTTTATGCATTCCTAAACCTGGCTCACAGAAAATGCAGAGGGGAAAATGAAGAAATTGCTGTTCTTATTACCACATCAGTTTCCAATCTTGTCTGAAACTACACCTAAGTAGGCACAAGGATAAACAGAAAAGTCTGAACAACTTGGTTCTGTTTGGACTCACAACACTGGTGTAAAGACTTCCAAGAACCTAAAAATCTAAACAATTTTTGAGTACTGTGCTTGATGTTGTCCACAAAATTTTTATGTGCAACAGCAGTTTTTTCCCTTTATTAATTAAATACCAAGTTTCATGATGGATTGGTCCTATTTGCCACCTTTCAAAATCTGCTTTTCCAAATTTTCACCTTCTAGGATAAAATTTTTCTAACTTCCTTTTTTTTTTTTTTTTGTCAGAACAGTAAATGATAGATTTTTATATTAAGCTGATTTATTCAGTAGGATGAGGGGAAAAGAAATAATATTCCTACATTCTTTTCACATTATACAATCCTTTCCCTCCTTTTTCCTTTAAATAACCCTCTGGGTAAAATGGTCCAGGGTTGCAAAATGAAATTTGGCCTAAGAATAATTCTCACTGATATGTAGCCTTTTATTTGTTGTCTACAAAATTAGTTTATCATACTTCGGAAAGAGTATCCTGATTACTTAAAACAAAAAGATTCATATTTTCTCACAATATCTGTTGGGGTTTGTGGTTTCTTTTTTATTATTATTTTCACTGTAAACCTCACAGAATGAAATATCTTCTTCTTTATTATACCCTTTTCACAGAGAATAATGTTTCTGTGAGCATATTATATCATAAAGTTAATAAAAGTAGGCCCTTTAGGTATGAAAATTGCCTCAAAAAGTAATTTATTTTTGAAAAATTAGTTTTTCTAGGGCTGGTTTTTTCCTTCTAAATGCTGCTGAATAGCAACTTTCTAGTGTTTGCACCTTTTCAAATAAAAGCACAGGAATAGCCACCTTAATATGCATAATTGGGTTCTGATGGTAAACTTTTTTCAGTCTACATATATTCTTGCCAGCAAAGGTGGGACATTTGAGTCACTTTAAGTATCGATATTGCATGTGTTTACCTCAGAGCTAATTGGTAGCTTTGTTTTTTAGCCAAGGAAGTAAAATGACACTTTAAAATTAGTTAATTTGATCTTATGGCAGATGTCTAAATTGGAACATCCAAATGCTGTGAGGTAACTTATTTCTCTCTGGTATGTTAAAAGCGAGTCTAACTAAGATCAAAAGGGAATGTTTATGAGATATGTGATAATTTCAGTCAAATTAAATCAACAAATATCTGTAACATTTTTATTTAACAAGGACCTGTATTCTATTCCCCAAGATCAGATAATTTAAAGTCAGATAATGTAAAGATAGATCCCTTGAAGCAATTTAAAAGCCAGCTTCAGAGATTTGTAGAAGTTCAAGCTGAACCGTCAATGTATTCTAGAGTAAACTACACACATGTGAAATGGGACCAAAATTTGGAGATTGTTCAGACTAACTGCAGTGAGTCTATTAAGTTAATTAATTCATATGCAATTTGACAATAAGTTATCTTCAGGAAAATGATCATATTTTTAGACAAGTCTTGAGTAGCTCTCTTATAAGTTATAGAAAACTGACTCTGCAATAATCTACTGAAAAATCTTTTGGTAGCCAGCTGAAGGAATGTTTGCACATCTCACAAAACAGATTTTATATTCTGGTGAATTAAAAAAACAGTAGCACCAGTGCCAGTGTGGTCCTCAGTGGAGCAACACAATTTTAGTCATGTCCTCTTAGTCTTTTGGGCAATATTTCATGGTATGTAAATGAGGAGTTTTAGATGAGAGAGCCATGTGAGCTCAGCTGGGTTAGAGCATTGCTCAGCTAAAGTTAGGTAACATAGGTAATAATAACTGGCTGGGCGAGTAGGAAGTAGTAGAGGTCAATGTGCAAGGGAAATATTGCTTGGAGCAGGCTATGGACAAAGGTGAGAGAGACTCCCTGGCAGCCTGTTCTCTCATTTCTCATGCCCTTTTAAACAAAATCTCTACACATTTTAAGTAATATTTCTAATACCATCACAGAATTCAAGTTTTCTACATGATTGCAATTATATGGTAGCAAGGGATCAGTGTGTCTTTGCATGCATACCTAACACGTTCAATCATCTTTTCCTTAGGTGGTCTAAAAGCTTCAAGACATTAAAGTGACTTGAGATTTGCGGTTTACTGAAGTACTAACCGTCTCCACTGAACAGTGCTTGACTTAGTGTTGTAAGAGTTCTCAAAGTGAGACTTTCAGTCAGCTCTGAAGATTCCCTTCAGGCAGTCCCTGGTCTGGAGACACTCATTAATAGAAGTTCTTTGGATGCTGGGGAAAGAATCTGGCTGTCCTAAGGATTTTGAGTGTTGTTACTGCTGCAAGATTGAGTAAACCGTGCATAGATTAAATGTATGTAAATAGTCAGGAATGGATGCAAATGACAGTCTGTGCCAGTATTTAAGATACATTAATTGGGGTATGAAGTAGTTAGGATGTAGTTTGCAAGTAGTTTAAGCTAGTCGGCACAAATAGATCATGCATAAACTGGAGTAGTCCCAGTTGGTGGGGTCAGCTGTTTAAAAGAACTCAAGAGAGCAGCAGTTCAGCAAGTCTCATCACTTAGTGATTCTTTCTTGTCGTCATGTAATGGAGTCTGCTGCCATCACCAACCACACAATGGCAACACTTTTTCAGAGATTTGAATTACCACAAATGCTGCCTTTTGTAAAGATGCAATAAATCAGTGTTATAACAAACACCCAGTCCATGTGTTGCTGGGCAGCACCACCTCATTCTTGTACAACTACACAAGTTCAAAGGCATTGGCCCCACCTGGCAGTGAGTGAGCAGCAGGAAAAGCTTCACAGGTAGTAAATGATTCTTGGATGTCCATTCTTGGCAGAATTTCCCTCGTAAAACTGTCCTTTTCCTGGCATACAAACTTCTGCCAACTTTGCTTACAGCATTGCATCCTTTAATAATGGCAACTTTCTCCCAGCCCTTGTCCCCATCACATTGTCATGTCTTTACGACAAACCCAGCGGGTATTGTATGATTCGACTGTAATGATGCCATATTAATCTATCAAAGTTTCTCATAAAAGATTTTACATACTTCAGTTTTCTCCCCTGAATTCACTTTTAAACTAATACTGCACTCTGATTACATTGCATAGTTTGACCCTAGATTACGAAGACAAAGCCAAAATGTACTTTAGCCCATTCCCACATATTGAATACATTCCTAAAATTCCCATTACAAAATATAAATAGAGACACGCTGTTTAGTCAGCTTTTACTGTTTGAGAACCACTGAATCTGAATGAAAATGCACTGTCAGGAGCTGCATTTGGTGTTGTTTGTCTGTGGCAACCCTTCACATTGTTATTACAAAGCAGGAACCTAATCTGCTTAACCTGATCCAGGCTGTAAATTTGCTGCTTGATTGAATTCTGCATTTAGTGTTGATGATACTCTGGGATCATGAACATCATAAAGTAGCTGCCAAGAACTGATGGGCTACATGGAGATATGAGAACAGTGAATGTCAGGACAAGAAAAGATATGTAAATTAGTGACATGATACCCCAAGAAACAGAGAGGGGAAATAAGCTTTCATGAAAGAATAATTCAAATCAAGAGCGCTCACGGTTTGGAAGTGGCTGCTGTGCTGACCCATTCTTCTAATGTTTTATTTAAATTCAGGCAATTCATGGTATGTGTCTGTTTACAGGAAAGTATTTTTGAGCCCAGAGAGACAAAAAACTGTTTCACATAATCATATTTTCAATTGCAGCTGGTGTCTGAGGTGAATCAAAGATAAATTAGAAAAGCTGATACTTCCCCTCTTCCCACTCCAGTATGTGTGAAGATCCTATGTTAAAAATATTAACATAGAAAATACTTCAATCCTGCTGATACACAGTAAATTCAGAAGTGGTAAATACTTCCAGTGTTTATTTTTATTTTCTATTTTCCTCAGTTTTCTATTCAATTTCTCCTAACTTTACTTTTATTAAATTAACTCCTTTAGATAAATTATTACATTATTTAAATTTAGGCTGGTCCTAGCCATGGCAGAAACAGCAAATGACACTTTTCCAAACTTTGTGGCATTAATCTAACCTGCCTAAAATTTATGTTTTACTCACCAGCTTTCTAACATACATATATTACTACTGAATGTATCTATTCCACTAAAGTGAAGACAATGAAACAGAAGAAATTATAAATTTAAGTTCCTGAAAGCAGCAGATTATTTTTTAACCTGAAGGATTAAGTGATCCTTGTGATTTCTAGATATGAAGCTGGGAAACAATGCTAAGTTTTGCAGCACTGCAGTCCTTTCAGAGAAAACAGAACAAATGAGGCAATCTTCCAATTCCTGGAGAGACCAAATGTTAGAGAAGAGATAGTGATAGATGAAGAGAGGAGAGAAGAGGAGAGGAGAGGAGAGGAGAGGAGAGGAGAGGAGAGGAGAGGAGAGGAGAGGAGAGGAGAGGAGAGGAGACAGTTGCTTTCCTGAAATTCAGTTCTCAAAATTGCCTTGTTCATTGTTTCCAGAATTCTGGTCTGGACGTTTAGAGTTGTTTCTTTACCAGAAAAACAAATTGAAATCTGGGTTCAACAACATGAAACTCTTGAAGGCAATAACCTCTAGGAAATCATTACTCTATTGGTAATATATAGGAAATGGACAAGAAAGGTCCTAAATATATGTACTCACAGAGCCATAGAAACTTAGACTCATAGAATGGTATCATTTGGAAGGGACCATCAAATACCAGGTAGTCCAAACACTTGCTATGGGCAGGGACACCTTTCAGGAAACACTAGATCAGGTTGCTCAAAGACCCATCCAAACTGACCTTGAGAATCTCAAATGATGTGTCATCCACAGCTTCTCTGGAAATCCTGTTCCAGTGGCTTGTCACCCTTACAGTAAAGAATCCTTCCCTAACACCGAATCCACACCTATTCTCAGTTTGAAGCCAATACACCTTGTCAATCACCACATGCCCTTGTAAATAGGCCCTCTCCAACTTTCTTGTTGGCTCCTTTAGGTACTGGAAGGTGCTAGTAGGTCTTCCCAGAGCTTTCTCTTCTCCAGGCTGAACAACCACAACTTTCTCAGCCTGACTTCATAGAAGAGGTACTCCAGCCTTCTGATCATCTTTGTGGCCCTCCTCTGGACTCACTCCAGCATCCTTCTTACTTTGGGGGCTCCAGAGTTGAACACAGGGCTCCAGCTTGAATCTCATGGGAGTGGAATGAGACAGTCACCTCCCTGGCTTGCTGCCCATGCCTCTTTTGATGCAGGATAAAATCAGCTTTCTGGGCTGCAAGTCCATAGTACAATGAAGGACCAAACGTTTGGTCCTTCTCTTTTAGAAAGTCAAATAAATGAATAAATAAATAAATAAAATAGATAACCCCAGAATTTTCAATACTCAGAATTATATCTCCTTACATAATATGTCACATGAAGCTTTGGTAGACTAAAGAGAGAAACATTTCTTTAGCAGACTCCAAACATGTCAGGAAACCATTATTTAACCAGTTTTAATTTATTTGACAAACCCTATTCCACCTGGTTGTTTTGGCTTCCTTGAATGAAGCTTTTCTGTGACAGCAAGTTTCTATAGCAAGTTGACTATGCTAAATCATAGGATGTGGATTTTTAACCAAAAGATTGCCATTTGGTGCACATGTCCATTGGTGCTTTAACAAAGTATTTAAAAGCCTTTATTACTTTTGACATAGATATCTTGAAGTGTTTTGACAAATTAATCTCATTTCTGCACCTTTTGAGTAATGTCAAGGGTTTAAATTTTTGAGCTTATGACTCAGTAATTTTGCATCCCACTGAAGAAATGCTATCTTGGGTGAGGACTCCAGAAAACATGTACATCACAATATGTTAGAAAAATTCATGAGTATGTAACTGATAATGGTAGTTTTTGTTTTATTTTACCAGGAACTAGAATATTTATGTCTCAAATCTACTGTTTGCAGATTTAGCAAAGTTGACACTGGATGTTATCAATGACAAGCACGTTAAGATTTTAATTTCCTACTGTTTTATTTTTGTCTGCCTTCTTCTTCTGAGAATTATGGGGTTTTTTGGTGTTTTTTTTTTTTTTTTAAGATGAGCAAAGAATAACAGCATCCTTTTTTCTATTCATGAATCAATTTAGTTTATGCTCCAAAGCTGGTCTGCTATTATGCATGCAGAGAGAGTCAATTACTTAAATTATATTAGCTGCCAGAGAAAGAAGCTATTTTTGTTTTGAATTTTTCATAGATCAAATAATTATTCTTTTACATACACATAAATCAAGTTTTTAAGCTAAGTCTGTAGCTGTTCTTATCAGACTTTCTTTCTTTTGTTTTGCTTAAGTTAACTAACTTTCAACAGTGATGCCAGAAGAACTTGTAATATCATTACATAGTCCTTTTCCCAGAGTCTATCTTCATAGGCAGATTAAAACCAGAAGAAGACAACTTCTGTTTCCCTGCATGAATGTTCCCTTTTTCTTAGCCTTTTTATTGAAATTCTTTTCCTCTCAGCTTGTACATGGAAAACTTACAGCCTGGGGAATTATTGCTGCATAGAACTTTATCAATATTTGGCTGCAATTAAATTTGTTTTATCATACTTTGTTTAATAGCACTGCACTCTGTATTCATATATGTCCTTCTAAAGGTCTTTGAAGCCTTTTTTTAAGCAGCTTGAATCAATTTTTATGGGTGGGGACTAGGACCATTTTCTTTTCACAAAGTCAGGAGTCAGAGGGTGTTTGTATCCATTTTATAACATCCAGTAATTGATGTTATATCATACCTATGCTTCTTGTGTTACCCTGTGGTTGTATCTCCTCGTAGTGGTTGCAGTTATTGCATGTGCAGAGGTAGAATGTGAGCAGCCTGTGGCAACAGGAGAGCTCAGCACTATCCAGAAAATGGCACTCAAGAGGACAAAATGTAAAGAGTGCCTTTGCTTTGAAACTTTATCTATGACTACTTATGATAGCCTGAAATGAAAAAACAAAAACTACAAAAGATCAGTATCCATGATTACTTTAAAACCATACAAATAAATGGTGACTGGTCTAGCAACCCAGCTTGCTTATTGGATCTGTTTTTGACTCAATGTACAGATTTCTACTGAAGCCTGTTGAAAGAGGTATAACAAACACAATTTATCTTTTCTCTTTTTTTTAAGTCAAAATCTTTTAAAAATAGATGCTAAATAATTTCAAAATAGATAGGTGAAGGTCTTCTCTATTATTTTTTTGTAATATATAACCCAAACATTTATTGTCCTATCAATATTAGATCGTATAGCATGTAGAGGTGCATGGACAAAATGTTAGTGTAATTTTTAATTGGCTTTTAGTCTATCCTTGTGGAATCAAGTTCACCTGCCTAATGAGGCTGATCACTTTATTCAGCTGAAATGGATAGGATAGGTAGGTTATTTACACTTCTCTTTTCTTCCTTTATTTTTTCCAAATTAAAAAAAAGTGTTAACTGTTACTTTGCATGGATTCATCAGGTTTTGGTTTGTATGTCTGTTAAGCACTTGTATTACCCACCTAACATATTTTTTTTAATTAAGATGTAATTCTTCCCTACACTTACTCTTCAGCATATCTTATAGATTGCATCTTGTTTTTCCAGTTCATTAGGAGTCCTCTAAATTCTTATTCCTCCAACATCCTGGCAATCTTTTCCAGTTTGTACATCTAAAAATTTAATAAATAAGCTATTACCTGCATTGTCAGGTCAACCTTGATGACATTCTCTGGCTGCAGATACAGGTTCTCAGTTTAGCCATCCTTTTTTGTGCCAGAGAAACAGTGGTGCTATTATCTATTTGGAAACATTTTTACATGTTACAGCAGCTTTCCACCAGATGATGTTTTCTGAACTTCATTAAGAGAATGTCATATTAGACAGCATCAAAAAATGCACCAGAGTCAAGACATGACATCTTTTTTGTCTCTTGCCACAAGGCTTTTCCTGTGTCATGGGACGATATTAGATTGGTTTGACACAGTTTGCTGTTGACAAATTTATGATGGCTGGAGGTGTTGTATACCCTTGTGTAGGGCATTACCATAAAATAAGAAGAAATGGTAAGTACAAAGGGAAAAAATGTTATCTGTGTTATGTATGGGATATTTTTTTACTTCTTCCAACTTTATGAGGGATATTGATTTTCAATCTTTTCAGTCTCTCTGAACCCTGTGATTTTCTTTGTCCTTTTGGTATACATATTTCCAGTTTCAAAACAGTTACTTGGAATCGCATCTTGATTGCAGGGTAAGTGGAAATATACACCCTTAAAATGAACACAAACTATTTCTCATTGGTCAGTTTCATCTGATGCTACAGGGAGACCAGTGCTTAAATAACTGGAAAATTGACACTGCAGGGAAGAGATTCCGCTACCATAGAAAATGAAACTTCAGATTTTGGTGGGTTTGCTGAATGGTGTGCAGAATACGGTACAGAGACGTGATTCAAAGTATTCTTTGCAAGAACATTTTCATCTGGAAAGATTGGATATCCATGAATATCTCACAGATATTTCCAACAGAAAAATCACATTTAACTTAAGCTGCTTAAGCTGATTTAGGGCTTACTCGTTCACTTAACACGGTGCAAACCCTTTTCAGGAGCATGACATACAATGCAAACAGGAAGTATGAGAAAACAAGAAAGGGGAAGTCAGTCTTAGACATATTTAAAATGCTTCAAACAATATAATTAATTTTTTTAAATGTAAGAATATAAATAAATATGGAAATTAATATGAAGAAAAAATATATACATACATAAGAATGTGTGATGAAGATAAACTACATGTATTGGAACACAAAGTGTGATTTTAAAGTGCTTTAAGGTGTATGTTGAGTATGAAATTATTATATTTAAAAATATGTACATTATAACCCCTTAAAATAAAAGATCTATCTCATTATGACTTCCATCTATTCTATAGGAATTATAATTGTTATATTTTTTTGAAATTTGGGGAACCATGACTGGAACATGAAAAAAAACGGTAAAATATACTTTCAAGTTTTTGAGCTCAGGCTAATCCTCAGGATAGTAATGCTACATTTATCACACACAATTCAGATTAAAGTTATCATTTTATGACCTTTAAAATTTATAGAAGACTACAATACAGAAGATAAATTAAACTGCTTTTCATGCAGAGGAGGCATTACCACTAAGAGTAAGACACAAGTCTTTCCTGAAAACTGCTTGGCTTGCAGAAATACATGAATTGTGTCAGTGTCCTTTCCCTGTAAGCAGCATCACCTGCTTACTTAGGCAATTGTTTTGTTTGTCCTCAGTCCTGCTCTACTTAAACATAATTGAGAACCATTTTGGCTGTTAGCAAGATTTGCTAGGGCATGTTTGCTTGACTGCACAACCAAATTTTACTGCATGTGAGCAAATTTTATTAAACGTGGTATGTCAGTGGTATCTTGAGCAAAATCTTTTTTTCTCATCCTCACTGAAAAGCTTTTGTTGTTGTTGTTTCTGTGATTGTTAGTAAAGTTTGAATATTTTGTGGGTCACAATATGGGACTGCTCTCTTAAACTCACTCAGTAATAGACTGAGGTGCTCATTGGCCTTGTCTCTGACTTTTATCCCTGTTAATTACATGTTATATGTGAACCACTGTGTATTGAAGCCAACTTTTTCTCTTTATTCCTTCATTTGGAGTGGGGTTTTTGTAAAGCAATTACCTCAGCTTTCACTGTGTTTGAGTTTTCTCATATATTAACATCATCAATCATTGCAAATGTTAAAAGGTGTTTTTCTTCTCCTTAAATGATAAATTATAAGCGTGGACAAAGATGCACCTAAGAAATTTCAAAACAAAAATAGTAACATCATAGCTTTTCTGGAGAACTTTATAAAGTCAAGTAAGTCTTTGAAATATGAATATATTTTGTGAATCTAGGAAACAGTTTCTAAAGAGAAAACGGGTATTGTTGCATAGAAATGAAATCTAATTACTCAGCATGATATTATCCTGGTGAGATAGAATTTAAATACTTTTCTTTGTAAGAAAATTTTCTAAAGACATTTATTTTAGAGATTAAACCGAAGTTGATGGGAACATAGATGCTTCATCAAGGTGATTTTAAACTGAAATTGCTCTCCTCTCCTTATAGTACAAGAACTTTTTTTCATAATGTAGTTTCAGATCGAAAGGCATGGAGAAAACCACTCTGTAAGAGGAGCAGAAATGCTCCACATTGACCCATCAAATTAAGACCACAGACATGCTGCATAAGAAATTTCATTTGTTGTTTGAAGTGACAAAATTTTACATATCATTAATCACTCACAAATGACTAATAAAACTTCATGTCAGAAAGAAAATGCTTTTGGCAACTATGCTATGCAAGACATTACTGTGTTGACAGGTTTGTAGCTGGATTCAAGGATTCAGTCGCTACTAAGATTAGCAGGTACCTCATTACCTATTGCTCTGTGTGGCAACTAACAGCTATTTAGCCTTGCTGATTTATACACCAACATGAGAAAGCATATTATCTCTACTTCTTAGCTACTTGGTGTCATGTCATTTCAGACTCCCTAGAGATCTTGGCTGAGGGTAGTAGTTGGGCTTGCACAGTCATTTGACACGTTGAAAAGTTTGAGAAATAGGTATTGTTCACAGATGAATGGAAGCTGGAACAGAAGGAATCATTGTCTGTGGAGAAGAGGTATTTTCACTGAGTTAAGACAGCAATAACACTTGAAGGAAGGTATTTAAAAGCGTAGAATCAAAGGATTTAAGAGAAACTAAGACATAATTTGTCTGCCTGTCTTTCTGTTTGTTTGTTTGAAAACCACAAAATAACAATTTAATATGGGAAAATAATTGTATTTCAGTAAGAGCAAATGTATAGGGTAGTGTCCTAGACTTAGACAAGGGAAGATGCCCACTCCTTTTTTCTAAAAAAGATAATCTTCATAGTACGTGTTGAAAGAAACTAGGTAAGAGTACAGATCTTATACTCTGTAAAGCTATGAAGAGATTTAATACTTTCACTTTTTCAGAATCCTTTTTGGTATTTTTCCAGAGTGAGATATACTCAGCCTATATTTCCCTATAATAAATACCTATATTTCCTACAGTTTGGCACTATGCACTTAGCTGGCGCAGTCTTGAAGGGATATATTTCAATATTAAGGTAAATTTCTGTTCTCTAAGAAAACACCCTACATCTACTGAATTTTAACATTAATAAGTTAGCACTTTGAAAACATTTGCCTTTTTTGCAAATATTAAAATAAGTTTTCCTCTGCACTAGTTTTAAAATTGATAGGTCTTTTATTGTGATCATCTGTAATGTCAATAAACTTTTTATTATTAATTTATTTAGACAATCATCAAAATGTTTGAGTCTGGAAGGCACATCTGGAGAATGTTTTGTCCAATCCCCTGCTCAGAGCAGGGGCAGCTAGGGCAGGTAGCTCTACTCTATGTGAAATCTTCTTTGCTCTCCCCATCAAGTGTTTACACACATGAATAATATCCCCCTGAGTTTTCACTTTTCCAAGTTGAAATCTCCCAGCTCTCTCAGACCCTCCTCATATGTCAGAAGATCCAGCCCTTTATTCATTTTTGTGTCTCTTCATTAGATTCACTTCATTATGTCCATGTCTTTCTCATACTGAATGATGGGGCATTTTTTCCTTTTGCATCAAGCAGATACTTGAGTAAGAGAAACATGACAGAAGAAAGAGGACAGCTGCCAGAAATGACAGGTTTAACAGAACAAAGACTGTTATTGGCTTGTAGCAGTATTATGGCAGGACTGCAACTATACTAAGGTGTTGGCAGCAGGTGACAGTGTCTAGAGAGGACAAATCTTTCTTGTGTATTTAAAATCCCTGAATGTTTCTGTATGAGTTTAATATTATAAAAAACAAATCCATCTATTACTAAGCAAATATCAAGACAAGCAAATAGAGAAAACAGTAATTCTTAGTGAGAAAATGACATTTTATGCATAATGTAAAAACCAGGTCTTGTCACTTTTCCCTCTTGATTTCTTAACTGAAATTTATCTTCTTTGCATCCATCGCTGTATGTACCATCCCAATATTTTGTCTGCAACAAATAAGTATGCAAAGGTTTCAAAATTATTCAGCTTGTACCTATTTTTGTCTCTTACTTCCTTATCTGCAGATGAGGGAAACATAATTATGGCACACAATATTAAACTACTAAACAGAGGTGTTCTGAGTGAGTCTCTGACCGTAATTTTCTCTCTACCAGCACCATGGACTTCAGGGAGAAAAAAATTATGGCTAGACCAGCAAATTTTGGCCTCTACAATTCAGTATCTTGTAGAGATTAATAGTAATAGTAGACCAAGTAACAAAGGCAAGAGGATCTTTAGACACAATTTACTTTCATTTTCCACAAAGTGATACATCTATATGTATATATATACACTTACATGAGGACTGTAACATATTTCAAATAGCCTTTTCCTTTTCCCTTTCCTTTTCCCTTTTTTTCTATAAATCATTATCACTATATTCTAAGAACAGGCAGTAAGCACACAAGAAGACTATGACCTTGGCATTTTTTCTATAGGACAACAGATGAAAAGACACATAGTCTTTAAGTATCCTATTATCCCATCTTAAGCATCCTAGTATGAATTTGCAAGGAAAGGATCAGAGACTCTGTCCCATGCTAGTGCAAAAACACCCAACTCCTCCTGTCTTAGACTACTTTTTTGTTTTATTATAACACATTTCATCACATTTTCTGAGATCCTCTCTAGAACTCTTCTATGTTGACAGCAACCTGAAACAGAACAATAAAAACTCTTAATGACATGAACATCTCAGGTTAGTACGATAAACCTGGAAAAGTAATGAAATATTGACAATCTGCACAGAAATGTTGTTTCAATGTTTGAAGAAACCCCAGCCATATGGAGTTATGGAAAACTTCACTGTTTCAAATTGCATCAGTATTTTAAGCACTATTTTAAATTCAGAGAAGCAGAAGTCAAAACTTAAATCTCATGCATCTAGGACTGTTTCTCAGTGCATTGCATTAGGGTGCCTGTGTTTACTGTCATATATCACCATAATTGTATGAGGACACTAATAAAGGAAGAAACAACTGAGTAACATTGCATATAAACTTAAAAAAAATTACTATTTCTTTCCATGTGTGCCAGAAGTTTTTTCAGAACTCCCTCCCTATGCCTGAGTCTGGTTTATATCACGTTTTAGAAGAGATAAGAGAAATCACACCAAACTTCCAATAAAATATGTGAGATCAGGGTTGGGAAAAAATCTTTTTTCTATATTATTTGTGTGTTGGAAGCTATCATGATGTTAGGTAGTACAGATTTTAAGTCTTTACTCTTGAGCCAGAATCATACAAAATTTTTCATTCAATCTCCCTTTGCATCTCTTCCCAGAAGAGTAGTAGCTCTTGTGTGATCTCTGCCTCTCTTGAAAACTTTATTTGTGTCTAGAAATACAGTAAAATTCTGATTTTGTAGTTGAATACTTTAACAAAAAATTTCAGTTAAGAGGTTCTTCAAGACAACTTAATGTTTAATTTTCATGAGACATGAACTTGTTTTGATAAATTTGTTTAAACCTAAATAGGACTTTTTATCTCAATACATATATCGATTAATTAGGAGTTAAATGTTATTGAAAACAACTTGCACCTTATCAGGATTTTCTAAGAATTTATTGATTTTTTTATTGAATGTAAACATCTATGATCTTTTCCCTGTTCAGATAACTGAAAGACATGGTATCAGTTTCCAAAGAAAAACAAAACTTCTAAAGCCTTTCCTGACTTGCCAGAGCTCTCTATTTAGAGAGAGAAATGGAAAGAACATTTTTGCCATCTCAACAGATTAGGTTTGTACCAGAAGATATTTATGTTCAACTATACTACCTGATTTATTTAGTGAGTGGGCAGCTTTTGGTAATTTGTTTAATAACATAGGAGAATGATATTTATTTCATGACATAATTAAAAAGGTTGAATTGTAATATAATAAACTACTCAGTGCATGCCAGTAATAACATTACACAATTACAGATTTCTGCATATTTCTGTGTGTTCAGCTGCATCAGTGTGGAAAAGAGGTCTAGATTAAAAATATAGACACTTGAAGAAAACTAGAGTATGAACTTTCAGTATGCCAGATAATCCTATCTATGACTGGTGCCTTGTGTAAAGATAGATTCTGAGCAGTTCAAGGTCTCTACTCAAGAAAGATAAACTCTCAGGTACTTATATCTAGAAATTCACTGAGTTTAAAAATAAGTTCTACAAATTTTAAAAAATAATTTTTAATTATTTTCTCATATGTTTTATTTTTAAAAGGAAACTTTTGCAACTGGTCACGTATTCCATGGACTTAAGAATTCCAACTTGAAATATGTGCTCTTTAATAGTCTACAGTCTATTTTCTATGTTTTCATTATGGGTAGCATGACCTGCTCCAAATTTTGATCAGCAACAGCCTTTCTCAGAGATTTTTGCTATCAGATCTAGTATTGTCCATTATCTATCACATATACAAGAATTACATCCTGTGATGTTCCATTCAGGCTTACCAAAGTAAGTGTATCCTAAGAATGACTAGACTATATGTAAATATATGTTTATGAACATATATGATAGAATAATTTGTCAATTAACCTATATTCCTTTTTTTTTCCTGCAAACACTCAAGTTTCTTTTCAGTGGAAGCTGTTCCTGAAGGTTCGAACAGACAACTTAGGAAACTGACAAGATAACAATTGTCTCTTTTCTCTTAACTTTTTAGAAAATGCTTCACTTTAGTAATATCTCTAACTATGTTCAGCAAAGCTACAGTTCCTGTTTCTGTTCAATTCAGTTCCATATATCATCTCAGATCAGCGTGGAGATACCAATTACCAAGCCCAGTGATACAATCCTTAGCAGTTTGTAAGCTATGACTTTCTGGAAAATTTTCAAGTATATGCTTGACTTGCATTTTAGCTTTTTGATTAAATATATGTTTCTCTTACGTTTGTTTGCTAAAGCACAGTACAACATTTTTGTGATCTTGAAGCAACATTTACCATCTGGGAAATAGAAATACATAATTAGAAAATCTTTCTTAAAGCTCACATTTTTTTTAAGCCAAGTATTAAAAGAAATCCAGAAGTTGTGTCTCTGAGCATTTTCTATGTCTTTTTTACCACAAAGGTTGAAAGAAGTTGTTCTTAAAAAAAAAAAAAATTCTCTATGCATCATTCCTTTGATTACTTTTGCACTCTGTAAGAGAAGATAAGGACCCAGGGGTCGTGGGAAGGAAATAGAAAAAATGTATTAATAGAAATCAATCAATGACACGTCCAGACAGAGTGAAAGAGACAATTTGCCTATTCCTTGTATATACATTAACACACAGATATTTTAGGCATAGTTTAGGAGAAATATTATTTAAAATGAGATTTTTTCCAGCCATTTATTTAGGAACTAATACACCATCTTATTTTTCAATCTAATTTCATCATAATTAACTTTAAAAAAAAGAAAAAAGAAAATTCATATTTTTCTTTGGTTTAGGGCTGGTCAGCTCTGGTCTAGAGATCTGTTTCCTGCATTAAGAAGATACTGGTATGTATACAAGTATGAATAGTTTTATCCTGAATGATACTAAAAATAAGCTATTGATGACTTGTGCACCATGCATTTTTCAGATCGCTTTTGTGCAGACTTATCTTTCCCTCTTCTTTTCTCAAAGAAATTTCTCAAACACAAATTCCCAGCAGAGATTTTATCTTACCTTTCTGAATGGAAACACTCAATTTACAAATATGGGTGTAATCTATCTCTAAAAGACAGACTTCATACCTTTAACAGTTATTGTGGTGTGGGATTTTTTGTTGTTTTTTTTTTTTCAATTTCCTGGAGTCTGAAATGGACTCAATTATGCAGGTGAAAGATTCACCTGTTTCATTTTAGCAGCCTTGCTTTGGGAAATTTTTACAGATGATTGAGGCAGGAAAGTCTACATGCTCCAGTGGATAAGCAGCTCTGAAACACCCATAGTTTTGATGGAATTTCTTTACTGAGTATATGAAAAGTTATAACATCCAGGTAAGGCAAATTTCTAGCCCATACAAATTTAACATCTAAAGTATCCATTAAATGTACAGTCATGAATTTCTTTCTGAACAGAATCATAGAATCTTAGAGTAGTTTGGGTTGGAAGAGACCTCCAAAGATAAGCTAATCCAGATGCCAAATAGACACAAATTACTGAATCTGAAGTGAATGTTATTCTTGAAAATTTTGTGTAAATTCCCATAGATCTGACTTCAAATAAATGTACTTGTTCATTATTATACTTAATATTCAAGGTATCTGCAGGTCACAGATGCTGCTTGGAGCTTGAGGTTCTTAATGACTCTGAACTTTGTTTATGACCATTGGTTAAATGTCCTAATTCACTAAGGAGATGAGCAATTCTAGTATTCAATAAATTCAGTAGTATTTAAAAACAACCGGGGAGATTTTCTACCTAATTATAAGAGAAATTATGAAGTAATACTGCACCCTCAGAACTGGTGAAAATGTAAACCTATCTATGCTACAAGTTCCTGACAAATATCACTTCATAATTCTACCATGAATGGCGCAAAGGAATGGACAAAAAAAAAATATTTTCTGAAGGAGTTAAGGTTTGGGATTTCAGCACCTGGACTAGCAAAATATTAATAAATATTATTGAGGTATTTTTTAATTCCTGAAATTAAAAAAATAATTTTTCATTCATTATTAAATGAAAGAGGGTTTTTTTTACAGCAAAAAGTAGAAAGAAAAGTGAACTGATGTGACTGAAAACACCCAGGGTGGAGTCTCATAACAGCAAGTGTAACTGCAGAGAAAGAGACAAATGTTCAGTTTAATTTCAAGCTTTCATTTCCTGGTATTCAACCAGTTGCTGTGGAATAGCTAGCAGGATACAGAATCACAGAATTGAGTGGGGAGGGATCTTTAAATGGCAGCTAGTCCAAGCCCCCACCATGGGCAGTGACATCATTCACAAGAACAGGTTGCTCAAAGCCCCTTTCCTTCTGACCTTGAACAATTGCAAGGATGGCATCCACATCTGCAACCCTCTCCTGTGTCTCACCTCCCTCATCATGAAAATGTCTTCCTTTTTCCAGTCTAAACCTAACCAATTTCAGTTTGAAATCATTGCCCCTTGCCTTGTTCCTACAAGCCCTAGTAAACTGCTCCTGTCCAGTCTTATAAGCCCCTTTGAGTATTGAAAGGTTGAAAGAATGTCTTAGAACTTTCTCTTCTCCAGACTGATCAACCACAACTCTCTCAGCCTTTCTCCATAGGTCAAGTGTTTCTATCCATCCTCTGACTATTTTTATGGCACTCTTCTGGACCTGTCTGAAAAAAGCCATGTCTTTCCTGCCCTGACACCTCAGACCTGGATGCAATAGTCCAGGTGGGATGTCATGACGGCACAGTAGAGGGGGGAACTCCCTCCTTTTACTTGCTGGCCATCCTTCCTTTGATGAAGCCCAGGATGGAATTGGCTTTCTGAGCTGCAAACAACACTGCCAGCTCCTGTCTAGTTTTTCACCCACCAATATCCCCATCTTTCTCTTCTGGGCCACTCGAAATTCATTAATTCCTCATTGTCTTGGTACTGGGAATTGACCCCACTAAGGCTCAAAACCTTGCACTTGGCCCCATCCCTTAAGGTTTTCAAGTTCCCTCTGAATGGCATCCCTTCCCTCTAACAAATCAAATGCACCCCTCAGCATGGTGTAATCTGTGAACTTGCTGAGGGTAAAGTCAGTTCTACTGCCTATGCTATCAATGAAAATATTCAGTAGTCTTGGTCCCAGCACAGAGCTTACCTTGGGTAAGCACTCATTACTGATTTTCCCTTAGACACTCAGCTGTTGACTATAACTCTTCAGGTGTGGCCATCCAGCCATTTCTTTATCCATCCAACAGTCCATCCATCAAACCCCTAGCTCTTTAATTTAGCAGCAAGAACATTGTGGGGGACCATATCAAAACCCTCACAGACATCCAGGTAGATTACATCTGCAGCTATTCACTAATGCAGTCATTCCATCACAGAAGACCATTAGATTAGACAGACATATCTACAATTTATGTAATTTACAGCTGAAGAAAAAACAGACAGAAGGAAGAATAGTCATCAAAACTGCACAATATTCTTCAGAAATGAATCTAATTTAATTTAGTGAATTTTTCATGTAAGAAAGGCTAAGGTTTAGGTCTTTTGTTTAATCATGTCTCAAATTTCATTAATAAATGATACATTATTAAACATTAGCATTAAAGGTTTGTACTTAAATAAATGAAACACATTAACAAAGTATCTGGTGTGGTGTAACAGAATAGTACACTCACATATTATAATATTTTATTAAAAGACATGATTGCTTTCAAAGTTTTTTACATACACAAAAAATTCAATATGAATGAGGGTAACTCAATGGAACCTGTAGAATGGACAGAAATTACGAAAATAAACAAGATTTGAAAAGATTTAAAAGAAATTTTATTTAAAAGCATACACCCTCATGAAAAAATATATTCATGGGTATTTCAAAGCATGTCATCATAAATCATAGCATGCCATCCAGATATTTTTCTATGTAACAAAAAATAAGAAATACATTTTAAAAGCCTTTCTTGTCCAAAATAGTCATCAGATTTTTATCCTTGCAGCATGAATGCATGAGAATAGATTATTCCTTTATTTTTTCAAATCAGAGAGCTGAAAAAGAAGAGTAATTTGCTTTTCTAACTCTCTCATGATCCTCTGATAAAACATATTTATTTTCAATCACTCCCCATTCCCTCTTAATTTTTCTTTCTTTATTTTTAATTACTTAATTTATTAGATAAAATAAAGCTATTATGCACACAGTTTTACTCTTTTCTACCTATTTTTCTAGACTTTATTGCCTCTTTCTCAAAGCAGTTGAATATGACAACTGCCCCAGGCTTCAGCTATTACTTTGAAAGCTCTTGAAAGCTTTCTGTTGCAGCAACCTTTCTATAATTCTTTTCAGACTCCACATATTTTTACAAAAACCATTTGAGAAAACCACACATTTTGCTTCAGCTCAAATTCTCTTCAGCATTTATTTGGGTAAATTGGTATGCTTAAGTTTCATTCCTATTCTGAATTAAAAAAAATTAAAGTCTTGAAGTCTCTTGTGAGACCTACATTTATTTTTACTTAATTGTAATCAGTGGTTTTGAAAGCAAAATCTAGGTGATTGTCTCCTGCAAATAACTGGATTTAAATTACTTACACTAAAAGGGAACCTTCTGTCAAGTCTCAGAATAAATACAGGTAAAATAGGAACATTTAATCCATTAAGGTATCTATTCCTTTTCTTCTGTCCATTTCTCTACTTTGGCTTCCCACTTCACAGCTTCCAATGCTGTGGTGCATATCTTCAATAAGTGGAAGATTCATTTACTAAAAAAAAAAAATAAAAAATTACTCATTTAATGCAGTTCATGTTATGCACTAGATGAGCCAGGAAGCATGTGAATAGAGCAAATGATCATGTAGTTTTACCTGCCTAGTGGCACATGTGGCCAAAGCACTGACAGTGCTCTGTTTCTTATGGCCTGACAACAAATTAGGTACCTTTAGCCTTATATACTCATTTGGCTGAAAATATTGTGGAGATTTCATTAAAAGCATGTCATATAATTATTATTTATGCCAAAAAAATTTACTTCACCAACTAAATCCCTGAACTTGTAAGACAGTTTTTTATTGTTTGTCCCCAGTGGATCTGACCTTAGAAAGGCCAGCATGCCTCGCTAAAACAATTATTATTTTTAACCTGAGGAGCATCTTTGTGTAGCCAAACCTAGCAAAGGTGGGGACATACCAGATCATTCTGAGAAAGATCTGACACCAAATTCAACACCAGCACTGATAGGGTTGATAGTTTTTTACAGTGAAATTAATTGTTTTGATCCCTGAATTTGGAATCTGGAATTTGAGTCTTTGAAATATTTGCAATGGAAAAAGTCAAATTTGCTTGATTCCTCTTGCAGGCCACTTTCTGTCTATCCAAAATAATTTTAAATAATAATATTTACATATTGCTTTCTATTAATTGACAGAAAGAAGACCACAAAATGCAGAACATGGCAATAATATCAGTGATGTCCCATTACAGCTGTAGGTCTGTAAATTCTGGAATTGGAAATTAATTTAAGGTGTATGCAGTTAGAAAGCCATGGCTGCCTGGAAATATCCAAGAAACTTGGGCCAGAGCTCTATTCATAAGTCACAACTCTTCTTCTGTTCTTTGATGAGGAGATGTGTTTTTGTCCAGAGATTGACCCATCAAAAGTGTTGATTTTAGATGCCATGGGCACAGCTTGAGAGCAGTGGCCAAAGTTCTGTCACACTGCCAGACTTCAAACCTAACAAGTTGTATGGCACAAACTACAGGGACTCAGAGTATCTGACAGTCTGCAATGCTACAGAACTTAAATGGAAACTTTTCATGAAATAGAGATAATTTTTCCCTTAAAAATTTCCAGTTTAAAATCTTGATGTCATATTTGATGTCAATATTCATTGAGAAGAAAAAAGAACTATAAAATGGCTTCATATTTCTCTATATTGGCAAGCATTAGGTTACTTTAATATTGTGGCTGTCATATATACAAGACTATGTCATTTCCTGTGACAAATGACCATGAAGGACTGAGGAGGCTATAATAGTAGGATAAAACTATCCTAGTAAATTTTGAGATTAATGGGAACCCTTTTCTCAACACACTATTCAGGTGTAATTTTTCTGTGATTGCTTGCCTGCATAGTGGCAGAGGGCAGCAGAGAAAACAGCTTGTGGGGAGCAATCAGGTCAATGATCTGCTCAGCCTAGTGGCAGAGCTGAGAGGTGAAGTAGAAAAACTAAGAAGTATTGGAAGTTCTGAAGAAGAAATTCTTTGGTGAAGCTGCACTCTGCCATGCCTTAGACAGATTCTATTATCTAATTGTAAATTGAAAATTTTTCCAATCTTGATATTTCAGTTACAGAATTGTGTCATGCATTTGGTAAAACTGAAAGGTGTTAAAAGAAATGGGTATTTGGGTTTACATGTAGAGACTAAGGAATTTGTGGGGTTTCGTACTTTTAGCAGTGAAAGCATTACAAATACTGATGTATCACAGACTGAATTTTAATGTACTAAGAACAACTGTGTCTTTGCATAATTTATTAAAGTAAGCATAGGCCCTCTAATTTTGTTTAATATGAGCATATTACTTTCTGTGTTTTAATTCCTCTAAAGACCTCTCTGGTAAGACACAAATCCAGTGTCCCTTGGTTTTTCCATTTCACCACCTCTCCCCACTCCAACTCTGCCACCTTCCTGCCCTTCTATCTGTCTGTCCTGGTTGTTCAAGCAAGCAAATCAAGCTGGAGTATGAACTGAAGTGTAAATTCAGCTCTGTGCTTTCTCATGCCTGAATTGCTTCTTCCATCTGAACAGGTAGAACCTGCAACTTCATAAAAATATACTAAAATTGGAAGTCTCTTCATACAGAAACTCCATCTACACAGAGTTCATACACTGCAATTTGACATAAAAGTTATAAAAGGAAAATTGAGGCATAACACACAGATGATTTTTTCATTCCTGTAGTATTTTGGTTGAACATTAGAGGCTCACTAGGCAGCCATAACATATGTAATATACTCACAAAACAACTGTTTTATCACACTCTGCTACAGAATATTTTCCCCTGCCTAGACCTGAAAGTTCTGGATGAAGTGATTTATTTGGTCAAAATTAACTCATGACCTACCTCTGGAAAAGAGCTAACTAAACAAAAATCTCTAAAGCAGTAGTTTTCTTGAAACACAAAAATTGTGCTTGCTTGTTTTTATATTATCCAAACTGATTCTTTATTACTGTTTTTCTGAGTGGATTTAATCTATGAAAATGCTTTGCTTCTCACCCTTTGTCTCTATTAGTTGCATCACATATGGAACATGTTCAAAACTAAGCAAGATATGTCAATTGATTCTACTTTAGATACTCTTCATTGATACTTTTAAAATTTTCTCAAAAAATAATTATCTTTTTGAGAAAACTAATCTTCTGTTTTCCTTCTTTTGAAAAGTTTCTTTTTACATCGTTCCAACAATTTCAAAATTTCAATATCTTCCTTATTTACTGAGATTTTCTGCAATCACTGCACCTTCAAATAGGAAAGCTATAGCGGATTTACATAAGAATTTGTAGTTTGCAAAAAAGAAGTAATTTCCACATTAAATTATAATCTCATACACATCTTTTTATAATAAGACTTGAACATCTTAAAGTTAATAGTCTTAAATGAAGCTGCTAGTTTAAAACAGAAATGTTCTTTAATATGTTTGAATTTTTTGAGAAATGAAACCTTAAATTGTAAATTAATTTAATACTTCAACATTTAGACTTTTATAAAAAGCAAAACAGTCACTGAAATTAAATTTTTAAGTAATAATTTTGAATAATTAAAAATATTATTAATAAATTATTTATTTTCCTGTTATGTAATATGCTGTCTTAATCCATTGCATGTTATGAAATTGAAAATATTGCAAGAACCAGACACTGTAAATTTAATCAATTCATATGTCAAAATGCTGATGGCTAAGTACTGTCAAGGCCTAATTCAAGCTTTTGATAATTGAACCTCATCAGTGAGGCAAATGGTTTGACTAAAAATTCTCTTATTTAGGTCTTTTAAATTCAACTACAAAACAAGAGAAAAAAGAACGCACACTAGAAAAAGTGGTAGTTCTCTTCACCTTTGCTAACATGTCCTTTATAATGGTACAGTCCTATGAACTCTAAGCCTATATCTTTCGACACCAGATTCCTTTGCTGTGTAAAGGAAATTCTATTTATATTTGTTTATTTGTAATTGTTTCACCACTTCCCAAAGTTGCTTTTGTACTGACTGCACCAAATCACATTACACAAATACCAAACTGATCTTAACAATAATTCTCATCACATCAGATCTGTTCTATTTCTATTTACCATTCTCTTACTTCTTCCCTGTATTTCTTTTGCCTTTGAGTCATACCCTGTTTTATGCCTACCTGCATCTTGCCCAGATTAGCCAGAGTTTTGAGCAGTACAGGCAGGTCAATGTAAAGCTAATACACAGATAGGAAAAAAAATGTACATCAAGAAAAACATGCTCACACCATTATGAAAAGACATTTGTATTCATTATTTAGTTTGATTACATTTTTAGGATTTGTTTATTAGGATCATCCTGAAGAGGGTGATCTTATTTTGTTGAGAGAAGATAAACACCTCAGCAGATAAAGAGCTGAAATTCTGTTTTCCTCACTTCTGTGTTTCTCATCCATTTTTCAAAACTACTAGTTTCTTGTGAAGTGATTCCTCCTGGAATTAAAATTTTGTCTTCTGCAAATTTTTGCAAGCCTGTTAGTATGTATCATTATTCTGCATTTCTTCAATGAACACAAGTACTTTTTAAAAAAATATAAAAACAAAACTAGTGTGACAAGTTGCATCTTTCACATAAACTAGACCTGATGAGAATAGCATATGATCTTAAGTATGTCCCAAAAACATATCAGAAAGCTGTTGAAAACAAAAATTAACTGGATTTATTGCCCTTACTTGAGGCAATTTCCTACCCATACCTTAAGAGACAATAATCCATTGTTACATCTAGTGACAATGATCTTACATTTTACTTAATATAACTGATTTTTAAAAACCTGAATTATTCTACAGAGCAACTTAATACTTTTCTAGCACTAAAACAACACTAATGACAAAAGCAACAAAAACAACAGCAACAACAGAAAAAGGGAAAAAAAAGAAAAAAACTCACCAAAAAAACAAAACCAAAAAAAACCAAAACCAAACCAGGATTAAAAAAAACCCCAAAACAACAAAATCCAAACAACAACAAAAACCAAAACCCAAACAATATATAAAGTAAATAAGGAAGAAAAAGGAAGAATTTTAAAAGAAAAAAAAGCTAAGTTTTTTAATAGAATAGAATAGGAGTAGAACAGAATATTTCAGTTGGAAAAGGCCTACAATGATCATCCAGTCCAATTGCCTGACCAATCCAGGGCTTATCAAAAGTTAAAGCATGTTGTGATGGGCATTGTTGAAATGCTTTTCAAACACTGACAGGCTTGGGGCATCAGCCACTTCTCTAGGAAGCCTGATCCAGGTTTTGATAACCCTCTTAGTAAAAAAATTATTCCTAATGTCCAATCTAAGCCTCCCCTGGTGCATCTTTGAGCCATTCCTACGTGTCCTCTTACTGAATCTCAGGAGGAAGAGATCAGCACCTACATCATTTCCCCTCCTCAGGAAGCGACAGGAAACAATAAGGTCTTTTTTTCCATAGCTAAATGTTTATTTTAATAGTTATATGAAAGAAAATAACTTCTGATTTTATACATATACTTGTAAAATCACTTTCCTAGAGATACAGAAAGGAAGAAGGACATGTTTTACTAGTAGTTTCATGAAGGATGAGTAGTCTGCATAAAGGTCCCCCTGTTTCATTTCTGTTCCTTATTTTCTATTACTAGCATCTTTGACAGTACTCTTAAGAGGTGATAAGGTGAAGAGGAAATATGGAGGTTCTGTTTGAACATAAAGAAGCACTCTCTTACTGTGATGCTGAAGATTGCTTAGAGGCTACACAGTCTCCATCTTCAGAAGTTTTCAAAAGCTGTCTGAAAATGACCCAGGTAGTCTGCTCTGCATTGCCAGTGTGAGCGCAAGGTTTGACAGAGAGACATCCAGAGGTCCTTTTGAACATCAGCTCTTCTGTGGCTCTGAAGTCAGTGAGAACAGAATACTGGGACTTGCAGGCCAAAGATTTACCTTTGAGAGTATCACCCAGTGAAAAGATTGTCCTTTGTTTATTGACTTGGTAAGAAGGTAGGACTGCAGAGGATGTTCTGGATCATGTGGTTTGTTCTGGTCTGCTGCAATATCCATAAATACACCAATTCCTATTATATTATATATTATTCCTCTATATCTTTACAAGTTGCTCCAATTTCTTTCTATGTAAAGGGTTAATATATTAATTTGATTTTCAGCCAAGATATTTCATTCAATCCCAGTACTGATTTGTAAACTTGGGCCATTCAGCTTCTCATGGTAACTTTTATCCTTTCCATACACAGAGTGTATAGCTATAGCTGTCTACTCAACTGCATATCTGGATTTGCATGGAAACAGTGAAAGGTACCTGGGCAGTTGTAAGCATAATAAAAAGCTTTCAGGCTCACTGCTGGATTAACCAGTGGCCAATTGCCAGCATATTTCTGTATTTCTTACATATACAGTAAGAAAGCTGTGAAAAGCTGGAAGACTTTTCCTTCCTTCTTAATGTTTATCTCTCAATAAATTTACAGAAATAGTGTTAGACTAATGTGGTTTGGCAAAGTTAAAACACACCTCCTCTTCCTCACAAGTGCATTGGACAAAACAGGGTATGCAGAAATACCTCTACTCTTTCACATTTAGTAGGTCAGTGTCAGTGTCTTTACACAGAAATATTTGCCACCAAGCTTTCTGCTGTTGGTCTGACATTAGCAGGCAATGTGAAAATCCAGGCCCAAACCCCATTTCTGCAAAGAAAATTAGTTCTCTAAGTTTCAGTAAAAACAGGTAAACAAAGGGAGTGGGCACACAGGAATTTCAAGGTATTTTGCTAGTGTGTGTGTAGACTAAGGAGTAAATCCTCTTGCAGCAGTACTTTTAATAAGCCTCACAAGTAGAATTTAATAATGGCAACCACCTTAGCAATTCAGGAAGCGTGGCATGGGCTGTTTGATGATAAATGGACAGAGGGATATCCTCTGAAGTGAGCAATCTCAGTGGCCCATATACACTTAGCTTTCTTAGGGCCAGATGGAGAGAAATGGCAATGTAATGACCTTCTCCCTATAGATTCAAACACCTGCAATCCAGCAGGCGATGTTGCTAATGTTCTGCTGGCCATATAATTGCTGAACAGGTGTCTTCCAGGCAAAGAATGCAGCAGGAACAAGCTTCCAGGGCAGCTGCACTATGAACACTTCAGCCTGCTCACTGAACAGACTGAACAGTAGATTAGATTATAGAAAATGTTGAGTTTATACGTATGTATATGAATCTGTGAGGATATATCTATCTATAGATATCTATCCATCTAATCTATATCTATGTCTATATCTATGTCTCTCATTAATTTTCAGTTTTGTAACTGGCAGTAGTGCAGCTAGGGAAGAAGGAATATGGAAAGAAAGAAAAAAAAAATACAGATCATTACCTACCCAATCCAAAATACAATGGAATGAAAGCTTGGTTATTAAAATAATATAAAGCAGATGGTGAACTCTCACCTTGTTTTTAGCAAAAGCGTAGATTATGCTTATTTTCAGTGTGGTCTTTTGTTCTTTTATTTTCTTTTTCTTTTTTTTTTTTTTAAATTCACTGCATCACCTGCCCAATTTTCTTCCCCTGTGTTATTTTCTAATGAGATTTGAATCTGATTTTTTTGTTGTTGTTGTTGTCATCAGTATTTTTTTTTTTGATGCAGAAACTGCTTTGGAAACCTGAAATGATATTACTTTAAGACAAGTTTTCTACAATACTGCATTCTTATGGGGATGTAGTTTTAACTGCAGAAAGACATTGCAATTCAGCTTAGTATAAGCCCTTTGTGTGTAGGAATGAGCTTTACCAGCAACATGCACTGTGGAAAGAGCAAGAACTGACATAATCAAAGCAGTGTCATTTAAGAATACAGACAAATACTGGGAGACATGGTCTTTTCATCAGAAGACTGGTCTTTTAATAAAAAAAAACCCAAAACATTTCTGTATTTTATTATGCTTCCTCTTACCACAAGTCACTTATTTCCTGAAATATAGATTTAGAACAGTGAATTTCAATTTCTTAAGAGCTGCTGATTCATTGACAGTTACTGTTTATAGGTTGCGAAATTCACACAAAACAAGTGAAAAGTTTCCCCCAAATGAAATACTTTCCTGATTTGCATTTCACAGATTGCTCTCTAGTTGCTGGACCACATATTTATTACAGTGAAGAAAATGTGCCCCACATTATCTGTGATTCTTTGCTAAGACTTCTTAGCAAAACACAATCTCCAAAGTAATTAGTGTAAAGAATGGCTATGCAATGACAAAAATTTCCAAGTTAACTGACCGTCTGAACAGGCTCAGTCACCTGGTATTTCAATATTGTTTAGGGTCTGGGAGGATGTTCAACACCACTGCCATCGGCTTATTTGTCCCGGGAGTGCAATTTTGAATCTCCATCAGGTATGACACAAGGGTTGATTATGAGACTGTGGCAAACCTTCATGTTTCTCTCCAGAGCTCAGGAAATGAGTGCTGTGACTTATTGCTTTAATACTCAGCTGCTGTTGTATCACTGTTCCCTTTGTGCTTCTGTTGGTATTATTTTATTTGCATCCATTAATTATTACTATTATTAGTATTATGTACCTTCATAGACCCTCATTTCTCTCTTTAAAAAAATTACTCTCTTGCATGTTCTCCAAACCTATAAAAGAAGATTTTCTTTGTGAACCTTAAAAAAAAAATCAGTAAAACATATGTCATTGCTGATATTTTATTCAATGAATTTGTCAGAGATTATGCTTTTAGAACACAAATAAAAACAACAACTCATGTTCTATTTACTTACATGGTCTGCATTTTTCCCTCATGTGGAATATGTATCTCCCCTTTGAAATCAGTCTATAGGTCCTTGCAAGGAGTTGTTCTTATTTTGCTAAGGGTTTTTTTTGGTTTGTTTATTTTTTTCAGCTTTCTTTGTGAATCAAGACAAAAATTTTCAGATGGAAAAGTTAAGATCAGAGATTTAAATCTATATATGCAGCACATTATGATTCAAAGAGTAGAGTTTGAGCTAGGTTTTCTTTCTTCAAAACTCTCATTTTGTTCATAAGCTCTCTTAAAATCACACAAAAAAAATTTAACATCATGCTATTGTGTTTTCAGGAACCCGCAGAAATAAAGATCTAATAAAGGAAAGACATGTGACTGGGTGGGATGGACAGTAATTAAAGGCACGTTCACAAAATTAATTTATAATAATTAACCAGATGATATTGTTAAAATATTTTGTTATTTTCATCAGAATTTTTTGAAACTACTGCATTACATACATAGTTACAGAAAATGGTAGCTTACCCAAAATACTTTTTTTTTTTTTTTGGTGGGAACACACTAGATTGTGCATAATTTTAATTGGTGAAATGATCTCTGTTGCAGCATATTTTCAGCACAACCAGTAGGTAGCCCTGTGCTAAATAAATTCAGAAATTCAGGTCAAATCCAGAACTGAATACCTGCCTCAGTCAGAAGTGATACCTGGATTTAACCATCTTGCTTGTAGTGAGACCTATTTCTCTTTTGAGGAGGAAGTAATGAAATTTCAGTTGTTCCCATCAGAACTGCTCTACTTCATCTAACAGTCTTTGGGAAAAAGGGAACAAAAGGAGCCTCTACAGACTGACTTTGAAGTCTCTTATCACAATCAGAAGAACTTGGTCCTGTCATCTGAACTGAGTAACATCACCAAGGCATTTTTTTGCTTTCTTTAAAGGAAGAACAACACAGCTATTTCAAAGGTTTCAGAAGTGCTTGAAATTATTTATACTATAGCTCTGTTTGATGGTGAGGGAAAATAATTTCCCATCTTCACCTCTCGCTCTCTTGCCAATATCATATTTTTTCTTGTTTAAATATTTACTGCTAACTGAGCAAACAATCTACTCTAGCTGATGTTTTGACCAGCTGCTTGATAAGTGTACTGGTGTGCACGTATTTTGTAATATTTTTCATCATTGCTATAATTATTTTAATGTAACTTTCATCTTTATTTCAATTGTATTTAGCTACACACGTAAATGTAAATGGTCCCTGGTCTTCAATAATTTGTTTTCCTCTATGTCTTCATAAACATTGTTTTTTCATTGAGCTATCAAAACAAGTTCAGCATGTCATTTGTACTTTTAACAGATAGAGCGTGCATATGTTATTTCTCAGGTGAATTTTATTTCAAATTCATGTGCCATTACTGTGTATTTCCCTTTTTATCCTTTTGCTTTTTCTTATATTTATGTGCAAAAAAAATTCTCAGCCAAGTTATCATGCTATCAAAATACTGCTTCCCTTCCTCTCCTTCCCTGTAGTCTGAGCTATGGACACCAGCATCAGTAATTAATAGATCCGACCACTCTACTTCCAACAGTTTTCAACTCTGTGATTACCACTCTAGTCCATTCTTGAGGTTTGTGCTTGAGGACAACCCAAGAAAATCTGCAACAGGAATGCTCTGTAGTTTCTACCTCAACTTTCCTCCACCTTCCCTAATACAACACATTTTAATCATACAAATATATTCTGAAACATTAGTATTTTAATATTAATTTTTTAATTCATTTTTCAAGCTCAGTTTGATTTTCTGACTTTGAACACCAGTTAGTGGTCAGTAAACTGAGGACTCCCTCATCTGCCAGAAACAGAACTAACCTATGATTGTCCTAGTTCCACTAGGACATAATCCAAGTAAATATTACTAATGTTACTTTCCAGGTCTACTATTCAATTTCTCAGCCTATTGTGCAGTGTTTTGGATGCTTGTAAACTGCTTCTGCTGTTCCTCAGGTAAGTATATAAAATCCACCTTTCTGTAGGTTAGTTATATAAAATCCATTACCAAAGCTAAATATACTGACACTACACTCTATCATATTTGAAAGTTTTACTTACTGGCAGGAACGTCTAAGCATAGAGGACTGAAATATAGTGAACTGAGTGCCCCAATTTATTTTTGTCAGGACTCTAGTCCAGGAACTGTGTCAATTCAATGCAAGGAAGGGGAGAGAGAATTACCTCTGACTTTAACAGTGTGAAGTGACTAATAGGAAGCTTGCAGAAAGGCAAAGAAACAGCAGAAAGGAAAGAAAGAAGATATGGGGATGAAATAAGGTATCAACTGAATACACATGGGAATCAGGAGGTAAGATATGAAGCAGTATGTTTTTGGAGTTAAAAGCTATCAATCTAGGAAACTGGAGATTGTAAAGGCTGGTTTTGCAATGGGACATGAAACAGATACTAAATGTGATAGAATTTGGAAAATAAATTTATAAGATATCAAATATTTTAAAATTTAAAAAATGTAAATATTTTAATGAAAAATGTTGAGATAAAATGTCTTATGATACGATTTTTTAATTTTTTTTTTTTTTTTGCATTAGAACTCATAGAAAACTCAGGGAAACACAAATATGATTGGCTTAGGAAGGAATAGGATAATATTTGTTATGATTATCATATCTTCCTAGCATTTAATTCCATAATAAAACATTAGTCTCCCACTAGGAAACAGGAAAATAGAAGCCTATATCTAATAAAAAAAAAATACAAACAAGTTTGAAACAGAAGAGAGCAATGCTTCTATATGAATTCTGCTAATCTCCAAGGAAGAGGAAATTTATTCAGTTTCTAGTGAAGCATGAAAAAGGACAATCCTCATGAAAGCTACTCCATTCCTCAGGAAAATAAAGGTGAAATTAAAGCCTTCTCAGAACAAAAGGTTGGAAGGATAAGTATTTAAAACACGGCTTATGGAGCTAATTCAAGCAAAGACATAGCTGTGAATGATGTGCATCAATAAGAAATCAGAGCTGTTAATAAGGGGTAGCTCATCCATTATTGAAATTGATGTCTCATACATGTAAATAAAGACAACTAAAAATTAAAGAATCCAAAATAAATCCTCATAATTTAGTAAAGACTGACAGGGTTCAACTACATGGGGTTATTACAATGCTTTTCAGACTGGAAACACTTGAATTGGATTTGTGCTTGTTTGATTTTTTAACACAGTACAATTTCAGGGAAATACAGACAATAGACACTGAAGGCCATTTTACTGAATCGGATATATTGTCAATTGCTCCTTAAAGCAATAACAGCATCCAAATAATAGATTTTTTTTGTACAAATATAGGTTTTCTTTCCAAACATATGTTTATAGAAGACAGTAAGTTTTTGCTGAATCAATACATTTGCATTCACATCAATACATTTATTTCTCAACTTCAGATTTTTCTAGTCAGAAGTACTTGCCCATCCAATGCATATTTCCAGACAACACATATCCATTCAAGCTAACCCAATACAGCTGCATCTGCTATTCTGCTATGAATAAATACAATGTTTTTCTATGGAATTGAATTCATATTATTGAAAACAACATATCTGAAGCTATCACACTTTACATTAAATCAGCATGGTGCAACTGCAACCAGATTTGTCATTTATTTTTTCAGCTTCTGCTGAAAGCATACTCACCTAGTGAATAGGCAGTGTTATGCTGGTCAAAACTTAGAGCTAGTTGAATATATATATTCAGGTATTTTCCAAGTGAAGCTCAAATACTTGCAATAGTGATGGAAAACCAGGTCCCATTACTCAAGCAATTTTGCCTTCCTGTAGCCTCCAATTCTTAGGACTGACAAATGAAGTGCAAAAGTTTTTGGAGACAACTCCTCAAAATCTCATTACAATCTCTTTCTCTTCTGTACTTGCTCTGTGTAAGTTGACAGTAGTGGGAAAAAATGGTTGCTTTGGGTGCAGATCCAGACAATATAAATAGAAGTCCCTAGTATTTCTCTTTACACTATATATCACCAGAGAGAAACTTTATCCAGGGGAAAATGCTTTTAATTTTCTTTTTTTTTTAAACTTCAAAGTAAACAGGGTGTGAAGAGGTAAGATACCTTGTTGTAACTGCTTTCCTGCATCAGGCCTTTTTTAAGTACTCTTTTATGATTCCTGCACTGATGTATACATCTGTGTACCATAAAAACATTTTCTGCTGTTCAGTTCTGAAGATGAGAGAAAGGTGAGCACTTTTTCAGGCCAAGTCTCTTATCAGTTGTCTTTGGAGGTACATTTGTGTTTGAAGAAATATTTGACAGGGCTACATATTTTGCTCTTCCATCTCTCCTACAGAAGTTAAAAAACTGGTGAGGAAAGAAGTACAGTAACAAAATTGCTTGTCTATGAACTCTGTTTCCAATTAACAAATAATTAGATGACTAGTTTAAATGTCTGTTGTATAATTAGAAAGAGAGCATTTTCTATGTATAGAGTTTATCAAAAATGTTTACATGCTGTTTAAAAGATTTTTGGCTAAGAGTGGGAAACAAACTAAAACAAGAATAGTGACAGCTACACAAGGAGAAATGGATTTCATGTTGGCCTTTACTCACAATAAATAATTTTTTTTTCCTTAGGCCTAGAACCCACCAAAATTGACTCATTGAGAAGACTTTTAACAATTCAATTTAATAAGCCATCAAAATTTACTCAAAATTATTACATTGTAACAGATTAAAATATCAGTCATATATCCATGGGCCTACTTCCATCTCTGCAGCCTTTCTACAGTGGAGAGTAACATCCAGGGAAAAGAAAACCACAATTATGTTTTAAGATAAGGATTTAAATTTTCATTATAATGTTTGACCTTAGGCTGCAGATATTTATTCAATACAATTTCTTATAACTACCATAGCAAATGTAACCTTAATGATACTCCACAGTTCTGTGATGCAAATTATAATCTCTTCATGATTCCTGATTGTGCAAATGAAGCCTAATTAAGTCTTTTCTATTCAGGGAAACATTACACATTAAAAGAGGAATTTTTTTTATTGGAAAAGCAAGGTCAATATAAACAATTAAAAAGAATTTGTTGCTGAGCACTCTGAAAATGTAATTTCAACTGCTTTTTATTGGATTCAATTTAGGGGTTCCCCACTGGTTAATTTTTGAAGCGCATTTATGAGAACTGCAAACTTCACTGTGTCCTGGAATCCACTTCTTCATTAAATTAAGATAAAAGTGAACCAGACATACTTCAATAACCTATTGCACATAGGCTTTTGCTGCATAAATGATTTTTTTTTTTTGCTAGAACAGTCTTTTCTGCATTTGCCCTGAGAGTACATATTTGTCAGTAACAAATGTACACTGCATGGTAAGGGTTGACCAAAATTATTTTAAGGTACTGTCCAGAGAAAATAGAGGTCTAACACTTCAATTTTGAGCAGTGCTTCTTAGGAACTTCATCTAATTTGCAAATATTTTCATAGATTACATTTAATTATTAATTTTATTAAATTTCTTAGAATAATATTTATTTTCTCTATATCCTATATCTATTATTTGGACTTTACATAAAGCTTTTCTGTTCCCAGATATGGTAACATTATGAATAGAATAAAACACACAGTAGGGAAATGGATGTCAGGAATCAAATATTCAACTTCCCTGAGTGGACTGAAACATAAATTGGATTGTGGAGGATTGCTGCATACAGTTGCCAAAATATTAACAGATATACTGACATTAAACGTCACTGCTTTTTTTAAGTTTTGACTTAAATATTGACTAAACTTTGACTAAATTTTGACTTAAGTTTTGACTAAAATTTTGTTTGCAACATATATAAAATTGCAGTTATATCTGATTATGCTAATGAAGGTTTTGACGACAGATTTTCTGATAGTGGTTATAATGACATTGTTTCTTTAGCATTTCTGAATAGTACAATTAATCTAAACTCAGAAATCTAATGGTAACAAAACCCTTCAATGATCTGTAATAATCACAAGTAATGCACAAGAAAAAAGTTCGAATCCAATTATTTATTTCAACATCTCATTTGCTTTTCCATGCTAAATAGGAAATTACTTGTGTAGATAGCAGTGACATATACCTACTACTGTTCTGAAAAGAAAAGCTTTAGTAATGAGAAATTGTAAGGGTATACCCCATCTCTACTGTGGTATTCTCTGCCTTGAGAATTCTAACATTCCTAGCTTTTATTCTGATTCATCTATGGATTCCTACCAGAAATGCTTGCTCCTTGTGGGCTTCCTGTGTTGCAGAAGTGACACTACACTAGACAATACCTTAATAACTGAAATGAATAAAAAGAAATGTACACATTTAAAAGGAAAGAGTTTTAAAATTTTTGAGGTGTTAAGTTCAACTTCTTTATAAGCAGTGATTTAGCCCTTTAAATCTATCCTTGTGCAAATCTATTGCTTTGCATACAGATTCTTTACTGCTGATTTAAGCTTTTTTACAAGAAATGGCTTACCTTTTATTGTGCTCTCTCCTCTCTCTTCCCTTCTCTTCTCTTCCCTTCCCTTCCCTTCCCTTCCCTTCCCTTCCCTTCCCTTCCCTTCCCTTCCCTTCCCTTCCCTTCCCTTCCCTTCCCTTCCCTTCCCTTCCCTTCCCTTCCCTTCCCTTCCCTTCCCTTCCCTTCCCTTCCCTTCCCTTCCCTTCCCTTCCCTTCCCTCCCACTTACAACCACAGGGACAGTTTTTTTTGCCGTGCCCAGCTGAGGAAGGGAAGTAATAGAGCAGCCTGGTGAGCACCTGGCAACAGCCAAGGTCAACACACCACAACCACTCTCAGAGTAAAAATTTTTTCTCTTATGTTTAATCCAAATATATTTCCCTTGTATTTAATCTAAATCTATCATTTTTAAATCATTACCCCTTGCCCTCTCACTGCAGGTCTCTCTCAATCTTTCTTGTAAGATCCTTTAAGTATTGGAAGGCTGCACCAGGTTCTCCCTGGGGCCATCTCTCCAGGCTGAACAGCTCCAATTCACTCAGCCTTTTTCCATAGGAGAGATGTTCTAGTCCTCTGAACCACAAAGTAAAGCAATCTGCAATTTCCAAATGTAAACTACTGAGATTGTGGTAAGACTGAAGTGAAGCTGAAACATCTACATGAGAAACATGAGGTATTTGAGAAGATACAAGAGAAACCAATCTGCAAGTCACCTAGATCTACTTTGTATGCATCTCTTCTCCACATGAATTGTTCGATTTTTCTGAGGAGGTACACAGTTGATACAAAATAGTATCTGCTATTTTTTTCTTTTCATACTGTGAATTATCTCACTTATCAGTTCAGCATAGTTAGGTAATTCTCTTCAAACAGCTGTCAAGAGCATTCATTACAATTGAATTATTATCTTTCAGATGATTTTTTTTTCTTTTGTGATTGATATTGAGAGACAGTATCATTTTTCTCAAATATAAAGTTTAAAACTGAAAAATATTTAGTGCTCATGAACCCCAAATTTCACACTAAGTATCACAGAAATATTTCTATCATCTGATTTTGAGCTAAGGCTTGGAAAATTTGCTACCAGAAGTGTATGTATTTTTTATATATGCATTTGCCATATAGGTAAGTGAGAAGCTGGAGTTGAAGTATAATCTCTGCCTGTTAACTGAACTTCACAAGGCTAGAAATTGAAAAATGACATTTTCTATTCTGTGACAAGAACAACAACAACAAAAAAAGCAATTATAATTTCTTCCCATGCAATATTTTACATAAATCTCATTATGGCATCTGGACAGCTATTACTCTAGTTATTCAACAACCTTGATGAGCTCTCTTTTTAAATATGATCTAGCATCTATTTTTAGTATAGCACAATAGCATGCTTTCAGGATGTAATTTTAATGTGTTGTTGTCATTCCTGTCACATTTTTAGTACAAATCACTGAAAACCATGTGCCATGAGTCTCATCCCAAACTTATTTTAGTTAATGGAAAGAATCTCTCTGACTCTAATGGGTTTGGACCCATTCCTTTTCATTTGGGTAGGTTGCTAAACTCATCCCTTTTCCAAGAGTTTTGCAAAAAGAAAGAGTTTTCAAGACTGAGTCTGCATTTTATGTTTTGGTTTGCTTGTTTTGCTTTGTTTCAAGCATGAATGGGAATATGTATTTTTGGGGAAATCTAGTGAGACTTTTTCAGTTTCACTAGTATTTGGAAAAGTGATAGTTAAAAATATTCAATGAGTTCATGTTTGTGTATGTTCATATATGCACAAATACAAAATCTCAAGTGCACATATGCACATGATTTATCTAAGTCTCTCTCATATGAAAGAAAGCATTATGTGCTCTTCTGTTCACCTCTAAGGAATGAGCAGTATTAACATTTCTAGAACACCCAATCACAATTAATTTAGATATGCAGGCTACTGATCTTTAGTTACAATAAAATTATTATAAAATTATGACATTATGTATATTACCCTGGAAGAAGTAAAGTTAAGTCAGATCTCATAGACACAGGAATAGGATACTAAAACATAGGGGAAAAAAAAAACAATTCATTGTGGTTCCTGGATAAGAACTTCTATTTGAAACTTTCAGAAAGTAATTTGTTTTCTGTCTTTTATCTCAAAATAAAAAGGAAAATATCATAATCCCTCTGAGATAGTTAAAAAGGTGTTTTGACAGTGCAGCATATGCAACCAAGCCCTGCCAATGGCTGTCACATCAACATATGCCCAGTGTTTCCTTGGTACAAACTGTTCCTGGCAGCTGCAGGGGATGTTATTACTATTAGAGCCATTTTATATTTATGTCCTTGTTTTGAAGTGAAAGTAGAACTGGTAAATGATACAGAAAAATAATCATAAAGACTGTTTGCAAGAATGTGTAAGAGGTCTCTTTATTGCAATTACTCCTATGAGAAACATGCACAACAACAGACTGAATAGCCCTGTTTCAGGTGCTTTTCCACCTTAGGCCAGTGCCACCATTCCAGAGGATGTGCTAGAAAATGAGAAGGGAGTAAGTTCTGTCTCTCAGAGAACAGCATAATTAAAGAATGGAAATTCTAACTAGGAGGTAAAAACTGCTGGTCACTCTAAGGGTAGAATAACATCCTCCACATACTAGGAAGGTCTAAATACTGAGAAGATGCACTGAAAGGGTATCAGATGTCAAGCTAACTGCATTCACTCACAGTTCTGTAAATAGAAGCATTATAGCTGACTTTCAGCCCCTACACATGTTCAGCACAAAAGACAGTCTAAATGTATACACATGAAGTGCATACATGTTTAGCAGCTAAATGGAGGACTGGCTTTGCAGTAATAACTGCTGGGTAAGAAACTTCACAGCTCCTTTTGAGTTCCTTCTACTATTCCCATAGTAATCATGCAAAAACCTCTAGACTTCTCTTGCAAATTTCTACACCCATGAAGGCAAGTTCCACAACCTAGAGTCAGACTAAGCTTTATGCTCAAGGGATTAGTTTTATCCATTTATTGAATTTTTTATGGATGTAGAAATTTCTATTTATGTTGAATCATGGCATTACTGTGTACAAAAGTACACCAATATTCATCAGGAAAGCAGCAATGTGAAAAATAAAAAAAAAAAAACCCTTCAAACCATATATAATCTCTTTCCAGGAAGAAAGCATCACTGAATTTTGTCTGTAGTGTAGCATGCATCTGTGTCTGTCCAACAGTTATCATATTTACAGTGTTGGAGTCTTCATTGATCTGGTTAATAATTAGAATTTAAACCAGCTCTTTGATTTTGTGACAGTTGCCCAAAATAAAAGGAAACTTACAACAGAAGTAGATGCTTTTTATTATGCTACCTGGTGATAGGTTATGTACTTCTAAGCAAGCAGTAGGAACAAAGAAAAATGACCTCAGTGGGAGATTTGTGATTTCCTTGCAATGTGTTTGCATATGCTGCAGATGGTAGGGGGAAAAAACCAGCCAGCACATGCTGATAAATCTGCTGGAGTGATATCGGTGCTATTCAGATCAGTAGATAAAACTGGCGCTATACCCTAGATAGAGAGAGAATTCCTATCTCTATGCAATGTGATCCTATCTGTCTAGGTGGCATAAATTACTGTATTCCATGTTTCACAGATGTATTATATGTAGTTAAATGTGTTAGACTGTGATGACTCTGTAAGAAAAATTACTTTTCTATTATAACCTGGTATTCCTTATCACCATCTTCTGGACCCTCCAAGGTCCACCTTAAAAGAATATATGGGGGAGAAAATAGACACATTTGCAGTTTTAATGGTGATAATTATTATAATGATTCAGATGGGGTAAAAAATGGATTTCAATTTGAGTGCAATGAATATTCTCAAGAAAGAAACAGATCTCACTTTTTTCCATATCACAACATCAGAGACCAATCCAGGTTGCCTGCTTGGAGAATGTGATGTGTTCTAATCATCTGAGATTTAACTACACCACTACTGTGTGGATTATCTGCATTTGAGGAAACCAGTAATTTTATTGTTTTTGTTTCAAGCCAAACTTTAAGGAGACGCCCATAAAGTTCACAGAAATAGCAGGGATGGCTGAGCTTAATTCTTGTGAGAAGGCACCTAGTGTCCCTGCTCTTCATCCATGACTTTTCTTTCATCCTCAGCTTTTAGAAAAAATGCTCCTTTTCTTTTATAACACATAATTCTCCACTTCTGCCCAGAAATCAGGTGCAATAGAATTCAGTTAATGTTCTAGCAGAAAACTATGATTTAAGCTATGAATTTTTAAACAAGAATTGTAGTTTCTGTGCTACTTTTTTCATTAGTTTGGATTGATGTACTTCTACAGTGTATTTCAAGAGGTTTTTTTAAAGAAAAATACTATGTTCAACAGTAATTTATGTAAGTCATTAGAAATATAATATATCTTTATGACACAGTTTTATCTAATGGCTGTGTCCTTGGCTTTAAGCGATTTCTGAAAATCTGACTTCAATGAAAACTTTAAAAAAACTGTATTCATTTCAATATTTCATGGGATATATGTGTAATATTATTTAAACAGTAGTATTTTACACTGCCTGAAGTAGGTACTGAACTACCTCATACAACAACAGGTCAAAGATGTCATCAGTGTTGTTCTGATGCTAATTTACTATAAGGGAAAGCAAACTATATGGAACAGATGGACCCACAGCTAATAAGGAGATACTGGTTTGACTCAGAATCTACAAAATTTTTGTATTTTATACCCTATACTTCAAAGACTACAGCTTGAAACATGGTGAAAAAAAATTTAACAAGCAAACTTTTGATGAGGAAGCATAATGTTAAAGTTGGATCAGAAAAAAAAAGGGGCTACTCTATATTATATTATTTAAAAAATTAGACATGTATATTCTGCATTTTTACACAATATCAGAATTAAAATATACATATATAACTATGGATGGAAATGGACTCCTTGTCTTTTAGAAATGCACAAATATTGCTGGAACTCCAATTGTTTAGGGGAAAATGTATTTGTTTAGCATTAATACCTAAATACTGTAACATAATTAAATTGTCCATTTATTATTCTAAAATTAATTGTATTTATACATTATTGTTTTAAAAATAAGAAAATTTAATAGGTTTTTTATAAATAAAAACATATATGATACTCTGAATTAAAAGAACCAAAGGGATCATTTAATTATTCTTCTGCAAAGACACAGGAGTTCAGAAAGTAATTTTTTTACGATATAGATGAATAAATTTTTAAAACAATACAGATTTGATAACCTTTATTTTAGCTCTGCTTAAAGCTTATAGGGATTTTAACAAGTGCTGTGCAGAGAAGCGAGACTTTGCTTCTTTTAGTTAAAAAATAACATCTGCCTTTGCCTCTCTAGCAAGAGGATCTGTTCACATAACCATTGGAGACAACTTAAGAAAAAGGCAGTCTTGTCACTCATTGCTGTTTAAATAAATTTATAGATGCTATTATCATGGGAACTAATCAATGTACACATTTTCTTAAAATTGGCATCAATGGCAGGCATCCAAGAACATATTTCAAATATGGTTGTTGAGGATACACCTTTGCTATTTTGAGTATTTTATATATAAATACAGTAAAATAATTCACATCCAAAAAAGACCGAAAAGTATGCATACACTTTATAGCTATTTAGGGAAACATTGACTGCAAATCTTCAATTAATCATGCACTGTTTGAAAATGGACTCTTTTTAGAATGCAAAAGGCCTGTTGTACAAGTCCATAAATAAAACAGGTGCCTACCATTTGGAATGAGTGATGACATGGCAGGCCCACAATGCTGAATAAAGTTATTGTAGTGGGCTGATGCAGTCTGGGTGCCAGGCACCCACCAAAGCCATTCTATCATTCCTCTCCACAGCTGGACAGGGGAGAGAAAATATAACGGAAGGGTTCACGAGTTGTGATAAGGACTGGGAGAGATCACACATCAAATAGTGCCACAGGCAAAACAGGCCAGATATTAATTGAATTTCTAATAACAATATCAGAGCAGGATAATAAGAAGGAAAATAAGCTCTTAAAACACCTTCCCCCTGCCCCTCTGTCCTTCTCAGCTCTACCTCCTCCCCCAGAGGCACAGTGAGATAGGGAATGGGGGTTATGGTATGTTCATCACACTTTATTCCTTCTGCAGGTCGGGGACAGGAGTCATTCCCCTGCTCCACCATGGGGTCCCTCCCATGGGACACAGTTCTCCATGGACTTCTCCAGCATGAGTCTATCTCACGAGCAACAGCTCTCTGTGACCTGCTGCAATGTGAGTCTATCCCTGGGCAACAGCACCCCTCAAACTGCTGCTTGGGTCACTCCACGGAGTGCAGTCCTTGGAGTCTTTGGATGTGCCAAGGATTGGTTCTGCCAGACGTGGAGGAAGCTTCTGACAAAACTTCTCACAAAAGCCACCCCTGAAGCTCCCCTGCTACCAAATCTTAGCCATGCAAACCCAATACACTTATTAACTCCCAAATACTTAACAGCAGTCGTATTCACAAAAACAAAAACCAGAAGACAAACACCCTGAAGTGATTCTCTAAGTTATTCCATAGCTAAAAGGATCTCAAAGGATTCACGAAAGATATACTCCCTGGAGTTCACTTTGAGTTTCTCTTTTGCTGATTCCTGCTGCTCCTCTTCTGAAGTTGTGGCATTTAATAATGCTGTAAAATTGGGATAAACCTCCCCCCCCAAATTTTCTTCATTTAATTTAATCCTTTATTTCTCTAGCAATTCTGCTATGGTTTTTAAACTATGCTCTGGAATTTAAGCATCCATTTCCTCCTCTATCCCATTTTTCATGTTTTTATGGACAGGACATGCAGTGTTTTGTCCCACTATTTTTTTCTTCCAGTTTATCAAACTTTTTTGGCATTTTCCCTGTGGCTGATCGTCTATCTTGATTACTGACATAATACTACAATCCATCAAATTTTTACCTTCCTCTGCATATTCTCAAAGTGCTTTTTAGCAGAGAGTTAAGCAATGACAAGACTGGATTCTTGTGTTTAGAGAAGCTTCAATAATGGTAATAATAACAACAACAACAACAACTTTATAGGTAATGCAATTTTACCACCTGCTCATGCTCTTCTGAGAAAATCATTTTAGAAAGTTTTAATAGAATGGAAAGAAGGGGATTTTTTTCCAAATTTAACTTTCTTAGGTGTGTCAAAGATAAAAACACCAGCAGAAAAAGTTAACTGTTAGGCTATAGTCCATTCCATTTAATTTACACACTCAGTTGAAATATCGACAGTAGACTTCTTCAGCTTAGACATCAGACACGCAAAGTTAATTTTGTAGCAAGTACACAAACATCAACTGCAGATGAGGCAAAATAACTTTACATATATATTTAAATGTCAAGGATGTTGATGAGACTAATTGGCAATTTTAATCTCTATTTTTAATCTATACAGTAGGAATTCTTCTTAAATTAACAGGAGGAAAAATACTGGAGATGAAGAAGCCTGATGCTGGTAGGAATGAAAGGGGTAACAGCAAAGACTGATTTAATGTCTACTAGTCTGATATACACCTAGAAAGAAAAAAAAAAGAACCTGAAGTAGCATAGTGTCTAGATGAATTAAGTTAGAATAATCTGAAAGACTTCACTGAGTTTAGAAGAGATTTGATTTAATCAAGACCAATATATTGCTGATTAATTCCTTAATTGTAGAAGTTTTTGTAAGAGTAAGGCTATTAGTTGTGTATTTAGGAACGCCAAGTTAGTTCTTCTGAATATTTGTTTAGGAAGATAATGTTTTTTCCTCCTAAGATTTCCTTTATAGAATATTCAAAAATACTGCATACCATTATAAAGTATGATTAATTTCAGTAATATAATTTTTGTAAGGATTCTAATAATTCAAGGTTAATATTGACATAATCAGAAGAGACTTACTATGCCTTTCAAAATGCTCAAAATTTTATTCTTGGGTTTTAGGCAAAAATTTAAAGTATTTAATGAGAATTTGAGCTTATGAAGAATCTAGAGCTGACACTACTTTTTTCTTTGAGTTCTTTCACTGTAAAGAAAGAACTGAATAGATCAAATTGTTGCTTGATGTCCCAGAAGCAGAATACTGGAAAAATTGTTTAAACTGCATTCCATAATGGTGATTCCAGTGTAATGTTAAGAAGAATAGAAATCTGTTATTGAAGTTATCAAGAGTAAAACAGAAGTAAAAGAAATAATATAAGAGCTAAAAAGGGTGAGAGATGGTTTAACACTCTTTCAAACAACTCTGACGCTTACATTAGAAAGTGATTCACACTCCGTTCAGGAATCAAAAATTATATTAATGTATTGTGACACTTCACCTTGTCATTACAAATGTTTAAGCACCATATTCTGAGAGTGCTGCTAATGAACACATAGGTATGTAGCTGGGTTCTCAATGTATCCCCAGGCAATAGCATGCAAGAAAAAAAGAATAACATTTCCATGATTCCTGGTCAGCAGGGTGGCAAAACCAGTCTCTTGGAAAATCGGAGTTAGGAGACTCACTATCATCCCTGTTAGATGCACATCCTGAGCAGTGATAACAACTTTTCAGGTGAAATGTTGTGAGATGGTGGCCATGCGACCAGTTAGGTGTGGGAGTGGGAGACACAGAAGCAGTTGACCTAGAAATACTCCAGTTAGATGATTTAAATTATTGCAATGTCACTTTTCTGTTTTGCTTTCAAAGTCATGCCTATTGTCTTGCTGGTCATGGTTATCCTATGTAAACTTTACACCAGATTCTAAATATTATTTTCCTGTAAATGATTATTTGAAAATAGTTGCTCAAATTTTCTTCTCCCTGTTATTTCCAGACAGAAGGTGTGAACAGTTTAAAAAATATTTTAAATTACTCATAAGTGCTGTATTTATAGCTCATTTTAATTTGTTTTATTCTACATAATTTCCCCTCAGCCTGTCTTACAAACTGCATGACAGCCAGAGAAATGCTGAACTGAAAACACACAAATGTGACGAGTTAAAAATTTTTGTTCCCACCAATAATTGATTCCTTTTGGATAATATTTAACTAGGGTCATATTTGCAGATTTTGACAGCTTGAAGAAGCTTAACTGCAACACCAAGGGAAAAAAAAAAAAACCCCAGAGATAAGCTAGAGACCAGTATAGAAATGCTCCTAGAATTGTCTGTCCTGAGTACAGCTCTCCATGAGAATCTCCCAGGAACAACTGCACACTTTATGAATAAATTACTGTAATGAGCAGGCAGAAATCTGTAGTGTTAGATTAGTTTCATTAATACCAAAAATGTCCTTATTAGCCCAAGAGTGGGTCTAATGTCAAATTTAATGTCAAATGAGTGCTATTAGAGTCACAGTTTTTGCAGCAGACTCAAGAATTCTCATCATATTTTCTTACAGTGGGTGCTGTAATACAGATATTCTCTTTAAATAGATGTTATTTGAAAAATGTCTGTTAAGCATAAAACTTAGTGATGCATGCACATTTTAAGAGAAGGCTTACTGTACCATAGGTCTTATTGTGAGCATTTACGGTTACCCTATTTAGCTGAGAGAAGTAATTATTCTTGATATTATCTACCTTTCTGGCAAAAGACAAATATCCTTCAAGCATGTGTGTAAGACTTCAGAGAAATATGTTCTTTCACTTGTACTTGTCATGACCCTGAGATCACCACTAGTCCGGACTGTGCCTGCTGAGCCCCACAGGGGCTCCCTCCCACCCTGGATAGGGCACAGGGCCCTGTTTCAGCCCAGCATGGAGCATCAGTCATTTTGCATGGATGTTGGTCTCCAGCCCTGTCTAAAGTGTCAGCAAGGAGTTGCTCCCTGTGCTGGTTTGTGCATGCAGCCTTGGCTGTAGGTAGAGAGTGGATGCTTAGAGTGGTGATATGCATTCTGTCTCACTGCTGGTGGGATCTAGGGAGAGACAGCTGCAGCATCATGGCTGTGTGGGACTGGAGGGTGAGAAAACCCCTTGGCTTGAGCAATGAGCAACTCTGGCTCCAGAGCGCTTGGAAGGAGCAATCCCATGTCCCCAGAGACCACTATATTCAGCTTTCTTTAATAGAGCTGATGTTTTACCTCTATCCATGTCGTGTTGTTGCTGTCCTGACTTCACATATGTGTTTTAATTCAGATGTTTTATGCTGTTTGCCTGTTGGTGCAAACAGCTGGAAATTCAATGTTTGGTTGAAAAACGTGCTCAGTGATGGAAGAGGGTGAACTGCATGTCCTAATAGAGGTGCTTGTTCCCCTCGTGCATCTTGCTGATTTGCTTGCAGCCATTTGCAGACTTTCCCGCAGCCCTAAGATTTCACATACTCCTCCAAGACATCATGACAGGTTTTAATGTTGAAATTTACCTCCTGCAGCATCCTCCTTTAAAAGGTAATATTTAGAAAAACAAGAAAAATAGCTTCATTTCAGAGAACTCATCTTCCAGCCTTTCAAAATGAAGATTTATTTTGTATCTGCTGAGTTTTGCAAATTCTTGACCTGGCTTCACATTTCTGTTCATGAATTTATTGTTTACTTTTTTAGCAGTATGCTGCCATCAGACAGCAAATATTCATGGCTGTCTTCAGCTTCACTGGGGCCACTTGAATTTTAAAAAGCTTCATGTAGTTTCTTTTTCCTTACTGCATCAAGTGCATAAAGCACATTTTAAAATATTTTTCATTACAGAAGTCTACATGGGATCTTTGTAGAAAACCACCACTTTCTGTGGCTGGTATCAGCCTTAAAATATCTTCTGCCAGAGCCCTAAGGCTGACAGATCCTCATTGACAAATCCAGGTTAGGCCTCAGTCACCGCCAAGGTCAGGGGAGTAAAATGAGGGCTGACAGTGGCAGGAAGGGCATTCCAAACTCTCATATAAATGAGTCAGTTTTTCTGACTTTTTTTGAAGTTTCTTAATGCAATATGTACCAAATATAAGCCAATACAGATAGGAACATTTTTTTTACTCAGAGGAGTTTTACTTAGTTGTCCAAATACATACCTGGAAATTTGGACCTCAGTTGCCAATTATCTCAGTAGCATCCATTTAACTTCCCTGTACTCCACACACACAGTATTACCTCTTCCTGATTGCCTTCCAGTTGCTTGTCTTTCAGCTCAAACTTGTCTGAGAGTAAATAAAGGTATTCCTTGTACCAGTGTTAAGGGTTGACTTTCCTTGCAGAAAATGCAGATGGTTGTGTAATATACCTCTTCCCAACAGGTTTTTCCAAATGTGTCCCCAGAAGTCAGTGTAGCAGTGACATGACCATTACCAGTCGTCTGCAGGGTGTGTAGAGGCAAGTGTAGGTGGTTTTTTTTTTGGAAACACTAAGCAAGCATGAGATAGCTGGAACACAGTGTCAACATAGTCACCTGACTTCAAACAGATATTTAAGCCTCCGAAGGGTAAAAATGAGGTGGGCTCAACTTCAGCAGACATTTGTGCCTTGCTATGGCAAGCAGTACAGGCACCAGTGAGCATGGCCACGCTCACTTACATCAGGCATTGAATAAAGTGATTTTCAGCATGAGCACAGACAGCAACCGGCAGTAGTTGTAACTTACATCTGCCCCTTTGAAATTAATTGTTGCTAAACTTCTGTGTAAAAGGAAACACAAATCTTGCAAAACACAAATCACAAAGAAATAAAAGACTTTTCACTTGTTTCCAGATAACTCTTGACTTCATTCTGTCTGAAACGAAATTGGTATTCAGGAATACTTAGTTGCTAAATGTACTGTTACTAAAAGAGCTTTTGTGAGATGTCTTCCCTTTAAAAGACAGGTAGAGAATCTTCTAAAACAATTTATCAGCCCTCTGGTTTGGTTTTTTAATGTGTTTTTCATTCCAGCCTAAATTTTGTGATATCTGGTTTAGACTTTTCCTGGTTTTGAAGATATTATAAATAATAAAGGGCATATTACAGTGAAAAATGTAGTTCAAGAGTGTTTAGGCAATATAATTATGATATTGTATTATTTTACCTTTTCCTTTTTCTTTATTTCAGTTGTGATGATAGCTTTGCACATCTAGCATGGTTCATTTGCAGCTAGATGAGGCACTGTCAAATGATCCTGCTGCAATCACACAGAACCTACACAATAAGAATCTGACCATCTTTTTCCTATTTTTTCACATTGGCCTATTGCTCAGCTTTTCAAATACCCAGAAATGCTTTTATCTGATGACATTGCACAGAATGTCACAAAAGAAAACAGAGAAATACATTAGAAGCTAGACTGCAAAGGTTATGTCAGGAATATGTTGGAATGAGTCAACAGCTGTGATAGGAAAAAAGACAGCATATCAGTTCCTTTTACATTTTAAGTTTCTTTTGATTCCATGAATTTCACTCTTTCATGACTTCTATTAAAATGCATAAACTTTTTGATTAGTTTGTCACAATGTGGAACCAAACAACTGGGTATGACAGAATTTAATTTTGCTGCAGAAGAGCCATTCCCTTGACGCAGCGGCTGGGATCACCCAGTCAAAGCCAGAGTAAAGGTTAGGAAATACATCACAGTCAGTATGGCAGGAGGCATTTGATAACACCACAAATAACCTTATCCTTGCAATGATTTGAAAACACGAGGGAGGGAAAGAAAAAAAAGAAACAGGAAGCTTTTTCAGACCATGAGAACTCCTTTCAAGGAGTTTTCACTTTTCTGCACCAACGCCTTTGAGTTATTAAATTTTTTCCTGCTTAATGAATGCAGACTTTCTGGAGGAAAAGACAAACAAATAATAAGACTTTCCAATATGAAACGTCCTTGATGCTTTGAGTTAAAAATAATTAGACTCTAAAACACAGCTTTCTTAGGCATGTACAGAGAGTGATATATATGAATCGATTTTGATAGCACTGACAATGAGGTGAACCAAGATACCATAATGATAAAAAAATGCTTTCCTTAAAAATGTTTCTAATAGTAGCAATACAGGTCTTAAATGTTATATAGTAGTCCCACTGAGAAAGTTAATGGGTTTTCCCACTTATGTTTTAGAAATACAACCTTTTGTGAAGACAAAACTCAAATTATGGGACATAGCAACAGACACAGTGTGGTTTTGCTGGCCAGGGGAAATAACACCCCAGATTTAGGCAGAAATCACTCGTGTTACAAGACCATTCAGACTGAAGAATCAAAGATTAGATTTCATTCCACCCCTGTTGCTCCCTTCTCCGTTGTCAGCTGCAGGTTTTCACACTACCCAAGCAACTACCACTGATAGTGGTAAAATTAGGTGAAATTTTAATTGCTTTAAATCTGCCATTTTGAAAACATATTCTTCAAAATATATTCCCTTCATGGCATAGATTTATTAACCTTGCTTTAAGGATCAGAAACCTTAGGCAAAGATCTTAAATAGAAGATTTTGGCATACTGTTTTTTGCCATTTTAATTGATTTATTGACATGAAATTTAGCCTCAGCATTGCAATAACATAGATATGTGCCTTTAATTAAATCAAAGCTTACAATTTCTTTAGAAGGCCATGAAAGACAAATACAGTTTCATGTGACTTATTTCCCAAAGTAGCAATACTGCTTGTTTCTCTCTGAGTTGCAAAAATAATATTACAGAGAACATCATGAATAATGCAAGAAGTCTGATTTAACACCAGGATTATTTCTGGCATTCAGTATCTGTGAATAGCATATTAATAGCATATATCAGTTTTTATGATTGAATGATAGAGATAACGATCTGGCACTGAGCCTTTGTGTTTACTAGCCAAAAATGGGATCTGTTCTCTAAATCTAATAAATTTTATGTCTAAGTTTAAGCAATTCAGTGAGTTGGACGGCAGGCTGGAACATTGGCTTTTGCTTTATTTTCAATTGCTAGTGAATTTACATGAGACTGGTTGTCATGATGGTCATAAGGAGTAAAATGTTGCTAATTTAACAACTATGCACCATGTAAATGTAAAATAAATGTATGTCATAAAAATGACATGTGACATTCAGAAAAATGTGATAAATCCTGTAGCAGAAAGAAAGCACTATTCTCTCTTTACCATCCCCACGACATCATTTTCAGGTTCTGGTTTGGCAGGGAGGACTCAAGACTCTCAGAGCTGTTTCAAGTTTCTCAGCAGTATAAATAACAAAAGGGATTACCAGAAGAGGAGCCCTGGAAAACAAAATTTACTGTGGCTGTTTTTCCTTCAGTCCATACACATAAATGTCTTTCCTTGGCAGCAGCCAGCCTGGCTTTCCCTCCTGTACAGCAGGAGGACAAGCCATCTCTGTTCTGCTGATCACTGCAGCCTAGTGCTCAGAGTACCAGAATAACTCTATCATTTATCCAGATCTGAAAGTAGTTTGAGGATAAAGCCAATTTCCTTAAATCCATTAACCCCACCACTTTTTTTAAATCCTCTCTCAGCCACTTGTACTCAGCAAAGATGAAATATGAGCCTGATTTGTAAAGACAGGGGCATATGGAAATGAAAAGCCTATTGGATCAAGGTGTTTTACAGCACTGCAGTATTTTTTCTCAGAAAACAGGTGAATTACCAGTGATATTTTAGAACTGAATTTGAAAGTGCAGCAGATGCAGCTATCACAAATGTCACTTAGTCTGACACCATCTCTGCTTTGAATACTTTTTTGAGGTGCTCTTCAGTCCTGAAATAGGGTCATAAATGCAGGGCTAAATCTCTTTAAAATGTAAAGGCTCCTACTAAACTCTGCAGCAAATACAAACATGAACACTGCAGTACAGATCAGTAGATGCAAATAGCTGTTCTTAATTAGTGAGCTGTTGTAGCATTTGATTCTGTATACAATAAAGGCGCAAAAATCTTAAGATGAATTCTTACTTAGGACCCCTGTTATTATTAGCAACTTTTAATATCAGAGATTATATCTGAATCCATATGAGGGTGATTTCTTTCTCTACAATCATTTTTGATGGTTTAAGAAAGAAATAAAAATGTAATAATGCCTAGTTTTCTACCTTTACTCCCCAAATATTTAAATGCTGTCAATAATGAAATACACTGCAGAAATCTAGTCTGAAGGGCTTAGCATTCTTTCCCATCCCTGTGAAATATTTTGTTAGGCTGTTTTTCTCTAAACCTGATTCCTGTACCATTAGGCATAGATAAATAGCTGCTTTCAGCCACAACAAGCTTGTTTCACCAAGCACAACTAGGGATTAAAATACTCCATGTGTTCTCCCAGCTATGCAAGGAAATCATGATTCTAAACAGAAAATGTTCCTTCTTGGTTTATTTGGGTCTTTTATTTCACTTTTTGCATTTATCATGTTGTATCATAGTTACTGTAAACATGAGAATTTTTTCTTCTAAAAGATGTTAGAAAATCGGAAGGCATTGTATGCTTTAGTGCATTTTTACTTATGGGGAAAAGCCAACAAAGAACAACAGAATAAAACCTCCAGTGTATCTGATCTTGGAGAATATAATGTTGTGGGCAGCTTCTTATGACTGAAACAACAAAGTAGTAGAAACTGTTGTTCTTTGATTTGCAACTGAAATACATTTTCCTGTCTGTCCTTTTGGGAAATAGGATGGAAATGGTAATTTTTTCCCTGGCTATTCCCCTTTCATGGCCATTTTATTGCAAGCTATATTTAATTTGCCTGTGAGAGACTACATTCCCATTTTTCAAAATGTGAATAGGAATCTCCTATACAGTGAAAAGCTGTAAGTGCAATACCTTAAAACTTACACCTGTAAAGTCCACTCCAAAGGTCACTGTGTTGCCAGCACATACACATTTAAAATCTTTAGAACTCAGCTTTCATTTAACTTTTTTTCTCAAAGATTGCAAAGGCCACTTCTCTGAGGTCCTTTTCTTCTTATAAGTCAGAGATCTGTCCACTTTCTTCAACTGCTAATTGATTCTGACGTTTCCTTTTGAGTTGTAATTGCTTTTTGTAACTTTACACCGGTCCATCTTGCTTCTTTTTTCCAGGGGTTATTGTGGTTTAACCCCAGCCAGCAATTAAATACCACACAGCTACTTGTTTACTTCCCACCCTGCCACAGGACTGGGGGAATCAAAATAGGGTAAAACTCATGGGTTGAGATAAGAACAGTTTAATAATGTAAATGAAGTTAAATTACAGAATATTAATAACCATTAATTTCAGTAATGAAAAACAATAACCATAGCAGTACCAATAATAATAATAATAATATAAACAATAACAATAATTACAATATAATAGTAATTAAAATAGGGAGGAATAAAAGCCAAGACAGACAAGTGATGCCCAATACCATTGTTCACCACTCTCTAACTGATGACCAGCAATCAGCCCCTTCCAACCAACTTCCCCCAGTTAATATACTGAGCATGGCATTCTGTGATAGGGAATACCCTTTTGGCCACTTTGGGTCAGTTGGCCTTGCTTGGGCCCTTCCTGGTTTCTTGTGCAGCTCTGCACTGGCAGAGCATGAGACTAAAAAGTCCTTACCATTGCTACAAGGCATATTGAGCTTCCAATGAAAATACCTCATGAAAGGAGACATAGGCTTCAGAGTGCTACTTGTCCTATCACAGATCTCAATTTTAAACTTTGTACATTTCTGCACAGTCAAAAATCGGAACAATGGTTTTCAACATTTAGTAGAGATCTGCAAAAACTCTAGGAGTATTTGTGTTTTACAAGTAAACTATGAGTCAATGGTCTTAATTTTTTTAATTTTTATTTTAATTCTATGAGAAAAAATATCTGTAGATATTTAAAAACAGTCTACATCCTTTTATAGTTACTGAGAATATTTAGGTTCCTCTCAGGTAAATTCCAAAAGGTCAGTTTTCACAACATGTTCATCTCTTAATATTTTAGCAAGTATGTTTTAAGCTTGTGATGCTATTTCCCAAACCAACCAAAAAGATGTAAAACACTGTGGTATGTTTGGTTGCTGCCAGCAGCTGCTCTGTGTGGGAAACCTAAAATCTTATTTAATACCTCCTCAGAGATGGCAAACAGATGGTTTAATGCACTCTTGAAATGTCTGTGCTTGAGATTCAATTATTTTTGTTCAGTTAGCAGCCTATTACTACTTTAAGGATAAAATGATGTAACATTCATCATCTTAAGGCCATACACTGATGCAGGCTAACATTTAAACATTCTTATATAGTTTGATTAAGATTCCACTTTTGTTTAAAATTTCCAGTTTCCTTGCCCAGTGTCTCCTTTTTTTCACAGAATCACAGAACCTACTGGGTTGGAGAAGATCTCTCACATCAAGTCCACCTTTTGAACACCACCATCTCAACTGGACCACAGGACTAAGCACCAGGACCAGTCTTCTTAAACACGTTCAGGGATGGTGGCCCTACCACCTCCCTGAGAAGTCCATTCTACCTTTTAATCACCCTTTCCGTGAAGAATTTTTTCCTAATATCTATACTGAACCTTCCCTGGCACAGCTTGAGACTGTGTCCTCTTCTCCTGTTGCTGTTTGCTGAAGAGAAGAGGCCAAGCCCCACCTGGCTTCAACCTCCTTTTAGGTGGTTGAAGAGTGAAAAGATCACACTGAGCCTCCTTTTCTCCAGGCTAAACAACCTCAGGTGCTTTTTTACAGGACTTCCTTCTTCTCCTTCTTCTCCTTCTTCTTCTTCTTCTTCTTCTCCTTCCCCTTCTTCTCCTTCTTCTCCTTCTTCTCCTTCTTCTTCTTCTTCTCCTTCTTCTTATTCTCCTTTCTTCTCCTTTCTTCTCCTCCTCCTCCTCCCAGCACCTTGCACAACTTTGCACCTCTCTGGAGCTGCCACAGCATTTTTTCTCCACATAATATACCACATTAACAGGGCCCTGTAGTTATTCAGGGGTGAACTTCCAAACCACTGTGGGAAATAAGTCCCCCAAAAACTGGCCCATGTTCTCACATGCCATGCCACTTGTGACTATTCACCCTTAAAGCAGATCTCTGAATAGTCTCCCTAGAAATCTCTTTCTTGATTCTGATCATGATGTAGACTGCACTGAGGAGACCTGGCAGACTTAGAAACAAGAACATACTTTCCTTAACATCCAAAGGGAATTCAAAATCTCAAACACTGTTGTAATAGGCCTGAAGGAGGAAAAAGAGGTGAAAGGCTGCGGAAAATCATCCTCCCCTGTTTCCTGCAGAGGCTGGGTACAATTATTAATGAATTCCCAAAAGTAGCACTCAAGGCTAGGGCAGGAGAGCAACACTGAATACACATTCCGGATGACCCTCCTTGCCCTTTGTTATCATGCCATAAACTGTTATCCCACAGCACATCAACAAAGCAACCCTGATCCCTCTCCCTGAAAAGAGAGCCTTGAAAAAAAGCACCCTGAGGGGCACTTAGTGCATCTAAGGAGATATATAGGTGGTTAGGTACCCACATGAACAGACCAAGCAACACGGTAACCAGTGGCTCTGCAGCTAATAATAAATGCCTAGGTCAAGTTTGCTCCCAATCTTCTCTGGGCAGATCTGTTGTTATCTCAACCCTTGGTGCCACAATACACTGAGTGCCAATTACAGCTGTCATGGTTTAGGAATCATGCTCCCCAATTAAGTGCCCTCGCTGGCACTCTCCCAAACCAGACACCGATCATGTGTTCCCCCCTGCCTTCCCTCCATCTTCCTGCACCAGGGATGGAGTTGAGAATTGGAGATAAAAAAGGTGAAAATCACAGATTGAGACAAGAACCATTTACTGGAAGTAGCAATGAGATAAGAAAAAGAACAGTAACAGCAACAATATTAAAAACAAGAATGTAAAAGTCAGACTGACTTTGCATACAAAATGCCCACTGAGCCTGACAGGATGTGACATGACCCCAGTAGGCAGCACCCCACTCCACCACTTGGTCTGCCATGTGTGCTCCACTGGAAAGGGACATGCTTCTCGGAAGGCAGAGAGAATGCTTTTCCCCCACCCCAGCAATGACAAAACACGTTTTCAAATAACCTCTCAGACATGCCCACAGCCACACCCCTTCATCTACTGCAAAAAAATTAACACAGTCCTGGCCGAAATCAGGACAAACATCTTATCTAAACCTGCCCTCTTTAATTTTAAAGCAGTTAACTTTTGTCCTATCACTACCTGCTCTTGTAAAGTCTCTCTCCAGCTTTCTTGTAGCCCCTCTTCAGGTACTAGGCTACTATAAGATCTCTCTGGAGCCTTCTCTTCTCTAAGTTGAACAAAACCCACTCTGCCTGTCTGCAGACGAAAAGTTCTCCTTTGATTACTGTGGCTCTTCTCTGGGCTCACTCATGTTTTTCTCATCTTGCAGCTCACAAATCTGCATGCAGCACACGAGGTGGATCTCACCAGAGAGGAATGGAGGGGCAGAATTAAGTCCCTCAGCCTGCTGGTCACACTCCTTTTTCTGCATCTTAGGGTATAGTTGGCTTTCTGGGCTGCAAGTGCACATGGTCAGGTCATGTCAAGCTTCTCATCTGCAAAATAACATGTTGCCTATTCTATTTGTTTCAATTTACTTTGGGGAGGAGGGTGAAGTAATTTCATTGTTCCAAAACCATGATAAACATGACAATACTTTACGTAAGTCCTTAACACTCAGAAAAAAATCCCTAATGAAACATGAATTAAGATAAAGTAAGCATGAAATTTCAGATTTATTTGGAGAGAACACACAGAACTCAACCTCCTTTAAGCTACTTATTATAAATCTGTTAATAGAAGTCCTATAAGTCTTCACATGAGTTGTATGTATAACTAGCTCAGTGTGAGTATTTTCAGATCTTAGAAATAGCTGGAAAACTAAGGGCACATTCAAAGGCCAATAAAGAAATGTTAACATAAATGTTCTTCTCTGTTTTATTTTTTCAGTCAGTGGTCTACTTGTTTTTTAGAAACATGGTTATTTGGCCTTAATGATGGAAGCAGGGAGTGTTGCTTTCTCCCAAGTTAGACACAAAATATGTCCTTTTTTAATCCACTCTCAGAATATTAGCACTGACTCACCGAAATCCTATACAGAATGTTCTCTTGGGTTATGACTTGAATAGCTAAAGACAATATGTTGTTCTTTTTCTAGAAAAATTAAGAAAACAAAATTGCTTACAGTAATGGGACTACATATTCACTGAAAATCCAAAGACAGGGAAGATATTTTAAGAATATAGAGAGCAAAACATTGCACAAAATATTTCTGTTTCTTTTTTATCAAATGAGACAACTAGGGAGATTGCAAAGTCTTTTGGTTTGGTATGAATGAAAAATTTCATGGAACTTTTTATATCTTTAACTCTGGTATAAAACATATTTCCTCCTTAAGGTCTCTTTTTTGCATGCTTAATGAAAATAAATTAAAATTAAAAAAAATAAGAGAAGAAAAAATATTAAAACCTCCCCACACATTATTTTTCACAGAAAATTCTGTGAAATTCCATTAATTTGATCTGAAAGTAGTTCATTATTTAATCTCTGTGTGAGTGGGTTTTGGCTTTTTTTCCCCAAATGAATTTAGCTTTGCTCTGGGTGACATAAAATTTTTTAAAGGGAGTACCTGGAAGAAATTATAGTAAGAACCAAAATAAAAACAAGAATTAAAGGAATGAAAGGAAAGAAGAAACAAAAATCTTATTTGCTATTGTAGACTTTTAGCTATAGTCTTTTGGAAGAGTATAGTTTTTAAGGAGAATTATTCTCCATGTGAGTAAACAAAGAAGAGTATTTGTTATTGTTTACAATAGCATGTTCATTAGCTTACATAAACTAGAGACTTTATAAGCCTCTTCAAATCAAACATTTTTTACCTGGTATTTTAATTGCTGATGCCTAGGCAACCATGAAATAAATTACAAGTTGCCCTTGCATGATTTAAACCTGGTATGAGGTTTGCCACAAATGAAAGAAATATTTCTCTGCTGGATTTCTTTCTGCATCATTTACTCCCTGCAGTTTAGAGCAGATTAATGTGTTCAGAGACTGATTGCCGTAATTACTCTGCCCTGCTGCTCTTCTATATTATGCAAACAAATGCACATGATGAAAGAGAGAAAATGGACAAGAATAGAGAGTCTTGGGCTCTCCTGATATACAACTTAAAACAATAGATCATGAATAAAAGCTAAAACTTTGAGCTAAACTTGAGTGCAGTTCACAAAGATAATGATGCATATCATTAGTTCTTTTTTCATGTTTGTTTAAAAGACTTTTTATGCAATAATTTTCCATTAAAATTATTTTTTAATTCATTCTCTTAATTTAGGAACTTTGGAACTGTAACAGATTTTCAGTGCTGGTAAATGTTAAAGTTCTTTTGAAAAACTGCTTCCAAGTATTTGCTGCCACTAGCAATCATCAATGGAAATAAATCCCTTATGTTTCAGTTACAGGAAATGACCATCATAAATAATTTAGTTTTGCTTTTTTATTCCAAAAAGAAGTAAAATAAGATTTTTTTTAATGAAATAATGCTGTAAAACAAATCAGGAGGTTTTGGATGGTAGTGCCGTAATTCCTACCAGTATTATGCTGACAGTTTGCATACAGTATGTGTGTCTATAATGTACACATTCATACACACTAATGAAATCATACCTTTTTCTGACAATGCTTTACCTCTCTAGCACACTGTAAGATATCTGGTCTAATAGTCCCATTTCAGGAAAAAGGCTGAACCCATTGACCTCCATGGGTCTCTTTCTACCAATGTTTTTGTGGCCCTATGAACCCAGCCTTCCTGGAAATTGACTGAAACTACCGCTGACTTCTGTAAACCCACAATTCAAAACTGTCACGTACGTGTTCCTGCATTTGCCAAATGGGTTAAAATCTATTGCTGTTATGATTTACATAAATGGGATAGCTATGGCAGAGAAGCTGACAAGATGTATTCTTACTACTGTGACGGTTCTTTTCTCCTCCACTGCTTTTTTTTGTTTTTAAACTTTTGGGAATATTAATAAAGATATGTACTTTATATTTATATCGTACTTTATATTTATTTATATTTATATTTATGTTTATATTTATATTTATATTTATTATTTATATTTATTATTTATATGTATATTATTTATATTTATATTTTTACCTATTGTACTTTCCTTTTCTTGTTGCTTGTGATTCTTTCCCTGGGTGATTATCAAAAAATGAGGTTTAGGGATTTTTTGTAATTGACATTAAATAGCCTGTATTTGTAAATTCTCCTGTTTCCATTCCAGATGAGACCTCCATTTTAGGAGGACCTATAAAGATCTCACAGTATTGACACTATATTTGGGATGGAAAGAAAATGGAAGAAAAATGGAAAGAAAAATCTCACAAATCACAAATGGAAGAAAAATCTCTTTTCTTAATTTTCTTTGCAAATACTTTTCACTGTCTTTGTGCGCCATCACTGGAATGTCTATTAAAAACGGTTTTGTATTCAGCTTTTAAACATTTTTTATTTGCATTAAAATAATGATATTATAAAAATTAATATACAATGTTGTATATATATAGTATATATTGTATATATAAAATATATATAAATATTACATGGTCATGCAGATATATAAACATGCAGATATAGATATAAATACAGAGCAAACTAAAAATTCAGATACCATTCAAGAAAGGAAGAATTAAAAAAAAAAACAAGTCAATAAAACTTATCCTTGGAGCAGGATACTGAGACATGGCAAACTTGTTTTTCTGCCACAAGGAGTTGTGCGTTAAAGTTATTGGCAGTCAGCATGATCTCAGATAACAATGCCTATCATCCCTTATAGGATTAGAAGAACACTATGTCTGCTTTGTCTAGTTGCTTCCTTTGAGACATATATATTACTTACATTTGTCTCATCTTTCTCATGCATTAAACTCCAAGATCAGATTGCCTTCTCCTGTGTCTAAGTATATTTATGGAATATGTGGCAAATTCAGCTAGAGCTTTCTTCTATATTTTTTTAAAATTATGTGATGATGCATGTTTCATCATTGTATTGAGAAAATAATAATAAATAAAAAATTATAGAACCACTACAAACAAAAAAAAAGAAGCAAACAAACAAACAAACTCAAAACCCAAACAATTCTAAAACAAAATAAAAATCAAAACAAAGACAAGCAGAGAATTTCTATGAGGTTGTCAATCTGATTAATGTGGCTCACTGTGTAAATACAAAATGAATATTTGGGGCACAGGTCTCAGAAAACCATCTATGCTCAGAAATCCATAGATATTGCATGGCTAGAATGATTCTATAAGGTATTTCCAAAGGTGAAAGCCATGTAATCCAAAGGTCAATAAAGGCATGGAAAAAAATGACCTAGACTTATTTTGTCTGTTCTGTTTTCTCTATGTTTGCTTCATAGCCCAAAGTTTATTTTCATATAAAAATAACCCTTTTTATCTTTTTTGCTATCTCCCACTAGGAAGCTTGCTATTGAAAGTTCACCTATCATGAAACTTGCATCTCAACTAGAATACCATTATGTTCAGTCAAACTGCAAACAGGTTCATGTGAGTTCAGTTAATTTGCAAACAAATGCTAGAATTAAATTTTTCAGGTTTTATGTGCTTTTGGATATTGTTACTATGGTTACTAAAACCATAGCATGACTTTTTATGGTTATGAAAATCCAAATTTTATTGCATTAAGCTTCCACTTAAGGCAAGCTCTTTGCAGTGAATCAGGCTGGAGCAGTACCTTGTTTATACCACTGAGGTCTTCCCCCTTTTCCCTAACCCTTCTTTAAGGCTATCCTGCCATTCTTACAGTCGTGCCTGTGACTCATCTATGTTAATCATTTGTTTCTCATGGCTTGGGATACATTTATATGTGTTCTGTCTTGTACCAGAACTTTTCACCCTTGATTGTATCATCACTTAGTAAAGGTGAATCAGTTCAGCAGGGAGATGTTCAGAATTCATTTCTTCCTTGCCTTCATCTATTAATTACAGCCTACCATGTCAGATTTTGTAAGTGACAACGTGAAAGATCCCAGTCTGTTCTAATGCATCCTTAAATAAATTTTACTTCAGCAGCAGTTGAAAAGCTCACTTAGGATGCTGGAGCATCAGGAAATAATTTCTCTTGAGTTCTATTTATGAGGTCTTAAACCATCACAGTTCAAATTCATACTGTAACAAATTTAGACTGATATACACATCCTCACTTATGACTTCTTTGAAGATGACTAACAAGGAAAACAGTCTCAAACTATCTTTCAGGTTTAATGAACTAGATGTGCACACCTGCTCCACTGCACTATAATGAAACCCTACTCTTTGATGAAGACCAGAAACAAGGGCAATCTAGCTTATTTAAGTGAATGGTGAAAGCAGAATTTCAGAAACAGGCTTTCCTCTTTCACTTTAACAACCTTATTTATGCTCATTACTGTGAAGCTTTATTTCCTTCAGTAAGTAAAGGATATTTTACAATGCTATGCCAAAGTAGAATATTGATGGTAGGAATTATAGACCTCAGCATCACAATGCATACACTTCTTTCTTGGATAACTTCCTATCTCATTTCTTAAGAAGCTAATAAGTACAATTACTGTTTGCCTTTTATGAAAGTTGAACAAAATTGTAGAAATGAAGTCTAGGTAATAAAGGCAGAAACTCACATCACTGGATGTTGATAACCACCTGTTGAAGTTTGACTACAATCTACAACTAAGCCCCACAGAGCTGCTCACTCACCCTCCCCCACTGGGTCTGGGGAGACAATCAGAAGGTTAAAAGTGAGAAAACTTGTGGGTTAAAATATAAGTCACACATAATGGTGACTTAGGAAGACAGACACCATCACTCTGAATGTTGGCTTCTTCCTCCTTATTCCCCCAGCTTTATGTGCTAAGCATGAGGCCATATGGTGTGGGATATCCCTTTGGTCAGTTGGGTCAGCTGTCCTGGCTGTGTCCCCCAACATCCTCTCCCTCCTTGTGCATCCCCAGCCTGTGCTGGTGGGGTGGGATGAGAGGCAGAAATGGTCTTGGCTCTGTGTCAACACTGGTTAGTGACAGCTAAAGCATGCCTGTGCTATCAACACTGCTTCCAACACTATCTAAAACACAGAACCATAGAGCTACTTTGAAGAAAATTTATTGTATCCCAGCCAAAACCAGCTCACCACTACCTACCCTTGCAGATTTACCTGAAATTTATCACAGCATGGCAGATCATATATTTGTATCTGAAACAGGGAAACCACTCTGCTGTTTTTTTGGTATCACTGCTTTCTTTGGAACCCTGAAAACTATGTGCAGGTACTGCATCAGACAAAAAAACCCTACATTAAGTCAAAAAGTATACAGAACAGAAAATGATAGAAATAAGTCTGTAAATAAACCTGAAATGAACTAAAGAAAAACAAAGAAACAAAACATCCTGCAAAGAAAATCAAGTGAAGCGAGTAACCAGAGACACACTTTTCAAAGGGAACATCTAGCTTTGTCTTTTTCTTTCCTTTTTTTTTTTCCAAGACATGGTTGGACGATTTCTTATCAAAACAAATCTTTGCTCTAAGTAACAGACCTAATAGTGAGGTCTTTAAAACCAAATTGGAAACTGCTCTACTGCCCGCTTTAATTTTCATTCACATGTTATGCTAGGAGTCAATGACTGATTACTTTGTTAAGAATACATCAGTGTAATCAGGTAAAAATACTGAGAACTGAAAACTATAAAAATTATATTAGTTGCTCAGCTGTTATATTTGCTATATTATGAATAAGGCTTAGCCAGAACTCAAATCTTGTCAATATCACCTGATTTTCCATTACTTAAATAACATACCATGAAATCTAGCTCACTGGTTGTTTGATTCTCTTTTTGTATATCACTCTTTTGAAATATTTGAATTTTACATAGTCTCATAAAAACAAATACAAGGCTATTTAAATCTAACAATGATTTGATTCAATTTTGAGTTTCTTCTTCAGTCCAAGAAGGACTGGGTGAAGGATTCAACTGTGGATTTTACAAACAGCTTTTGTAGCTTTAATAAATTTAATATTTGTGATCTCCACTTACTTTTGTGCTTGTCTCCAATAACAGGTATTTTCCCTGGGCTGATCATAAGATTTATCACCTTATCTTTAGTTACTATCCCTGTTAACATTTCTATTTTATTATGTATGAAACAGAACAGCAAAAATTTGTTTAGTGACATAATATTAATCATTAAGAATTTGGTCAGTAAAAAGACAACCAATATCAGGACTTAATATGATTCCAGGGCAATTAAAAAAAGCATCATGATAAATGATGAAAAAATAACAATCTCAGCCCTGCTTTTTTTTTTTTTTTTTTGAGAAGTCACAAGTAGTTGATTATTTCATCACCTTTTTTTCCCCCTTAACACCTGTGCCCGGATCTAGCATGAGTACTTCCTGCATCTTGGTAGAAAAAGGTGATATTGAACAGTCTTGTTTCTAATTTTCTGGACTTGGTCTTGGAACTATTTTGTTGCAACTCCCACAGTCAACAAATGTTGCCTTGTGAGAGTTGAACTGACTTTACACTATGAAAAACATTTGCTGCTTATCCCAGAAATGTCAGTGATGAGTGCCTGCAGACCTGAAAAACTGCAAAAAAGCAACAAAAACATTATCATGGGGGGACAACTGTTCTCTCCTTGAAATGCCTTATATAGATGAATCAATATCTCGTTAAACGAATAAATTTTTCTCAATTTGCTTCTCTCATTTATGTGTATACACAGAGAGAGGATTAATTCACATAAACTCTGCTAATGTAAATTATATTCTCTGTTTTCTATTCTTTGGTCTTTTACTCAAACTAAAATCAGATTTACAGACTGTGGAATAGAATGTAGTTTACTTAATAATACAATAACTAATCCATATATTTTTTTTTTAAATTGCTTTCACATAGCTTTTTAACCATAAGCAGGTTAAAAGTAGTGTGTTTTTAAAAGCACTCACTATTTAATTATAGGGCACTTTTTTTTGCTTTTTATTGCTGTTAAATGTGTTTTCTTAAGATATATTGATGCTGTTTTCATCTCTCATTAAATGATTTTCCTTTATTTAGACATTTTTACTTTCCTTACAATAGCTTTATGACTTAATAGACGTGACTCAACAGTGCTTCAGTGTACTGTAAATGTTAAAGAGGTTAAATATGTTGCTGACAAAGACACATCACCTTGAAGTAAATCAGACTTTATCAACTCAACTTTTTTAATCCATTGGCTTCTTATAAAGGAAATAGACAAGGGACAACTCTTTTCTAGGACTTTTCAGTAAATCCCTTCTAGGCAATGTAGAATCAAAATCAAAATGTTTAATAACAAAACTTCTGAAAATAATGGTTCTTATCAATATATACATTACCAGTCTTTACAGGGGAACAGGAAAAAACACTCTGATTTGTCTTATGTGCATATGATTCTGCATATGTACTTCAAACTAATTAAAATTTGTACCTACCGAACACTTAGTAAAAGCTCCTTCAAACTTAGAACTTTAGATCCTGGTAATAATTTCTGTTTATTCCCATATTAGTCTACAGTTATTCTGTGTTAGTATAATATTCCTTGTTTTTTAGAAATTTATTCATGTGTCATTTTCTTTTAGTTTAAATACTTTTCTGGTGGTGTCTTTCAGATGATTAAATATTTTCTCATGTATTGAGAAAATTGTTTTTCCTTTGGTCTCACCTTATTCTATGAAAGACTGTCTTCCTCCAACCTATGTTTAGTTTTCTGCTACCTACTACATAATTTGCTGTAACGGTGTTACCTGGGGATTATTCCTTTCGCAAAAAACAACCAGAAAAGTGCCTTTACATTAATTAGATCATACCTGTTCTAATATTCTAAAATGCAGTGAGCATCAAACAGCTTCATGCTACGAATGTAATTTACTCAGAGCCCAAATAGTTGTCTGTTTTCATCTTCCTATTTATAAATGCTGTATTCTGATTCCTTTATGAAATATTTGGGGGTTTATGTTTCTAACTGGTGTGGTTTGCAGCACATAAACCAACACTAGAAAGGCTAATCTATATGGAACTTTGCGATGCAAGAAAATGGGATAATTTAAATTTTTTTTAATCACATGCCATAAAATATAGCTCTCCCAGAGAATAAGGAATGAGACTACTAAAATAATTTTTACTGTTTAAGAGGTGGCAATGCAGCAAAGAGTAACAACGTTTCAGAAAAGCGATGAAACATTCCATAGCTCAAAAACACTAACTTAAATATTACCTAAATTTCACATGCTGCTTGCACAATTTATATGCTACTACTGTACTCCACAAGTGAGAACTTACAGGATTTTATACTAAATTTGATTTTTTTAATCTACTTGCTTTTACCCAGCTGCCAGAACACCTTCTTTTTATATGCTCTGAATCTATATATATCCAATAAAAGAACCTTTTATATATAAATCCTCCTTCAGATAAAAGATTTTTTGTAACACTGCACTTTCCTGAGTACAAAATGATCACTTTACAGGTTTAAAATCCATCAAAAGTCATAGACTGTTTATGAGGAAACCTGTGCTTGTGACAGCAAATACATGCAGACTGGAAAAGTAGGGGCAGGATGTCCCACTATGCACACTCCATGGCAATTGATTTGTTGTAGTCTCTTTTCCCATGAAATTTGAAGAATGACTGCTAGAGGTTACCAATTTCACATCCTTTTCCTTCATAAGTGACTAATGGTAACCTATTGAATTCTTCTGAATAAGAAACTCAGTACAAATTATAACCAGAAATTTCTGTGTTCATGATTAAGCCAGCATGCCTAGTCATTATTCTCTTCTCTCCCAAGAAAGATCTGGGTTTTGCTCAAAAAATTTCATTCTTTCAAAAAAAAAAAATTATTCTAGAAACTGAAATTAAATTAACTTCAGAAAAATCTTTAACTCCTCTTTCCAAAATCTTTTTCTTTCATACAATTTTTTGACAAAAAATATCTGTGAAAGTCATTCAACAAGATTTATTCTCTTTCCAAAACGTAAGATAAAAAGTATCTGATGGCATGAAGATAGACATAAGTATTCATAAAAAGAAAAGGATTAAGGTTTTGGTGATTTTTTTGGTGTTTTGTTGGTTTTTTTTTTTCTCTCCTTGTTTGTTAGGCCTTTTTTTTTCTTTTTTGGTTTGTTTGTTTGTTTGGTTTTTTTGTTGTTGTTGTGGTTTGGTTGTTTTTTGGGGTTTGGGTTTTTGTCTTTTTGGTGGTTTTTGTTTGGGTTTTTTTTCTCTTTGTTTTTTGGGGTTTTTTGGTCTAACACTGACAGTGAGCGTATAGTGACTTAATTGTTCTGGACTCTTCATAGTCAGTCTTCGAAAGAGATAAGGTATGCCAGTGTACTGTATCTAAATAAAACCTTATATAGTTGGTGATATGCCCTTATAGTAGAAGTCTTGTGAATAAGATTAAGTTAAATTTGAATGCAAGCTCCTGTTGATGGCTAGGGGACAGCTGTAGGAGTGCATTAATCCACTTGTTTTCCTTTTGGAAACAGGAGAGTAACCTTTTTGGCCACAGCTGAAAACCACGCGAAATTCATGGTGCAGCATGGTTACAGCATAAGGTGACCTATAGGTACCTTCCTGGCCCTGATGTGGGATCATGAGAAGTCAGTTAAAGAAATTCCAGTGGCTATGAATGACACAAGACTGCAGTAACTTACTTGGGAGTGAGTTTCCCATTTAGAAAAGTATTCAAAGTATCTGTTTTTCCACCAGTTCTGATTCTCTCAAGAGCCGAATATACATCATGCCTTTTCCAATGTTTTTGTCAGACTGTCAGATTACATTACCAAATGAAAAATTGACTCCTCTGGTGTAAAACCAGTAAGTGACAGCATAATTCCAGCTTTGTGCTGTAAGGTGAGAACTCTACAGAGCAGGTCAGAAACGTGATTACACAAAGAAATTCACTGAAGGGCTTTCAAATTAGGCTTTTCAAATGTCATAATCTGATGTAAATTTAGAAGAACAGGTTTAATATAGATGAAAATATTTTTACTTCAGCTCAGCTCTTCTGACTCAAGAACAAATGCTATTTTATGGTTTGTTTTTTAACTTGGCATAGTTCTGAAATTGTAGATGTGCACTGTTGTGCTGAGTTGCACTGATCACTGTGTTTATGCTCAGTGTCTTATTCAGAGACACTTGAGAGCATTGCAGAAGAAAATTTCATATGTTTAACGATGAAAAAAATGTGTGTTTAGGCACATCAGGCACAGCAGAAATGGAAAGGGGCTGCTTCCATCTCTGTGGTTCAGGTGAATGTTTTCATTAGAGTTGTCCATGTTGCCTAAGATATAAACATCCCTCTGAGAGGTTGTATGACTCTTAAGCATTCAACAAGTTTCTAATTCACTGGTTCAGCAGAGTGAATGCTCTGTGCTGGAGTCTGTTTCCCAATAGCTTCTCTTTCCTAGAGAAAAGAAGGAAGTGTATTGGCTAGATTATTCCAGCTTAATATGTTCTTGCATGTAAATTATGGGTTTGGTGTTCTGCCATTTCAGGCATCAATGTCATCTGAGCGAGTTTGATTGTCCTTTCAGACAGCTCTGGGTATGTCAGGTGTCTTTTAATAATAGATAAAAATATGTGAACTACTTTCTGCAATGGGGCAAGACAGATATAGTAACTTCTGACAAGCTATGACGTTGTACAACATATCATCTGTTCCTTGTGCTCAAATAAAAATCTTCATGCCTACAGAGAGTCAAGTCAGCTACCTGGCAATAGCTGCCTATGTGCAAGACAGTTGGTATATACTGTGATATAAAACATGTTAGTTGTGGAAGAATGACCTATCATATATTTATTGTAGACTAGAATATATAGAGGCACAGCTGGTAGTTTGACAGCATAGAGCCATGACGATTTGCTTTATTAAAGCTTGTTTGTGTATCAATGAACACTGTATTAACACTTCCATAATAATTGCTTATGTATGAGCTTTACTGTCTTAATATAAAGGGATCACCACATTAGGATGAAAATAAAACCAGAAAAAACTCTCACATTGTTGAATAGTGTATACAAAATTTTGAAAGCTGGATTGTATGTCACAATTTTATGAGTGGATTAATCCTAATAGCCACAGTTAAGATTAATGCTATTTTTTCCAGTCCTGATTGACTACAAAAATATCTAATTTTTTCCAGATTAGTTAGTATTTGTAAAGTAACACTGCAGATGAATTTTCAAAACAGGCTGTCTTATGTACAATACCAGAATATACTTTTGTGTATAAGTAAAATTAAGTAGAATATTTTCAGAACTAAAAGATTTAAACATTTTTCATTAATATTGACCATTTTTGTTTTCTGCACTCGTGAAACTATTCAGAATAAAACTGAAAAACTTGACATAAGACCACATTTTTGTGAAAAGTACTTTTAAAATTACCTCTGAACAGACACATTATTAGACATTTTTGATTCAAGAGGAAAAAAATTGCCCCTCAAAGTTTTCAGAACAGGCATTTCATACCTTTTTACTAAGATTTGGTTTATTCATCTGATTAATTTCCTTGTAGTTAGCAAACTATGCTCAGATTTTAATGTCTTTGACAGAGTTGATGTGCTACAGTAAGCAATCAATAGAGCTCCATATTTTATTACTAGAGCTATTTAAAATGTTGGGATGCAGGCAATGATTCTCAAGATTTAGCCTGACCAACAAATAGTTTGAGAGAATGTTTTTTGTTGTTTTCTCTGGTGATATATTTGCTACTCTTTCGAGCTGAGAATGGACTCTTCATTTCAATAGCTATATTTAGGTCTCTTTGTGTTACTGATCACCAAAGGGGTATTTAGTTTTAATTTTCCATTTACTTTATATTTAAGGGTCCTAAGCCATTCATGACTCAGAAGATAACTAAAATTTTTGGTGTATTTTGGTGCACCAGCTTATATAGAAGTAGCTTATTTTAACTCACTGGACAGAGATTTATTTGGTTTTTCCTCTTCTCTTCTGGGAAAAAAAAAAGACCCCAACTACTAACAAATATATAAATCAGTTCTTGAAGATCACACAAAAGATAAGAAAGTAGTAGTTACATATCCCTAAAGAGTATTTCTGGTTTATTTTTTGTTTTTTTCTTAAATACAGAGTTCACTTCTTGAAAATAAGGTATATATTATAAGAGTTATACTGGAGGTACTTCAGAAGGATTTGAAAAGAAGCCTTTAGAATGTGCTCTATTTTGATATGACACTCTATCCTTCTTTCACCTATCATGCTGCATACAGTTCCTTCAGTCTTCAAGTCTATTATAATAATATATCTCAGAATGAATCTAATCCATCCACTCTATTTTTCTATTTTATTATGAAATTGTATTTTAGAATACAGGTTTTCCTATGTTAAGATGTAGTCTTCCATCCTGTCTAATTAATTCAATTTTTCTTTGTAAGCAGCATATCCATGCTCTGGCTTTTATGCTTTTCAAATGTTTTGAAGTACCTACAACAAAAAATTTGCAGATGATCTTAAGTGCTGTGCTTCAGCTCAAATCCTCAGATCAGATGCTAGCAGCTTCACTTGAGCAAAATCTTTTCCCATTTATTTCCACTTCTGTGACTAATATCTGTTCTTCTCTTGCTATATTGAATCTGATCAGATTTTAACTCAAAGCTTGTCATTCTTTCCTAGGTGGCTTTTAGAAAGGCTTATTGATGCATTTATCATGTGAACTATAAAATGTTTGCCTCCTTTTTATATGTGTAATTGCACAGATGTTCGAATCTGGCTGCTCTTCAAGACATTAAGAGTGACCTCTGGTTCAAGGAGGAAAGGCAGTTGTAAGCAGGAAGATACAGTTTTAATGAGTGTATCTATAACTCTAGCCACAAGACCAATAATGAAATCAATCTGGTCCAATTACTATTTCAATCACATTCAGATTTTATAGCCTTCTGTGTAGCACTGTAACAGTCTTACTTCTTTTAAGCATCTAAATAGCATCTTACAAGCAAAATCCCATGTTCCTTTTATTGTGAGAGAGCACTAGGAATGTTGTTAAATGCTTGGCATTGTACAGCAGGATGAAAAAGGCTGTGTTTGACAATCTCAGTCTTTTAGAGATTCCATCATTATTTGCCAAGGTGGAGATTAGGTGGGACAACAACAAGACCAGCATCTCACTGTCCAGCCATACATAACCTGGAAATATTCCTCAGGATGGGATTTTTTACAGCTACACAGTGATTTCTGTCCGAAGGTTCCTATTTTAACTCACATGTAGTTGCATGCATCTGCACACATATGACATATTCACATGAAAACTCACACAGACTCGTGATGAACCCTGCCCTGTCAAGAGTCAAGAATCCTGTGATTGAGACTGTATTCTCACTAGTGGCTTATGGTAATATTTTATTCCTAAGCTTCTGTTGCTGTTATATGCTGTTGTATGTATGAAGCATACGTATACTTCTCTTATTCTGTGAAGTGAAAAATCACCATCTCAATATTATTGCGGGGCCTTTTGAGGACTATTTGATTTTCAGTGTGTTGAAATCCACCACATTTGTGAGATGAAAAATAAAAAAAAAAAGGCAAAAGAAGAAAACCCCAAAAAACTGAATATAAAGTCGAGGAGAAAAGTTTTTGCATAATGCTTCATTTGTCAATAGTACCTTGAGGACTTTTCCTGTGCTAAACTCAATATTTCTGTTGAGTAAGATAAATACCTGTTCCTACTGGTCAAAACAAATTTTTTGAAAATGCAATTAGTATAGGACCTGCATGTTTTGTTAGCAAAGACATTTTTTGCTTGATGATGTTGCAGATATATTATATTAACATACTACTTTTTCAAATAAATAATTTATATATGAGTGTTAGTGTGAGACTAAATATGTTGACAATAAAGGAAACACAAAACCTGAGCTTTTTAACCATTTGATTTTATCACGTAAAGGCTGTATTCCCCAATGTGCAGGCAAAGCCCCATGCTGTTTGAGGGACATTTTTTTAGACTAAGACCATTGAAAAATTTGAAAAAAAATACAGAGGTCTTAATATCAAAAGGCTAAATTCAGTATGATAATCCAGATTTATTTTTGTCTAAATTTTATTTAGGTAAATGAAAACATTTTTAGAAGGTGACATTCACAAAAGAAAAAATATTTTTTCCAGGACCATTTTTAGTCTAATTATTAAAAATAAATCTATTAAAGAAACTTGAATTAAAAAAAGGACACATTAAAAACTATTTATTTTTAAAAACTCCACAAAATATTATGAAGAAGGAATTAATTATTTCAAATTTGATAAGCTATTTATTTTTAGACAGACTTAGACTTCCCATCCTTAAAACCAGGCTAGAAGATTATTTATGAAACAACTGACAGATGCCTCCCTAATTGCTACTATGAGAGAAGAAATCTGTGGTTTCTACTGTCTAATTATAAAACTTAATTATTAGGTTTGGCATCAATAATGATAAGTCAATGTTTAAGTCTTTGTGGTGCACAAAAACAGCTTCACTACTGAAATACAAACAAATCCCCACACCACAAAAATGTTTTCAAAATAATGTAAGAAATGAGAATAAAGAGACTCTATAAAATAGAAAGCCCTGATAATGTTCACGCCAATAGATAGGGGTTATCAAGATGAGACCAATCAGATTATTCTTCATTTGGCTAACACAAAATGTAAAAATTATGCATTTTTCTCTTTGTGGTACTTCTGCCATGATGAGACTCAGAGCTTTGCAGCTGTTCAGCAGGTAGGACAAACTGTTATCCTGTGCAAGCACACAAAGAATGTGAAACAGTTTCTGAAACATAGATAATGCTCTCTGGCTTTGGTTTTAATATCAGTGCAGAATTAAATTGCCTTCAGTTTCCCAAACTTCTTATTTTCAAATAGGCACACCATATTTATCAATGACAGGAACCCAGAAGTCCATCTCTCTTGGGCCACCTCCAGACAGATGTCACTGTTGTGGGTGCCAGGACACAGTAAATTAATGTCATAACTTTCTAGTTGTCTCTGTGCCAAAGACTTGAAGAATTCTGCTGCTGAGGACAACTGCAGGAGAAAAGTGCCAGGGACTAACATAGACCAGAGCAGAAACCATTGCCCAGGGATGCCAAAGAGACGTCACTGCCACCACACCTCTGGTACATGTTTTCCAAACTGGTGCAGAAGAACCTTTCACTATATTTCTCCAAGCTGTATGGTAATGCCTGCCAGCATGTAGCTGTCCTTAAATCAGTGGTGTATAAAATGGAAATGCTTTTATTGTTCTCTTGGATTTTGAGACTGCAGGATGAAGCTAGGTTTTAATTTCAGGCATTTTCTTGCAGTTATGAAAGCTCAAGAGTAACTTATGTGCTGTATGTGCTTATATGTTTTTATGTATAAATGCCTTTGGTTAAGGTAATCAATTTTTGATTAATTTTAATTAATTATTTTGCCTAAGTAATCATTTTCAAAATAATTACTGGTCAGCAGGAGCTGTTATTTTATTTAAACATTAGGACTACAAGATTTAGAAAGAAATCATACCATTTAACATTCACAAATAGGACTTTCCTGCAACATACTTTAGATATTGGTTTACAGTGATTTTCGTTAGTTATTTGCTGGAGGTCTTTTAAGAGTCATCCTAATACCTAAGTGTGACACTGATCTAATAGAGATGTCCTGAGAGCTACTAGACTCTTTGTAGGTAGACCGTACCTATTAATTTATAGTAAAAGTATTTTCTAACATTACATTTAATAGAAAGTAGCTAGGACAAAGAGTAGAAAAGCTTTTGATAGCCACTGGTCTCCTTTCTGCCCAAATTATCTCATGCTCTGTAGATTCTCTTTCTAAAACAGACCATTGAGCAATTACCTGCTTCTGCTTACACTTTCAATAGCTTCTAAAGGCTAAACTCCTCTCAGAATGACAGCCCATGTACAAAGGTGAGTGATACTCAGATGCATTAAGAGCTGATCAAAGAGACAAGAAAAAGTCACACACCTAGGCAGCAATTAATACCACTTCAAGTTAAAGGTGATTTTCTTACAATATTGTCACTTTATAGTATGCACACTGGCTCCCATTCAGTCAAACTTTATGCCAGCCCAAGTTATTGCTTTGAAAAGACAGCAAAAGATTTTAAATCAGAATCTCCTGCAGATTAGGAAGCAGCTGTGTTCATTCAGTGTCCTTCAGGATTGTTTTCCTTTAACAGTACTGTGATAATCTCTTTTCTCCCCTCTTTCTCTTGCACATTTTTCCCATATAGTGTTAGATGCTGAGCAGAACCACCTATGTCAGGAGAGAAATAAGCCTGGGCTCTTTAATGCAAATCATGGAAAATAAGTACATCCTTCCTTTGGCTATAAAGGGATCCCAAGGCTGCTTTTCTTTCAAGTGAGATAACTCCTTCAATAGCAGTTCCCATCAGATTTCTCCTATACTCACACACACAGAACTTCTCCCAGTGGTAACACTTATCTCCAGAATCATTAATAATTGCTTCCCACAGATTGGAAGGAGTTATTATAACAAAAGTAATTTTACTTATAGTCAGATGGCTACTACACAAGGAATATAAGATCCAAGTGTTGTTATGTTATTGGGCCTGTGAGGGCATCACACCTGCTATGGTCTTCACTTAATCACCTTGCTCTTTGTCTTCTGCTCATCATATTTCCCAAGGCTGTTAGCTCCTTCTTTTCTTCTTTCATCACTCCATTGCTAAATCTCATCTAGTTTATGAAAAAAAAAAAAAAAGAAAAAAGGAAAATAATTAATGTGTACTCCTAATATTTACAAGCAAAGTTTTACACCATTTCAGAAAGAAAAACTGGGACTCTCTATCTCAAGGAAGCCAGTTTGTAAACTTTTACCCTGCCAAAGCCTAAATATCTGTTTCATGTTTTGCTAACAACAGTGATATTGAAGAGAATGTAACTACTGCCACCAAGTTAGAAGCATGCATAAGTTTTAGCTGGCTCAGGGCGAAATTAAATATGTATTATTCCTCTTTTTCATTTAGTCTTAATTAGAAAGTTGGAAAATTTTAAAATACCATTATCTATGTCTTACTGCATTTCTACTGTCATGGTGCAATTTTTAAAAACCTAGTCGTGTATTAATAATGTAAATTAAACATTTCATTAGATTGCTATACTTTACTAGTAATCTATTTTTTTATTCTGTTATTCTATAAGTATGAGAAAATATAGTTTAAAATATCTCAACTAATGAAGTAGTTAGGTAATTTTAAAATATTACTAATATGAAGGTATGCAAAGATTATTGCAGTTCTAGTAGAAAAATATATTACTATTTAAATATTTTAATTGTTAAAAGAAATCCTAGAAAATTTTGAGGGAACACTGATGATTTCAATGAGCAAAATCTATTACTAGACTTACCACTAAAATTCACTATTACATTTTATGCAGAGATGTTTCCATAGTAAAGCTACAGTGTTATAAAAAGTAAGTCACTATAAAGTGATCAAGGTATGAATGATCACTTATTTTCAATAGTGTCTCTCATATGGAAGATAACTTATAGGTTTTAGAAAGATTTAACTTCAGCGAAATTCTGTGTGAAGGTCATCCTGACGTTATTTACCTTTATCTATTTTTAATATCAAAAACAATTAATTCTGATAAGGCAGACATTATGTAATAGAAAAATAAGTCAGCAGAGTAATAATTGTTTGAATAAGGTGAAGAAGAAAGTATCCTGTCATTGTCTTTTGAGAACCAAGCAAACAAGGACACCATTTCTAGAGTTTAACATTTGTCATTATTGTGTGCTTAATTCAATTATTATTAAAACTCTGATAGGTTTCTTTGACAATAAAATTATTAATATTTTTGTTCTTGTTGACAGATTGGTACTACTAAAATGGCACATTATTTATGAACGCCATTATTCATTTCTTTAAGATGACAAAAATCAAAACAAAGTTAATAGGAGACTGGTAAGCTCATTGAAAGGACTTTTAACAGAGAATTAGTTTATATAATATCATATCTATCTAGTTCTCATTATAAATATTATTCTTGGAGCAACTCAGTAAAAATATATACAAATATGAAAGACATTATTCAGCTTATTCAGAAAGAAAATGTCAATGAGAACAATTAATTAATCTGTAAAAAGACTGGGAATAAAAAAGTCTCAAAATATTAATTACAGGACTTCAATAAGCTACCTTCAGTAGGGTTTATGAAAGAAAAACATCCAAAGTCAGAAATGTGTTATTTAATGAATAGAGTGGAAATATTTATTTAATTTCTTGAGGAAATAAATGCTATTCCATTTTTTTCAAGCAATATTAAAGAACTGAAGTGCAAATGCTTTCCATAATGAATGTCTGGAGTCTCAAGACAACTCTTAATAAATGTTACAGAGGAGCAGTCTACTCAGGATGAGTCCTGCTGTCCATATGAAGTCATATAAAGGAAAGCCCAATCAGGAAAATGTTCAGTGGTTTGCACAGAAAAAGTGCAAGATTTTGTTATTTGCATTTTCCTTGCCTCTGGAGACAGAGGCTGATAATTAAAATATGTTTTTAGTATAATTACAATGGCATACACACAGCGTGGCAATGAAAAAATAATACTGATAATATATTTGTTTCTAACTAATAATGGAAGGGAAATTATACTAATCAAGATAAATTATTATCTCAACTCAGTGTTTAAAGATAAACACAAAAGGTGGTAGCCAATCTGCATATAAATAAGGATTTGATTGTTGAGAAAATAATCCATATTTCCATAAGTTAAATAGCTGCTTAAATTCATTAAAAACATAGACATATTTGTAAATAAAGTAATTTTAAAGACTGGAGCTAATGTTAGCTGCATAAACCTCTCCAAGTTATATTCCAAAAAGTTTCAACACTTCATTAGTTTTTAAAATTAAAGTCAATGTTTAAATTGAAACACACAGTAACAGCATTGTCTTATTTATTCCCTGTTAATAATTATTCTGGGATAGTCATTCAGGCAACAGGACTAGGACACCTATCAGATACCAACTTCCAAGAGAAGCTGGAAATATTAACATGTTGTTTATGCTATTGTTTCAAACCAAAAGGGCACAATTATAGTTAATAATTGGAACAACAAATAATATCTACAGAAGACAGATTGCTTTTTGTTTCCTTTATTTCAGATTTTTATTTTCTTCCTTTGTAACCTGAAGTCAAATAACTTAAATCCTGGTATTAATTGTGTTCTTTTCCGAGACTTATTACCATTAACTTTAACTGAAACAGTTAAGGACCAAATTAACTATTTAAAATTCCTTCCATTTTAAACTCTTCTCAAATTGTTATACTTATTTAATGGGATATTATGAGAAACAAAAGAAGACCTCTTTATTTCCTTTTCTGTTGAGGACAGACAGCAGTGGAGCATGTTGTCCTGAGAGGCATCTATCCTTCAGAGGATTTTATTCCTCAGCTGGACCAAGACTCAAGCAGTCTCATCTGACTCCAGAGGTGGCCCTTTTTCTAGCAGAGGAGTAGCCTAGAGACCTCCCAGGGTCCATTCCATGATCTGCAAAATACTTGCAGGTACACAGCTTCTCTATGTCATGTCAGCACAGAGAAGAAAGAGTAACTTGTACAAAATTTGAGTAATTTATCCTCACTGACAAAGATCTTTTGTATTTAGTGAGGCATCCTTTCAAATCACACCAGGTGAATAAATCAGAATGGGAATGTTTTGGAGATTTGATCTGTTTTCATTTGCTATGGCACCTGGAATTGATCACTTAAGCTCTCAATGGAATAAAACCCTAATTATAAAATGTCTTTTAACCTTGTGCTTCTTTTTGTGTTTTCTGAGGAGACTATTAATGGGCATGAATGTACTCTTACAAGATGCTACAGAAAGGTTAGCACGAATTAATAACTCCATAGGAAACTAAGATTAAATTTTCCTTGCTCAGTAAATATCTGTTGTAAAAATACATCCTAAAAACCTCTTCCTGGAATCAAAGAAGGGTAGTAGGACATATCTGACTTCATTATTTTCAGGTTTCTTACTAGTTTATTACAATGCATCAGGATTTAATGTATTGGTTCATTGTGGCAGTAACTCTAGGAGTGATGTAGTTAAGGAAAGGATCAACTAGGCCCTTGAATACCTCTACCTTATACGATAAAGAATAGCTAGGGTTAGAACTCTAAGCAGGAAAATTCAGGTGTTTGAGGCTGGTTTTGTCTCTTATTTTTTTCTGTGTCCACAAACACACTGAATACTGAATTTTGTCACATTCCAATAGGTGAAGACTAGTCATTTTGGATTTTTTTCACTATAACATCCAACAGACACAAAAAATTTAAAATTAAAAAATTGGCTATTATTTGATTGAAGGGTTAGTCTATCCTTTTTGTTCTGACTATTCTCTCCTTGATTCCCTCTTGCCTTGGCACATATATCCAGTTTTGTTTCTGCACCACAAATTGCACAGCTGGATTTCTTTCAGTGGAGTTCCTCAGGTATGAGAGAAAACAAGGTTCAGCCTCTTGGGTGCTCTATGATACTCAGGACTTGGCTTGGTTTTGCTGTAGAAGACAGAGATCTCCAACAGAGGTCTCCCAAGAGTTAGGAACAGGTACTGCATACTCCTATCCTAAATTTTACACATTCCTCTGCCCACAGAAGACAGAGATGTAAAGCATGTTTTACTCTCAAAATTGCTGTCGATATATACAACATTTTTGGATGAAACTTGAGAAATAGTTTATAGCTGCTCTCTTTGCAGCATCTTGTAGCCACTAAAGCAGCATCAGGAAAAGTGACTGTAGCTGGCCTAATTTGCAGTGTTTGTCTCACATGCATTGGATGCAAGAGTGGAATCTTTTACCACGATGCAGCCATCTTCTAAAAGATTATTTGATCATTCCAATGGGTATCAATTTAGGCACAATTTATTTCTGCTGAGGTAAAGTATACCTCACGTGGCAAGACAAGGTCATATAATTCAGGGTGAGACCTAGACATTTAAAAATTACTGTTCCTTCTATGTCATGTTACTACTTTTTGATTGCTCTGGAAAATAAGCTAAGGGGAATTATATAATGAGCTACAGTCAGAACAGTACATATACAGATTTTGTAGGCTTCTGTGCTTCATTAAAATCCTAGCACACTTTTGGGACAAACACTCTTTCTTTTTTTCCTATACTATTTTGTTCAAAGGACAATATTAATAATAATAATATTGTAATGTTGTTATTAATATTAATTGTAATATTAAATTTTTCCTTCACTATGAAAATATTGACTACCTCCATAAGCACCTCCACACTGTCAAATATTTCACAGCCACCCTGAGGCTGCAAGCATTTCTTGATGTTTTTACAAAGCATATTCACCAGTTGTTTTCTTAATAAATAAAATTAATAAATTTTCCCTAAGGCAGCTTCAGACAGGATCTTAAAAAGATTTACAAGTCTTTTTCGATTATATCACACAAGTAGTCTATTGACTGAAAAAAACCACAAAACACCAGGAAGATTCTGAGTATTTTTCTTTCTTTTGCATGTGTGCAGAAGTTAGAGTTTCTTTCTAATTTCTAGTGTGCCTGATTGGAAGAAGTCCTTGTACAGATGAATTGTGAAGCAATTCTTGTTATGCCACGGGAAACTGGAAGGATGTTGTTTGATTTCTGAGAAATGAAATAATAGAATAACGTGTAAGAGACATAAGCATCATGAAGTCCAACTCCCTGCTCCCCACAGGACTACCTAAAAAACCATATAAGGAAAATTTTCCTCCAGAAACTTCTTGAACTCTAAGACACTGAAAACCTGAAAACAAAAAAGACAAATAAACAAACAAAAACAATAAAAGTATTTTATGTTAGTCAAAATATAGCAAGCTGATGCATTGGTGGGAAGCCTGAAAACTTTGGTATAATCAGTCCCACATTTTTTTGACACAGCTCACATGCTTTTTACTTATAGATATTTTTTGATGGCACATTTCACAAAAAAAAAAAAAAGTAATATTTGCTATCACATTAAAGGTGTAAGAGAACTTGCAAATTATTTAAGTTATTTGCTGCTCACTGATAAGTTTTTATTATAGGTTTCCCATCCTGCTCCTATTTTCTATTCTTTTTCTGGTCCCCTCTTTCCATCTTGTAATTAAAAATCTGTGCTTAGCCTGCTCAATAGATCTTTTATCTAACAGACTAATTATTTTTTTTTTATTAGTGCAGGTCAGTCAGGCGCTGAAGAGACAGGAGCTGATATGAATCTCTTTCTGTGTTACATGTTTGAAGAGGTGTATGTAGTTCTGGGCAAAGGAGCTGTTCTACAGAGAGGTTTTAAGAACCCTGGAGGCTGAGAATTACTTTCTTCTGAATAGCTGCTAAATGCCTGTGCGGGCTTTAGTGTGGTGTGAAAGTGGGATATTTTGCATTTCTGCATGATCAAAGGGTTATTTTTATTTTTGCATACTCAACTGATACAGGAACGCTGTTCTATTGACACTGGAGAGAGGCACACCTGGATGAAATGCATCTCAGCTAACTCTAGCTGCCTAAAAAATGGGCATCTAGTCAAAGCTATTTGTCTAGGCCTCTTCTCCCTCCCTTTTAGTCAATAGAAAAATAGATTCTGCCACAGAAAATTCATGCCCTTATCTCAGACACAAAACCAAGGTGAGATGGATTACCTACTGGGAGTTACCTCTTTCTCTTGAGTAACTCTACAGGGAGGCTACATTTTGAACTCTGAGCAGCCATTTAACTTCTTGATGGCTAACTAAGTGGAAACACACTCTTTGCATACATTGGTAGATTTCTGTTTGCAAACAAGGAAATTAAAGATTTAACAAAGCCATTCCACAAGATGGAAGCAAATACTCCTAATGCTTGTTAAAAAGAAAGAAGCATTTGCATGGACTGCGTTTCCAGCCTTTCATCTGCTGCTGTGTCAGTGATCTGCTGGGTTCAAACAGTCAGCAATTCTCAAGCCCATAAGATGAGAAGCTTGAGGAGCAGAAGGACAGAATGGGTATCTAAGAAAGCTTTAAGTGCTTGAGCAGTGAATTCAGAGCATATGAACAGATTGATCAGTACTGTGGGAACTGGGAACTGTGTTGTTGCAGGTCAGCTACATCAGAATTAGTGAAAGAAGTAAACTAATAAGCAACCTTGCAATAGAGTAGCATTAAGCTAGTCAATATTTTGCAAAAAAAAATTGAACAGAATTTGGATTTTCCTTGCTAATTTTTATGTCTCTGTGCGGGGAAACATTAGGCCAGGAAAGAGAGGGTTCAGATCTCAGGCTTTACAAACTAAAAGTCAATAGAATGAAAAGTTAAACTGCAAGGTTTTGTTTAAAAATGATGCATGTATCTTGTTAACATATTAATAAAAACCTAATATAAGCTCTTTCTAAAGATTCTAAATTATTTTTATTTATAATTGCCTTCTGAAAACATGAAATTTCTATATTTTCAGGAGTATCTGGGTTGTTAACAATATTATCTACAATTTTTAAATTACTTAGTTTAAATTTCCTCCACTGAAATTCCTGAAATGTCAGCCTTTATAGTAAGCTATACTTTGAAGTCAACTTTCCAGTTGTATGTGAATACAAATACTTTATTTTTTGTCTTCTAAACAAAGAAGCAGTGAGAATCTTGTAGTATTTTTGGATGCTTTCATGTTGCCATCTGTAAAGAGATGAATCTGACATCTAACATTGCACTAACTCAGTTATGTATTTCCATCAACCAGAAGATCTTTGTGTGCACCCAATGTTGCACAGATTCATTTTGTCCTCGAATCAGTCACTGTGAGTCAGCTTGCTAGAAGAGACAGATAGATAAAACATGTAGGAAATGGAAGGAGAGAGTAAAAAAAAAGCTATATTAGATTTTCCTAAAATTTCCCTCCCAGCCCAGGTAGACACTAAGAGAAGATTGAGTTCAAGGACCAGAGGCAAGTGGCACTAATAAATGACAAGATTAGTTATTGGGTTTGAACTGAGAAATCAAATCCTGCTAGGTTTTTTGTGGGGTTTTTTTACTTCTGTAAAATTGGTATAACTTTCAGTATTCAGTTTTTTTGCCCAGGTTTTAGCATCAGGAGGATGCATGATGAACTCTGTGAAAAGATGTCATGGGCCTCCCTGTGTCAGATGCAGCAGGTCCAGCTGGCTCCGCAATGGATTCAAAACAGAACACAACACTAAAATTATTTTCATAAAAGAACAAACCACAGCATGGCAGAAAGAACAGCAAGAAAGGACAGTGTGAGAGAAAGCCCTGCAGACACCAAAATTAGTGAAGAAGAAGGTGCTGCAGGCACTGCAGCAGAGATTCCCTAAAGCCTGTGGAGAAGAGCACAGTGGAGCAGATATCCACTCTCTAGTCCATGGAGGATCACACTCCAGAGTAACTGGGTACTACAGCCTGCAGACACAACTCATGCAGGAGCAGGAAAAAAGTGTGAAGAGAAAGGAGCATCAAATGGAGCTGTAATGGACTGACCTCAACCTCCATTCCTCTTGACTCTGTTCCCCTGGTAGGGTGTCAAGGCAGAGGAGTCAGGAATAAAAAAATGAGGTTAATGCTGGGAAAGGGTGGGGGAAAAAATCTTGTTTTAACATTTTTGTCCATGTTTTTTAGTATCCAACTATTTTTTAATTTGCAATAAATTAGATGAATCTTCTATATGTCAAATATGTTTTGCCTGTGACAGTAACTGGTAAGAGATGGCCCTGTCTTTATCCCATAAGCTTTTACATCTTATTTGTTTACCTGCCCTCTTGAGGACAAAGTGAGAGGGTTTCTGTATGGACATGTGATTGTTGGTCAGGATTAAAACATGACTTTTATATATCTTCAAATTTTTACACTGAAGGAAAATTTCATAGGTTCAAGTCAATTCCAATAAAAAACTGAATTTAAATTTTGTGTAATTTGTATAATGAACAAGTTCTTTATACTTTCCTGAAACCTACAATGCTTTTTTTTTCATTTAGTGCAACTAAATAATTAGGACTGCTTTTTGTTCTGTGGAAGTAGAAGAATTCATAACTTTATCACATTTAAAACATGTACCTGTAGTCCTGGTGGACAAGTTTAATGCCAATTATTGGTGCTCCCTTTTGGAGAATATGGACTGTTTACTGCAGAGCAAAGGCAAGTGATCAAGGGAAGCAGTAATTTCCCTTTGAGGGGGGACACATGAGGCCACAACTAGACTACTGTTAATTTGCATTTGCCCCATGATTCTGATGTAAAAATATTCATGTTATTATCACTTTGTACTCTATTGTATATGATCTTTCATGATCACTTCTTTATGCTGCTCTGTTATTTTAAAACGGTCTGTTTCAGTGAACAAATCTGCAATTTTTTAATATAAATTTTTCATGGCTCTTCATTGAAATATTCTAATGCCAGTGTATTTATAGCTTTAGTGATTATGATTAGACTGCTGCATTTTTACCAATATATGTGTATTTTTTCCTTAGAGTGTGTATTTAGAACACCAGTTCAATACTTAACAGTAAAAACAATCTCCTATTCTAATAAAATGTGCTGCATAGATTTCCTGGAACTGAATGTATTTTAGACATTGCTAATAACTCTCAATCAATTTATCACATTAGAAATATGCTTCTCAAAAGCTCAGACACTAGAAGGATCTTAGATTAACCAAATGGTATAATTCATGTAAGTGTGCCTTTAAGTTTGTCAATTTATGACAGATAAAATTTAGCATAAACTTTTTTTTGTCTCTCAAAAACCTGCAAAACAATGTCCTTCTGTGGTTGAACCCATGAGAAACTTAGAAAATTGATTTTATAAAAAAAACAAAAACAACCAAAGGTTCAAGAGTGCCAGTGAGAATACATATCTTTGTATGAATATTATCAGAGAGGAAAAAAAAGAAAAAAATTTGGTGTACAACTTTTTAAATTTGTTATAACTTCCAAAGACAGTTCCTACTTAAATCATACTCTCAAGCTCAGTTTAGCAGTCAGTTGTTTTTATGCCTTTAAAAGCAATACTGTCTACTTTGTTCCCTTTACAACTCAATGGCAGGATGGATCTGAACCCTACCAGTGTCTAAATACTGTATCACCAGGATCCGCAGGGTGAAGAGATTCCTACAGGAGCAGGTGGCTTGATCTGGACATCTAGCATTGGAATTCAACCATGTCCATGTCAGGATCTACATCTGATCCCATGACTCTTGACACCCTTTAGCAGTCAGTGTGTGAATTGACACACACAGGTAACCAAGGGCAACCATCAAACCACAGACAAAATGCAGAAAGGAGATTTATTTCATTACCTTGCTAACAATGCCAGGTGGCAGAGACACACCGGGACACAGGCTCCGTTCGGATCAGTTCATCCTAGTGGACAGCGGCAGAGTGGGGCTCACTGCCCGCCTCGCTACAATAAAATGTTTCACTTGTCTGTGTGTGAGTGTATTTTCTCTCAAAAGGAATTCTACTTCTCAAAGCAGGTAGAGTATGAACAACATTAGGCATAATAAATGTAGTTTTCCCACACCAATATTTTTAGGATTCCCAGTAGCAAGGTCACTTTGAGCAAAAGCATTCCTTCCTCCTCTTCTGGGTTTAACCCGTTTCTCCCAACAGTCAGTGAACAGAAGCAAGTGTTCTTCAAACATGATTCATTTCACCTTAAATACTTAAATTTGGCTAGATGAAACAAATCCTTGAAGTGTCTATTCAGCTCTGTGGGGAAACAAGGTTCTAGATTTGAAAATATAACTGCACTCAGACAACTAAAGTTGAGTTGGATGACCGTCCCTGATCTTTTGGGTCAATTTTGACATACAGGTACATGTACACTGTGCTTTTGCTAGAGGTTTTGATCTGGTAGGCACATGCATCAAATTCTTCTGGGCTGAATTCAGTTCAGTATGAAATCTGACACAGAAGGTACTACAGTTTGTAGGGAACTGCTCTAGCAATTTTTGTTATGTTCACACTTTTTATTGAAGCAAGAACTGAAGGAGACAGGAAAAAGAAGAAAGAATAGGTTTGGGATGCATGGGAAGTGCTTAATTAATTTGCACTGTTAATGGAAATGCACAGTTATACTGACTTTAGCACTTTTTTAATATATCTCATGTCAATCTTTATAGTAAAAGGCAGACACTGGTAGCAAAATGTCATAAAAACATTTGTTTAAAATTTCTGTTCTTACTCTTTAGAAGAACAAGCCTGGTTGCACCTGAAAATATAAACAGAATGCAAATTAAGCATTATGTTTCTCTACATCAAGCAAGTAATATTACCTTATGGAATTATATGATTGAAGTTGAGGGGAAAACAAATTCCCGAATTTCATGATGTCCTCCTTCCACTCTTTGACAAGATTTGTGTTATTCAGATTGATCTCTTGGCAAGCAGCAATTGTCTTAATTTCATTATGGAGCTGCAGACACAGAGAGGGTTGGGATTAAGACAGCATTTAACACTGAAATATCTGCTTTGTTGACAAAATTAACAGCTCCCTGTCAAGTCAGCATTACCAGCTGAGTACATTGCCAAATAAAAGGCTTTCAACTCTTGTTTTCCAGAAGCCACACATATCACTAAATGCAATAAAAGGAAATCTATCCTGTTTATTTTACTGTAATTAACTTATACTGGTTGTTGTGAAGTATCACACTGCCCTTGGAAACAAAATATAATAGTCCAAATTCAATGTATATCATCTATGTCTAGTAAAAGTACATTTCACCTAATGCTCTTGCAGTGTCATTGGAACTCATGAAACCATATGTTCTTGACCAAGGATTAAGGGAACTTATAACTAACACACCGAAAATAAATCAGCAATAAACAACATAAATTTTCAGCTCCGTGAACTTCTTTGTCTCCATAACTCTTGCTCAACATGGTGAGTGTCACTGCAGGCACAGTATCTGTGTGGACAGAAGGGAAATAGTGTGACATAAACCTGAAGGCTTGAAGATGCACAGATTAGCAGGAACATAGAGCTACATGTTCCTCAGTAAGCTGTGAACTAAGCCACACACCTATCCTACTCTTTTTCCTGGTATTCTGAAATCATGGAGAAATAAATTTTGAAGCCCTAATTTGGTATATTAAAGTGGCAATGTTGCTATATTAAAGGCTGACTCTTGCATCAGGCATTGAGAACTGCTCTAGCTGCTCACCGTCTGAAGGACTAGCAGTGTGCTGCTGATGTATTCCAGCTGTTGTCCCACTGCAGTTCAGACTTAGCATCTGAGCTTCTGTGGGTATCTAAAGACTCCGGAAGCTGAAATAGAAGCATGGATCTTAAGAACATGTCAAGAAGAAGTTTTGAAAATATTTGTTAGACTTTGGATAAGGATCATTAGTGTGTATGAAAGCACATTAGATGTCTGGGTTTCTTGAGGCTTAGAGCTCAGGGAACAAGTCGTTAACAGTGAACTGTTTTGTTAGACTCACTGTTATTCACATAGCACTGTCATGGTGGTGATTTTTCAAGGAGCAGAACATAAGGTTTGTAATGAGTTTGCAAGGTCTCAAGACTGAGGGCTAGCTAAAGCCATGATTTTTCTACTTCTATGGATACTTTGACTTAGTTTTGTTTAACTTTGTATGATACCATCATGGCTTTGCCATTCTAACAATGTTGCACAAATACAAGTACGTTAAAATGTTAGTGGCCTTGAGAAAAGATACCTTGCATAACTTTACATAATATCAGGAAAAGAGATAGAAGGCAAAAGTGTATGTTTATCAACTTCCATGAAATCGCTTTTGCTACTAAAAATTCATAATGTATTCTTTCAGTTTCTGACTTGATGACAACTTGTCATTAATTATTTAATTATGATTCTTGGATTAGGCTGTTAAGATATCAATTATGCTAACAAGAATGTATTGACTCCATATATAAGGCATGCTTTCTTTTTTCATATGCAAAGTTTTGAGCATAAAGCTATTTATTCTCTGATAATTGCCTATGAATCTGAAGTTTCTATGGAGGAAATGAATAGTTATCCAAAGCTGGAATGAGTCTTAGAGATTAAATATGTACTTTTCTAGTCACATGTGTCAGCACATGACAGAAGAGCTGCTACAAGGAAGGAAAAAGGACAGAATGGGAGGGACAGGTGCAGAAAATCATTGCTCCATTTGACATTTAGACAGTAGAACTAAACATAATTGACAAAACCCTTTGGGGTGTTGACTGCTGAAAAAAGATGGTGGCAAGAAATCAGCTCTTTATATTAAATTTCCCTAGATTTCCAGAAAGAACTCAAACCAATGTGCTTGCTAACTTCTCAGTAACAACCATTTAGCATTGAAACAGTCTATGCTTCTGCAGAATAAAGATGGTAAGATCAATTGTACCTGTATTATTTACTCATGAAAAGATCAATTCCTCTATGCTCAGCCTTTGTTGCAGCATGTGCTCCTCTCCAGTATTGTTAAGGCATATTGAACCAAATTGGAAAAAGGAAACAATAAAAAAAAAGTTTGTTGAGGGCCCTGACCATATATTAAAGCAAATAAATTATCTTAGGAATTTAAATGCATGTATGAGAGGATATGTATAAATATTGTATATGTATATATAGAGTATATGCATAAATGTATATTTTTGGTCTTCCCCCCCCCACCTCTTTTTTGTTAATAGTGCTAAATTTTTCTTCCTGATTTTAATTTTTGGCCTCAGAGAAGACTGGATTGCATTTTTTTCTCTTAGGAAAGAAATGGTTCCTAGATAGACTGTCACAGGAATAGACAAAAACTCAGTGAAAATGCATGAAATATGACAAGTTTCCTCCTTTGTTTTTTGTTTTTGTTTTTTTTTTCAAAAGATACACACTTCGATGGAGCATCTACATGCTCTTGAAATCAAAGGTATGAGTTCCAGGTTTTTGCCTCTTTCACCTTTACACATTTTCCTGGCTCCTGTCTGCTTGTTTCTAAAAGGTCCTTGCTTGTCCATGTCAGAACAATCACCTCTCAATGTCCGTTGGGAAAAAGACACCAAATGCAAAATACTTTTCTACTAAGTCTGTGGTAGAGCTTTCTCAAATTTGTACCCTATGTCACATATACAGAAGTTAATTTAAGAATTAAAAGATGATGAAATAAGCAGACTAGGTGGAAAATGGAACAGACTCATTTATTCTCTTGTCAAAATTGTGTACTTCTGTGCTTTTCACCAGTCTTTTAACTTATGGATCTTGATGCTGTTAGATCCAAGCTAAATTTAAAAACATTAATTGTTTCAACAATCATAATTTTGAAGAAAACATTGTAGCACCAACTGAAACTCTAAACACGTAGAATATATCTCTTTTTATCAAAACAATAACTTGATATTAATTATTTTTGTTAATATTTTTGACGACTAACTTCTGTTTGTGTATGCCTTTAACTGTCAGTACTGCATTTCTCTTTCTTTGGGTATTTGTTCAAACACATGCATGATAGCACAATTTTCTGTTTCTTGAATATAATCTTTATTAAGCTGCCAAATTCATTTATTTTCAATCTTGTTTTAGAGGCAAAATTATACATGACTGGAAAACTTTAATACAGTCAAATCTATTGTGAGTCACTGAGAACTTTACTAAGTAAAACTGCAGGAATGTCTGGGGTTTTTAAAGACATTTTGGATCCACATATATTTGTACTTTTTTTTGCACTTATGATAGGTTTTCCTTTCAGATGAAAAAAAGACTATAAAACTAGTAAGAGCAAGTGAAATTGCTACCCCATAAGAATTTTCATTTTTTTCTTAAAAAAAAATTCATCTTGTTTAAGATTTTAGAGTCATAATTAGGTATATGGCATGAGAAAATACCTGTTTGTCCTAGGTTGCAATATAGATGTATTTAAGTATTCTATTACCACCAGCTGTGGGCTGTTAGCTGTTATCACCTGCTAATGACCCACTCCAGATGACAGACAATGGGCCATCAGGGACCCACCGTGTGACTCATGGACTTATCTCATCCCATTGTGGGATGCTCTGCCCAGGAGGGAGGAGCCAGGTGTTCCCACCTGGATATAACCTGGCCTTGGAACTGCCTGAGCTAGCCCTGTCTACTGGGTTCCCAGAGGACAAGAGCTACCACTGGACCTTCAGCTGGAGACCAGACCTTCACAGGATCACCACTTCAACTGGACTACTTCAGTCGGACTGCTACTACCACCCTAACAGGGTGTTAGGTTGTATCTGACTTTGTCAGTGCTTTTCCTTGTATTATTTCACTTATTTTTACTTTCAGTCTTGACTTGTGATCTCCCACTGGTTTGTTTTCAAACCAATACACTGTTTCATGCAAAAACTACTGTTAAGAGATCACGGAGGAGGTAGGATATACTGTGTTCCTACCATATGCAAATAATTCAAAATTATGATAATGACAATCACACTTTAATCACACTTTAACATCTGCTATGTTGTGTCATAGAACAGCTTATTTGCTAGTAACTACCTAAGGTAAAGATATGTTCTCATGGAAAGAAAGAGTAAATAGTAAAGATAAACTATGCTTAAGCCTCTACTTAGCAAAAACCCTAACGATGTTGATGATCACCTTTAATAATATTGTTTATAACCCTAAAGTATATTGTGTGGGGTTCATGCAGGGCCTATGCAGGGGTGACCTCTGTGAGATCAGGGACTGTCTCCATGTTGGACAAAGCCAGTCCAAATCCATCCCCACTGTTGCCTAAAACTGAAACCATCAGGGATGCTGGTGGTGCCTCTGTGATAACACATTTAGAAATATTAAAACACAGTATTCAGCAGCTGTGAGACATGAGTGAGAAAATGTCAGGGAAACATTCCTGCTGACACCAAGATCAGATAAGAAGGAGAGGACTTCCTCCCCCACACACCTGAACAGAGATTCTCCTATAACCCCTGGAGAAGAGCATAGTGAAGCAGTCTCCCTGCAGCCCATGGAGGATCATGTCAGAGGGAAAATTCACCACACAGCCCATGCAAGAAACCACAGCAGAGTAAGTGGTTGTGCCCTGAAAAATGCTGCAACCCACAGGGAACCCACACTGGAGCAGTGTCCTGGCAAAACCTGCAACCTGTAGAAAGCAGTACATGCAAGACTAGGTTTCCTGAAAGAAAACAAGGCCCACAGAGGACTCCCCACTGGATTGGTCTGTTCCTGAAGGTCTCTTCCCTAAGGAAAGGACCCACACTGGAGGAGTTCACAAAAGTCTAGATCCTTTGGGAGGGATCATATGCTGGTGTTGGAGAAGAGTGTGAGGAAGGAGGAACAGTAGAAGTGTAGTGGTATGTACTGGTTGCAACCCCAGTGATATTCAGGAACAATATTTGGTCAAATAAAGGAAATTATTAGTAAATGCTACTTCTGAAGAACACTATTATACCTACCTTTGTAAGGTTCTCATAATTTAATTTTTATAGAATTTCTTTTAAACACTAATTTGAAAGTAATATTTAATTTTGGCCTTGAGCAGGTAATTGCAATACTGGAAACTTAAACATGCAAATATAAAGAATTTCAATCTTAACAAGGAACATGGTCTCCAGCAAGATTATATTCCTTGTGATATAAATAAAAATGATTTTTGAAAGTTATACAAGAAAGTGTATAGCTAATTAGGACAATAATGGAGTGTTTTGCAGTTCTCGTGACAGATTTTTTACATTCTTGTTCAATCCATACATGATTTTGTGAAGCAGAGTGAGTATTGGTGAATTTAGTCCATACATCCCGATTAGATTTTCACAATTGGGCCCTGGCTGAGTGATTTTAAAGTGACACTTCAATGGAGAGACCTGTGAACAAACCTGAGATCTATATCTGAAAGGGTCATATGGCTGTATATTTTGTGCACCTTCCTTACAAAAAAAAGGCTGCAATCAATCTACATTTATCAGATGCGGAAAATGTTTGGACATTCTAGAAACCTCCACCATCCATTAATTCTTAGCTATTCTGACTTGAGATCTTGAGAGTTAGTCATCAAGTTACAGGGAGTTTGTTTCTAAGTGGCAATCAAACTGGAAGGTATGAACTGAATCTAAAACCTCCAAGGCTGCCTGTTTTATCACACTTTTCCACAAAAAGGGGGATCAACAAACATGGAGCTGTGGAATTTCAGAACTTCTCAAATGAAGTAACCCATTTGTTTTTGGGCTTTGACGATGTTTTGCGGGGATTGGGATTTGATTGTTGGGGGTTTTTGTTAGGTTTGTTTGTTTGTTTTTGGTTTTATTTTTGGTTTGGGTTTTTTTTGCAGCTGAACAATATAATCTACATTTTATACTTCTGAAATATCTCTAATACTTTCCTAGTACTTAGAGTTCTGGATACGCATAGTTCCTCCTTGAAGGAATATTCCAGCTGTGTAATGAATCGCTGGCAATTTACATCATGATAAGGAAGAATCTGAGACCACATAATTTTTCTGTTTCTAGTTATTGATTCAAAATAGCTTAATGACAGGTGTAACAAAATCTTCAGGAAGAGAACAAAGTCCTAAGATTTTAATGCAGTTGCCACTGCTAGTATTATTTTCAATAACATCAGCTACTTAGAGGATTTTGCTTAATAAACCAGAGAAACAATAATTTCTTAATCTTATGGAAACCCTCAAATCCCTTCCACACCATATTTAAAATGTAAATTGTTTAATGTTGTAAGTGAAACTGCAAATATTGTTGAATGATCAAACTGATTGTTTCCTGGAATTTTAAAACCTGCATAGTAATAATGTATCAGGAAGTTCATTGGTAGTCACAATCTTTCTCTTTCCCTTATAAAAATTGTTTGCTATTTACATTAGTGTTCAGGCTTTCTCAAAAAGCACAAAAACATTGTCAAGATACAATAGAAGTGAAAAGAGTTTTGAGAAAATAACTGAGTGTTATACATTTTTGAAAAATGAGATGGTGCACACATGACAAAGAGCGACGAAGTATGAACTTTATAACCGTGCTGGTAAGGAGCTCAGATTTCATTCAAATAGCACAAAAACATCTGAAAAGTCATTTGTATAGATACTAGATTCTAAAAAATTACAATATAATATGAATACAATAAATGCAATGTCTATTTATTGTCTGAGGAGAACAGATGAAAAGGGATTTTAAAAGGCGTATTTATAAAATTAGTTATTTCTTTCTTTGAAGTCGGGCTACTGAACAAAAACAGTGAAAAGAATATTCTAGAAAACAAATTTCCTAAATAAATAACCTAGATAGTAGCAATTTTTGTAGGTAACATTTCTTTCTCTAAATTATTTTAGTTAGAGTCTCTTGTATCAGTATTTTTTGCACAATGCATGTTTCTTCTACAGAAGTACTCTCATTCCTACGTTTTTTCAGTTTCTCCATATGACATCCATCTCCTTTACTGCACATGCTGACAGTTTGCTATGAACTGAAAAGTACTGAATGGAGAATAAAGCAAACAAAAAAAAAAACCCAAACTCCACCAAAACCCAAACCATAAAGAACATTGCCATTGTTTCATAAATACTTAACTTCAAATTACAGGCTTAAATCAGTAATAAAACTAACATAGTAGACCCCATCACATGTGATTAAGTTTACATAAAAACATAATTTCATAACAGCATGCTGTGAAAGTTATTTATACGAGCTATTTATTTATATTTTGATATTAGGTATTTCTTAAATTGGTGCAGGTTTTTGAGTCTGATTCAAATAATAACGTAAGGACATAATTACAAAAATATTTGTTCTAGTCCTTATATGTGTATATAAATATATATTAACAACTATATACAAATCAGGCCAACATCTATGTAACCTGCATTGTCTTTGTTATTTCTCAGTAGTGTACACCTAGTATGACCTAGTAAAGGTCATAAGTATACTTGTCCAATGTGTAGCAATGCTCACAATTCTGATTCCTATGCTTAAGACACCCTTTTTACCAAGATGCTTCAGAACCTTAAGATTTTTTTATCTTGAGATCTGAAGACAAACAAACCAACCCCAAAACACCGTGGTTTATTACTTTAATTGCCCAACAAGATTTTAATTTACCCAGCTACCGTATTTCAAAAACTTGCCTATGAGTGTAACACAAATGATTCTTTTCATACTGTTCCTAGCTGTCTGTATCCCTGACCTGTATTTAGTTTGTTATGCATATCCAAATACTAATGTTGGTAATTATGTTTTTTACTTGAAAATACCATATTATTTAGAGCTTCAGTGAAGTGACAAGACACATATACTACCTTCCTTGACTGACACACTTGCTTTCAATGCTACCTGTCAAAAAAGGTGAATGATGGAAGGAAAAAGAAGCAGATTAATTTTACCCTGAATGACAAACAAGAATAAGTTGACAAGGTGTGTCACTTTATATCTTCAGAAATTTAAACACATGGCTTAATTTATATAAGCTTGAATTAATTTTATTTTTATTTCTGCCTCTCATTCTTCTACCTATGGCATATGTACTTTTGGCATTTCTACAAAATTATTTTGCTGATGATTTGACAGACTATCAGAAATAAATGACACCGAATTTACAAGTGGTGTTTCAGGTGCTTTTATTTCTTTGGTTTTTTACTTGTCAAAGTAAAACCTTTACTTACACATATCATGAAGTAAGTTGCAATTTCTCAAAAGGCTTATGTTTTTCATTGTTGCTTCTTATTCATCTTGTATTGAAATATCATTTCTTTTTAATACTCTGTATGAAAGAGTTGAGTCTCTTTGAGTAGTAACACAAAGATTTTGTCGACCTAGGAATAGGTGTGGTTATGCTGCAGTTCATAAATTCACCGTTAGATTGGACATGTAGATATGTACTCATTTTTTACTCTGTCTGCAGAATGGCCCTGTGGCTGTGAGCTACAACCCTTAATCAAGATTTATTTTCATTGTACTGCAGTAGGAAGACCATGGAACAATTGACTCTGAGACAAATATTTTTCATATTTATTTCTGTCTTTACACACACATTATTTATGTGTGTGTGTGTGTCCTTATAATTGTTATCCAGTCATTAAGTCCCATCCCACACAGGTTTTTTTTCACCAGTAACAAAGAATTTAATATTCTGGAATTCTTTCCATGGTAAATAGTATGCAAGTATCTTGGTGGATTTGTAGAAAGACTTCAATGTCAAATATGCATAGACTCCTATGCATATGCATATTATAACTAAGACAAAGACACTCTGATACTTCTAAAATTACTATGCCACCAAGGGCATGGGTGCCACTCACTAGGTCAGGTTGCTCAGGACCCTTCCAACCCCATCTTGTACAATGAGTCATGAGTTAACACTTTGTTTTAAAACGTTATCATATAATATATGAATAAAAAGTAGAAAATCAAATTGAACAAAAGAATAAAGCAGACATCAGCAAGTATACAGCACAAAGTCTAAATACCAAATAAGAGGTAAAAGAAAAATACCCCCAAAATAGAAAAAAAACCCAAAGATTATGGAAGAAGTTTAAATATGAAATGATAGAAAGTAATATTGTGTGGAATCTAAGATAAAAAATGAGAAGAGTTACTAATGGGGGAAAATTTTCCGAGTTTTTTATCCTGTTCTCTTTTATCATCATTTTTTTTTCTTACTTCTATTTTTAAAATAAAATGGGGCAATTCCATTTTCATGCATGTTTTTGAAACTGCCTAGTATCTTTGAGTGGGAATAACAAGCACATCCAATTCCATACATATAGTCATATAGTCCCTCTGTGATGTAATTATATACCAGCTGCATACTGGACTGATCTAGGAAAATGTTTAAATGCACTGAAACTCTTGAAAATTAAAAAAGAATAACTGCACAACCAACCACCCAGAATTTGATAAAGACACAAAGGTTAATAATCTGTTAAAATCCAGGTCCAGTGGAATCCATATTATTTGAAAAAGAACCCTCTTCATATCTCTGTAGAATAATTAGCAGTTTGTCCAGCACTTTTCTTAGTGGGAAGATCGCAGCTCACAAAGCCATTAATCGCATGCTCTGCAGCTCAAAAGTTTTCCCTAGAGGGCTTGCATCAAACAGCTGAGCAAGCTTAATGATACAAAGTTTGAGATTTGGAGAAATCATGGCTTCAGCTATTCTGGATTCATGTTGTATCAGCAAAAATACATCTGAATAGATACACAATTTGAAAAAAAGTGTCAAATACATATTCATTCATTTAACTTTGCTAATAGAATAAACAACCAACATTTATGTTTATAATATTTGCTTATAAAATCCTTGTTATGTTTCCTTTGGCTTTGTAAAACTTTCTAGAATTTTCCAGGATTTAGATCAGATCTTTATTCTGCAGAATAGACTCCTTGTCATAGAGGTGAAGAAAATTAGCTGAGCTAAATAATGTCCTTCATAAAACTCTCTGGAGAATGAAAGGGCCTTCCAATTGCATATTATGGCAACTGCTCCCTTTGAGAAGGAGTTCCTCATCATTTTGATTCCTCATTTGGATCAACCATAGGTCTCATGTGCATCATCTCTCTGGCAGCAATTTTGTAAGGGCAGTTTATGAGGTTTTCTGTTAATGAAAATTGTAAAGAATCATGTAGTATTTTATATAGCTGGCATGAAATTTAATTGCCTTTTAAATACAGATCAGTAGAGAGATTTAAAAATTCTACAACTTGGAACTATTTTCTACTTTATACCTTGAAGTAGGAAATTACCAGTCAGAATTTTGAGAAAGGTCAACAATGCACATACCTAAAACAATGTTTGAATTTTATTTTCAAAGCACAGAGCAATGTAGTCGCATGAGACTTTTATCCTTTGCAAGCCCTGGGCTAAACATTCAAGTTGAGTAACTTGAATTGTGTTGATACAAAGTTACATTTATTTTTAGGAACAACGCTCTCTTCAGGGCACTAAAATCTTGGCTGTGATGGCAAATGCACCCATATTTGATGCTGATAAAGACTTACAAGTGCTTTTATTTTCCTAATGCGTGGTGAAGGTTTTCTGGTTCATCCACAGTTCTGCTATCCTAGGGGACACAGCCAGAAGAATGCTGAACTACTGGAGCAGCACTGGGCTAAGACTCTTGCTGCCTGCAATACATGGTGAAGGCTAGTCCTTGTTTTCTCTTTAAAGAGTATTAGAAAAGAAAACAGCTTATTCATTTTGAATTTGTATGGAAAAAGAAAGATTCAGAACAAAACCCACAGTACATAACCTTTCAACATAGAAAATAACATGAAAAATTAAGAGTTTTTAAAAATTGCTTAAATGTCAAAAAAGTAAATTTCAGAGTTGTTTAGTTTGAGGGATATAATAAAGATAATTTCTAATAAAATGTCTAACTGGGTTAGACTTTTTTTACGCAAGTCATAAACAGTTTATATCCAAAACAACAAAAAAAATATAATGAAATTATAATTAACTGATATTTGGAAGATACTGCACTTGCTGCTCTCTTCATTTCAGGCTATCTTCATAATTAAGAGCATTCATAAATTTAAAGGTGTGTTAGATTGTAATAATAATTTAAATTTACATTTTATAATCACCCAAGGATAAATTTGTTCTTGTCTGTGGTATTTTTCAAACAAAGATAATACCAAAAATCTTAAGTAGTTTCCTAACCCCATAGAATCAGAGGAGATAGCTGGCCTTGGTGATAGATGGCAACAGCTGCTGAATAATAGGTAGATGTAGTGTGGTTTATAGGAGCTGCTTGCGAGGCAGGAAAGCCCTTCAGCTTCCCTTCAGCTCTGGAACATTCAGATGACAAAGACATGAATTCTGATGCCACAAAATAGACAGAAGTTGAGGAAAATCTCAATTGAGCATCTGCTACTGCAAACACACAGTGCAGAGTGTTTGCAGAAGAACATGAAGGTAAAAAACCTCTTCTATTGAAATACAGGTGACAGTGACAGAATGATGACATCTTTTTGATTAACATCAATACAAAGTATTTATCTAAAACCTTAAGTATTTTCCTAATCTGTTCCAAGGGATATTTATGCTCTGTGTATATAAGCCAGTTCATCTGATTTTAAATTAGTTTTCCAGAAACCTGTAGATTTACACAGACAATTATGTCAGGATTGATTTGTGGGGGGAAAAGAATATCTCCTTGAGCCATTTGAAAAAGGTTAGAGTAGCCTACTCATCTCCACAGTTCTGGCAGATCCAAGACACAATTAAAACTAGGAGATCTAAAGTCCTGTCTGGGTATCAGCTATAGGCCCCACAGGGCTCAAAATAACATTGCAAGTTTGTGTTTACACAAATAAACATAGATCTAGATATCACAGCTGGTGAATAGGGAGATTTTGTCATTTCCAGAAATTCATTTATTCCATATAGTTTGGGCACCTATTTTAGGATGACATACATTTATTTCTGGAGATATTTATTTCTTTGTTAATGAAACCGGTTGACAATTTAAGACCAAGGTTTAGATTCAACCCAGTGCTAGACACCTCAGCATAGTCTTTTACATCCCTGTTGAAGCATCAGATATTATTCTACCAAATTTTGACAAGAGAGTATCTCATATTGAGGTCAAGGCCACTAAGACCTACAAATTCAGTCACAGCTGTGACTTTTCATAACAAAAAGGAGCTTTTCTGGTTTGTTTATAGGTTCCAAGAATGAAGAATTTTCTAGTCCTGCTGATCACAATGAAATATAGAGGATAATTTACCTGAATGAACATAGGAGTCTACTTAGGAAAAGTATGCCAAACTTTACTAACTATATTGATTGATTTGCATTTGTTAAAATGGGTGTTTTGATATGTGCTTCGCATGTACATAGATTCTACTGCTTATACTGAAATACAGATGTATAAAAATAGATCTCAACTTCGCTTTTAATGTTGAGCATGTTATAGGTTTTCTTATTCTACCACTCTGAAGTGGATTAGGAACTACATCTAAGTTCTGGTTCTTGTAATTCTTCTGTCTTACCTGAGCTCTACATCAGCTTTATGTTTTTGACAGGTTCTGCAACACTTCAAATTTTGATTCAGACAACTGCAGAAAAGTAAAGCATTATTGTTTCTAATAGTGGCACTATTTCACTAGTTGTAGATGCTGAGTGAAACAATTTTCTGTTCAACAGATCCTAAAACTCATCTGCAGATTACAAAACCAAGGCCAAGGCCTTGTCAGTGTGTTTCTAGCAAATTGAATCACCAACTGCTCCAGAAGTACTCAAATGTTAGTGGCTTTCCCAGTATTTGGCAGGACAAATTCAAGTCAATATAATATAGCTAAAGTAAAAGGTCCCAACTAAAATGCAAATAAAATCATGTTATTTGTCATAAATTTATCAGCATTACAATGACTGTGGGAAGAAATCACTTCCTCCCCTGACCTAATGATACCAACTTATTTTCTGGGCCCTGTTCATGAGACAGTAAATCCCTCCAAGACTCTCAATATGGTAGAAAACAGCCTGGAAAATTACACATTTGTTAAAGTTTCTCAGGGTTTACAGGTTTGACAGCAAGCTAAGCAATGCTGCAGTTTTGTCTGTTCATCCTAAATCTAACTTGATTGATACCAGAATAGATTAAAATGCAATCAAAAACATTTGATCACAGCAAGAAAAATAAGCAATGCAGAGGTTTAAATAATAATAATAATAACAAAAATGACAGAAACCAAAATACTCAACCAAAAGTGACACAATTATATGCAAAGTGACAAAACACATATGAATAACTGTCTTAAATTAATATGATGTCAGGAAGATTTAATTTACCTTATCTCCCTAATTTACCATTGTTCTCCTGCTAGAGGTGATACTAAAGGTTTCATAATTTTCTGTATATCCCAGGAAAAGGTTGGATCTGATCACCAGATTACACATTTTGTCTTGCCTGTGAGCTACAGAATCCAGCAGGAAACACTCTGTATAACATTTGCTTTATACAATTATATACGAAACACGCCTTAAAAAAGATAACTTCAGCAGCTTTCTAGATACCAACTATTTAAAGTGTCCAGAATGCTTTAATATGTCTTTCAAAACTCATCCTATTTCTTCTTTTTCAAGGTGATAGCTGACCTTGAGAGGCTTGAGAGTTTGGCCTTTGTGAACCTCCTGTGAGGACAAGGCTGAGAGAGTTGGGGTCATTCAGCCAGGAAAACAGAATACTTCAGGGAAGATCTTACTGCAGCCTCTCACAATGTATGGGGGTCTTATAAGGCAAAGAGGGACCTCTTGGAAATGACTGTAGTGGCAGGATAAGGGTCAACAATTTTAAACTGAAAGAGAGAAGGGTTAGATTGGACAACCTAAAACATTCTATAATTCTGTGAGTTCACAACCATCTTGTCACTTACTTGATTGAAAGGAAAGGATTTTCCTTTTTCTTACATATGAAAAAATATTTTTGTTTTAGATTTAGGCAACAATTTAAACATTGCTGAAGTATGTACTCATGATGTTCACAACTATTTAACAGATGAGTATTCCCAAGAAGACAAGTTAGGTGCAGTAAAGGCTGGGTGCTAGGTCAATAGATACTCAGGGGGTTTTACAGTTGTTTTAAAGTAAAGTTTAAGCACTAAAAGTAGTTTCCTGCACTTAACTTTACAGTCATTTTGCTCAAGGAGAGATTAAAACTTCCATACTCTTGCTGTTGCTGTATTTATTCTATTTTAGAAGAATTTTTTGGATTTTCTTTCTTTTCTTTTTCTTACATCCTCTATCAACATGGTTATTAAAACAAATTTAAAACACTGAAACAAGAAAACCATGTATTGTTAATTTCTCATTTGAATGTTTCTCACTGGCAGATTTTCAGCCAAAACATCAGACAGAATGTCTGATGCCTGCTCCTTTCCCTGGGAAAAAGGCCACTGCTCTGGTGTCATTGACAGTCCTGTCTCTTGTCACTTGACTCCAGAAACTACAGTGAAATTATAAGAGACATTAGTACAAATGCATCCTTATGTCCAGTCAGCAGCTGGGTTGGTATTTCTACTGGATGGACAATGAGTCAGAGCAATGTTGTGAATAAACATTGCCTCCTCTCAGGTCGTCTTGGCTTGTCTGCTGTATTCCCCTGCTATCATACTAAAGATACATATGTCCATACAGGATAACACCTCACATTTTCTAACGTCTGCTCAGTCTCGTGGGTTTGTTTGCATTGATTTATTGGACTCTGAGTAACAACACTGCCTTTCTGATGTGCAGTGAATAAGTAATTAGAAGTATTGTTTTGTGTTTAGGACTAAGTCTCTCAGAAACAGCAACGGGAGCTGGAAAAGTCACTTAGGTCATTACTCAAATCCCATTAAGAAACACTGGGTGACATATTTAGTTGTCAGAATTAATAGATGACTGAATCATATGTTGTAAATAATTTATCTGAAGTGCAATTGATCCTGATTGCTACTGATTCTGATATGTGTATAAGATGACTTAATCATTCACCAGTACCCCAATGTGACCATGTAAAGTATATGGCCACCTTTATCAAATTTAGAGTAAAATTATAGAAATGGTCCTAAAGAAATTGGAAATGGAAAATAGAAACCAACTTCTCATGTATGTATGGTGTTCATCAGATATTTCTGGAATTTCCCTCTCAGTCAGTGGCAGCAGTAGTGTGTATGCTGATGAAAAAATGTGATAGTCAAACCTGCATAAAACTGTGTCTACATATAATAAATGTGAATTTTGCAGGAAAGAAAACAGAGTTCTATCAGAGTTCTTTTCTCTTTTAGAGTTCTCTTTGACAGCTTTGTTCCTAAAGGATCACAGCTGAAACCATTGAATTTTGATAACAATAGTTTTATTTGGACCTATATTTTTACTTAGGAAAGATAAAAAAGGCAGGATTATGCACATTACATCTATCTTTGTGGAATTACTGTTCATAGCTCAATCTACTCCTATGTAAGAAGACCTTTGAGAGTGATTGTGGGTTGACTGTTTTGGCCTTGGAGTAAAAAAATCCATGTTATGAAAATCCAGTTCAGTTTTTCAGGAAGACACGCATGAATCACAACCAAACAACAAACAAATAAAAAGTTTATTTATAAACATGCCTATATACACTATATATAACACATGTATATAAAATAGGAAATTACACCAGGGGTAAGCAGAGATGATGTAAGTACAGGTATGGATATAGATATTTGGGGTTTTTTGGTCAGATATAGGGAAGGAATTAAAAAGGATCTCTTCACAGACTAACCAGAAAACAAGATAAATACTGTTTCCTCCTTCTGTTGGATTTTTTATTATTCCAAACCCAATTTTACATGTAATCTATAGCTAGCATTTTGTCTCTGCATGTATTATTTCACAAGCACTACAGGACTGAAGCAGCAAAAATGACACCTAGACAGCATAGTATTAAAATGTGTAACCATTTCTAGAAAGCTGTGTATGGTATGTCACACCACAGTCAACTTGCATTAGCTTAGTAAATCTGTGCTGCATCACTGAACATTAGCTTCAGTTCATCCATTATGGTGCAGAGATTGTTATTGTGTTCCCAGGGCTCTTTCATATAAAAGAGCAATAGTGCTGTCTGCCAAAATGGTCTTGCCCTGTCAGAATACTTTTAATTGAGCTGAGCCGTAGGACCCTGCCCAGTGTTATTACGGGAGCTGAGAGCCATTTGGTGAATAGCACTCTATGAGATTATGGCTGTTAAGAGTATAATGGACAGTTACTTTAATATCCTGCCCAACTAGAACACTATAAACGTGTCCATAGGTGGTCATTTTACCTAGTTATCCTGTTTCCTAAAACAGTGTGGGTCTGATGCTTTGTGTCTATCTTTATGTGAAAATTATGGCTTATATTGGCAACAAGTATTATCTATTCTGTGGTCAAGGGAGGGAGATAGAAGAGGTCATCTTCAGAAAGAAAATTTTTACTATTTAAGCTGCTCCTGCATCTTTAGAGCAACCCTTTTACCCAAGCATAATGAAAACCAATGACATTTAAATATTTTATGTATTTTTCCAATGAAAATATGTTAATGATTCAATGGAAAAAACTAGTTGACAAGGAAAATATTTTATTTTCAAGCATAAGACATAATTGTAACTAATGACAAATATAAACAGGTGTAAATAAGCGCCTGATAATTTACCTTTTCAGTTATTTTATTTGAGTAGTTCTAATATTTAAACATGTATTGCTAAATTTAAATATTTGTGTTTTGGTTTCCAACTGATTTGCAAGACAGCGTTATCAGATGAGGAGCAGGTCTGGAAAGAAACCAAGCAATAACTATTTCCCATCAAGCTTATGCACATTTGTGTTTGGGGAAAAAAAAAAAAAATCATGAGTCATCAAAATGAAATTAGAAATGCAAATTCTTTCTGGAGATGTTGGACAGAGGACATAAACAGGAGTGCCCTACATTCCATACTTCTGAGAGATCATCAGAGATTTAACAAATAGAAATGGTGATTTCTTATGATGATGGTGATGGTGGTGACTTGTGCAACCCCATTAATTCTATTTAATAGGCTTAACTTTATCAGGCAGAAATCTGTGAGTATGAGGCTCATTGTGCTTCCATCCCGTACAGATGATCAAATGTGTTTGCCTAGCACTGAAGACGTGCTGGAGAATCATCCGTTTGCAATGGTGTTGTGGGGACCAGAACCTGGAGTTATTTTTTCAGAGACCAAACAAAACCCCAAAAAACCAAAATCAAGAGCAGGCTTAGACAGGTTGGGACAATCTTTAAAGAACACTTTTTATAGTGAGTGGAGAGGAAAATAGATCTAAAGTGAAAAAACTTTCTAATGTAATTTTTAACTTCCTGGAAGGATACAGTGAATTGCTGTTCGGAAATGACTACTCCTTTTGAAAAGATTTTGAACTATGTATATGGAGTATTCTTAAATGGTGAAGAAGCATTAACAACTAGCCAAAGATAGACACACTTTATCTTCTTTAGGTATTTTTATACAATCTAAAACAAAGCATGTTTGTCCTTTCATGAGCTGTAGACTGCTCCCCATATTTGAACTGCAAATCCCAGTCTCTGCAATGTATAAGCATTGTGAGAAAAACATTTATGCTATAAATATACCTTTGTTAAGTCACAAAATAATTTTAAAATTGAAGATTTCTAGTTCTCTATGCTCTTGTAAGAAGCTCTGGAAAATTATGTTTCTAGTATACCTCTTCATGTAGTCCACCTCTTCGTCTGTTGAAATTAAGAGAAGCCATAAAGCAAGCAACTTGTTCTACTGCTTCCTGACCATTGGACAAGAAAGTCCTGTGCTACTGCCCTCTCAAACTCCACTTCCATTCTTCCCATCTGATTTTGTCTGTGTGTTGTATATCATCTTATAATCCTTAGTGGATCAATAGAGCTAACTGCATTGTTGAAAAAGTAAGTATTTTCCTATTTGCCTCTCTGTTTATATTTCCCTTTCCTCCCCTTGTCTCTTCCTCCTTACCTTCCTCATTTCTTTCTTTTGTCACTTTCTTTCATTCTAGTTATTTTTCTTAGGGCTATATACTAGTTTGAAAACAAACCAGTGGGAGACCGCAAGTCAGAATTATAATTTAATAGGAAAGTTAAAAATAAATGCAATAATACAAGAAAAAAAAAACCACTGACAGAGTCAGATACAACCTGACACCCTGTTAGGGTGGTGGTAGCAGTCCAAGTGAAGTAGTTAGGTTGCTGAAGTGATCCTGTGGAAGGTCCGGTCTCCACCTGAAGTGATAGCTCTTGTCCTCTGGGAATCCAGCACACAGGGGCTACTTGTGCCATTCAAGAGCTCAGGTTATATCCAGGTGGGAATGCTTGGCTCCACCTTCCTGGGTGGAGCATCTCACAATAGGATGAGGTAATTCCATGAGTCATGTGGTGCATCCTTGACGACCCATTGTCTGTTATCAGGGGTGAGTCATAGCAGGAGATAACAACCAGTGTCCCACCTGCTTGTGGAGGTGGTAATAGAATAATAAATACCTCTATATTGCAACCTAGGACAGGCTAACAAAGGTCTAGCTGCCACAGCTAGTGTTGAGGATTATATAGGAATCTCTCTGATAAAGATTACCACTGCATCAAAAGATCAAAAACTCAGTGGTGGCATATTTGACTGACTACTCAGTCTCAGCAGCACTGGCCCTGACCAATCAAGCTCTGACCCTTGCAGTTGTAAGGGCCATGATTGTAGCCAGTGCATATCTAGAACATGTTGGACTTGGAATGACCAACAGAAGTGCTTGTCATCCCTGTAGAAAACTTGTAAGATGAATGCAAGGAATGTGAAGTCATGGTTGGAAAGGGTGAGTGAAACCTAATCTTAATCACTTTTTTTATCTCTAGGGAATCTGTAGATTGTAGCTGAACAACTCTGTAGGGAGAAAAGGCACATCACTCTAGGTCAAAAGTGAAATGACAGCTGGATGGAGGAGATTATTTAAGACAATGTGTACCAGCTATTTTTCTTCCTGTTTTTAACCAAGCTCTGTCAATCTCTTCCAACTGCCTCTAAAAATGGATATCTTGAAACTTCAGTGCTTCAGGGCTCTACTCTTAATTAAAAGTAAATTTGGCTGATGAAGACAGGTGGTGTTAAAAAGTGCATTGTGAGTAATTTCATCATCAATGGAGAATTTTAAAACTGTTCCAAATAACTTTTCAAACAGCCAAGATATAAAAATGCCATCTTTTTTTCAGCTGTGTTAGGTAAATTATCATGCATTTTACATGAATTTTTTGGGGAAAGGAACATGCTTTCCTCACAAATTAAATATTCAAAGGGGCTTGGACAGAAACACTTGAATTGTAGTGACAGAATATTTTGTTTTTTCTCCTATAACAATAAAAATACATGGTACATTCTATAATAATAGTAATTTGTAACATTCTTTTCCATATTTTTGACACCAACAAATTAAAATAATTTTATCATTTCCATTGTTTTAATAACTTCTTCTTCAATTTTGAAACCACAATGGAAATTAAAGGAAATGAAAGAAAAGATCATTGCAAAAGCTGATTACGCATTGTACCGAGGACTTCACTGAAAGAAAATTAATATAAAAGAAGCTGTTAGGTTGTCAGACCTGACACAGACAAATAGCAGGGAGATATTTTGGACCTATATAGCTCCTTTTCTACTTACAAGAAGAAACTGCTGCAGTTTTGGATATCACTGAATGGCATCTGTTGAAATATATAACTAAAAGTACATAGAAGGCTTTTTCTTTAAAACAGAAAAAAAAGCACTGAAATTTAAAAAGAAGCCTGGAATGGTTTACCAACATTTATTTTCATACAGCATAATAATAATAATTAGGACTATATAATACAAGAATACTAGTATATTCAATTTCAGGAAATTAACTTTGAGTGAATTAAAAAAGCCTATGAGCAAAGCATGATGCATTAAAATAAATTGGAAGAACTTTGGAAAATATTCAAAACTGCACCTTGAAAGATGAAGTCTAGAGGAAGTACATAAAAGTCAATATGGAAGTATGAAAGATTTAATGAATTATTAAGAATGAAAAGGAATGTGATGGTGGAGAAGAGGTTAAAAAAGCAAAGAGGCATATTCAGGATTAATGAAGAGAGCTTGATAAGAACTATGTTGATAAGAGCTTACAAATTTAAAAGAGTCATAATTATTCTGACTTAAAACCTCTTGCATTCCTGTAACCATGGTTTGATCTGAAACTCAATATGGCTAGCTTAATTTTTCTAAAACCTTGAGTGGGTTGATGACAGAGAGACAGAAATCTTCCTTTCTTGTTTATTGTCAAGAGTATTTGACACTTTAATAGCAGTAGTGAAACAGAGATTTGAACAAAATATTCTTCTGATTATTTCATGCCTATTCCTTCTCAAAAGGGACAATAAGATTTAAGTCTTCTCAAAATAAGTGAACGTGTGCTTTTGTAGATGGTACAACCATTAAAATTATGTGAAATTATTCTAAAAGAATTCAAAAAAAACCCCAAACATGGAAACAAAGGCTTTAAAATTGTTCTTGTAACACTCTGTGCTGATCAAGTTAACTGTGAGCTATTAACTGATCGAGTTGAGTGTGAGCTGTAGAAACAGGATATAGATGGAGGAATTGTGGATGTAGTAAGGCACCTATGTTACAGATTAAGTGATAGCTTTAAACTGAGTCTTTTAATGGTACAAATGTTTTTGATGGGTTATAATATCTGGTATACTATCTGGGATTTTTTTTTATTTAAAAAAAAAGATATTTTAAATAAGACAACCTTGAGAAAGAGCTATTCCAAGGGGAAGTTTACCATGACAAAGAGTTTTCCCACAGGGAAGACAAGAGACACCAAGAGCTCTCCCAAGGGTATGACAATGTCAATAAGCTTTCCAAAGGGGAAGATGAACATGACAAAGAGCTGTCCCGAGGGAAAAACTACAGCATCCAAGAGTTGTCCCAGATGAAGATGGCCTCAGCTACAACATCTGGGATAACCCCATGGGACACACATTGGAGCAGTTAATGAAGAACTGCATCCCATGGAAAGGATCACATGCTGGAGCAGGGTAACTGTGTGGGGAGGAAGAAGCAGCAGATGTGAACTGGCAGTTGCCCTTATTCCCTGATACCCTGTGTTGCATATGGAGATGAAGATAGAAGAGTTGGGAATGGAGCAGCAAAGTCGAGCCTGGGAATAAAGAGAGGTGGGGGAAAGCTGGCTTTAATTTTGGTTTCGTTTCCTATATCCTTCTCTATTTTTAAATGACAATGAATTAAATTTATTTTCCCAAATTTGAATCTGTCATGCCTGTGAGAAATCTCAGTCCTTTTTGTCTTATTTTCTTTCCCTGTCCTAGTGAGAGGAACTGAGAGAACAGCTTGATGGGAATCTGGCAGCAAGTCAAAGCTAACCCATCACAGTGCCTGCTGGGGAGGATGAAATAGGAAAGCCTTATAGATATGATTACCTTGCAAAAGATGCTGAGAACATAGAAAGTATAAACGAAATTGAGATGAAGACAAGTTTTGAGTTGATGAGTAACTCAAAAACAATGGTATAGCCACTGAAGGTAATCCCCCTTCTTGATAGAACAATGCCCTCTGCCTAGGCAAGTCCCAAGGTCAGAGCAGACCCTACCTGCCTGGTAGAGATTCCAAAAAGCAGTTTTTTTAAGGTTTGAAATATAACTCCGTATGGTAATGTGATGATTCTCATAGGTTGTATGTAAATGCTGTAGGGTTTGTAGCTTGTTTTAGATTGATTAAAGAGAATTAGAATATTCAAGAGAGAAGATGATTTATTGTATTGTAAATGGCAAATCGCTCTCTTTTTGCTCTCTCTTTAACTCTCTCTCTTTTCTGGCCTGCTTTGAGCTGCATCTTGCAGCCCAGCAGGCCTCTCGCACCCACGCTCTTTCACAATAAACCCCCATGCTCTAAAACCCATCTTTAGAGATCTCTCGTTCCTATTTTACCCTCATAACTAAACCCCACGGAGTTGTTTTCCTACAAGTGCCCATGTGGCCAAATACCAAAGACAATGGTCTGATGTCCAGAGAAGCAGCATGCAAGACCTGAATCCCCTGCAAGCAGCAAACCTACCTAACAGTAGGTCAGGTCAGTAGATGGAGGCCTTCCCACAACAGGGAGTCACCCACTGCCACACTGCTGCTTCCTCCCATCATCTCCCTGCCTCTGCTACCACAGCAGCGTCTATTTGCAATCCAGTGAACACAGTCTTTGCCTGTCCCTCCTGGATGTTTGAGCTCTCCTGTTCGCATGGGCTCAGAGAAGGTCCTGTTAATTTTTTGTCCATGTCCTTCATTGCTCTGCCATATGTCCTTTTCCAAGCTTGTCGCCCTGCTGACAGACTCAGCTCCCATAGTCAGGGGCAGCACTTCTGCCAGCCCCAGCCCTGGGAGAGGCATAAGACAGCCCTGCAGCTCCAGGTTTGGGTGGTCCTATCCTCTCTCCAACACAGCTGTGCTGTACCTGTTGTATTTGCCTCTGTCAGTGGGGACTGTGCCCAATGACACATCAGCCCTGTTACTGGCCAGTGCTGTGCTGCCTTCAGCAGCATCTCCAGCTCTTTTCCATGCCCATATAGTGAGTCATATGTCTGTTAGCGGCCTCTATTTGCTCTGTTTTTATCACCTTTTTGTACCTAAATCAAAGGACTCCTTAAGTCAGACCTGTAAATCTCAAATCTTTGCTATAGTCTGTGAGAGAGACTATATTTTAACTTTACTATTGAATCCAAGATTTGTTCTACTTCTGTTTGTATATGTAAGGATGTAAAACGTTTCACTTTGAATGACTGCACTGTATTGAACTTGGATTCAGGCTTTCCTGGAGCAGTATGTCCCCATTTATTAAAATCCATTTGATCCAGTTCATTCTGTATTTAATACCACTTCCTATATTTCAAGTATAGTCCCCTTTGTTTGTAGTAAACACTGTTTCAGGCCATTATAATTTACATGTGATTTAGGATATATGGCTTTGTCACTGATCTGTACAAGTTCTGAAATAAATCAGGGGATACACAGCCAATATAAAATAATTTTATTCTTCTGAAAAAAAATTAAAATTATTCTTGTAACATCATGAATACTATAACTAGTTTTATATTGCTTGCATTATCGTTTCATCATTATTTCTATTATTATCCCTTTTGGTTATACAACAAATGAGGGGAAAATGAAACAGAATGCCTTATAACCTTATGGCATAACAGTGATTTTTGTACACAATAGCTAAACATGTTGCTTACCTCTGGCAATCTCATATATTTTATATCTATTAAATATGCTTAGTGGTATTCTTACACATATATTTCACTTTTTTTTCTACATATATTTAGTAATTTTTTCTTTACTGGGAAGTTAAGCTAAATTAAATATTTTCACATCTTTTATAACAATATACCAATCCCACTTTTTAAAAAATATTTCATGGGAATGTAGTCATTACATCAACATTTACTAAGACAGCATTTCCAAATAGTTTGTTCCAATACAATTTAAACAAATATAGTGTGAAATTTTGGACTATTTTGTTGGGAACTAAGCCTTTTGTCCTCTGTAAATTATAAACCTTTAATCTTGAATTGTACCCAAGAAGCCTTTTAAAATGGAGATCCTCAGGAGGAAACATTATATGTTTCTAGCAGTTTTACCTTTTTAAAAAATATGAAGTAGATTTAAAAAGGAAAAAAGAAAAAAAACTCAAAACTTGGGTATTTGTCTTCCTATTTTTAGATAAATTATAAGATAAATTGAGGAGTGAGAAGCCTGTTTACATACAATGAAGCAAGTAAAAGCAGTGTAATCTAAATGGAGGAAATTGATTTTTAGTATTGAATGAGCCCATTGATTTTCATTCTGACAAAAGAAAATAGCCTCACGGAACAGGAAAGGAGGTGTCTTCCCTGAAGTATATACTCCAATGATCTGATAAACACATAATCGCTTCAACAAATAGATGCCAACACCTTCAGTACAAAAAGAAACTTAAACAGTGTCCCACTGATTATAACCAATACACTGTATGTCATTACTCATTGCCACCATCATCACTGCACCTTTTTATGTAGAGAAGAGAGATAAAGATGATTGAAATGAAGAGCACTTCACATCATGGTGAGCAAACACTATGGTTTTTGTATACGATATAGTCAATGTATTATTGTGTGCAGGTTTGTGGAGTTTTTTATTATTTTTTAGAATTTTTTAGTTCCGTCAGGTGAGGAGACTTTCCAGAAGTCTATAACAAAGGTTCTGAAACAGCAAACACATTTGACAAATTTAGGAGCAGTGTAATGTAGCTGACACCTACAAGGAGTAATGCTGTCACAAAGGGAAACCATCAACTTCTAAAATACCAGGGAAATGCAGTGAAATGTTATGCTGTGCTATTGCTGTGTTAGTGTGGTATTTGCCAATATGTAGATGTCTTAGTCAGTTCTGTTCTTTGCAGGAATTTGTGGTGATGGTCCTTCTTTTATCCTTTTGTTTATAGCCCACCTGTTACAGCACTCGTGTTGGTTTTACTATTACTGCACTGTGGAAAGAACCTCAGAAGACAGAGAATTGATAAACAGATGTTGCAAACATCTTTGAGTCTCATTTGATGAAGCAGCTTTGCTTTGTCTAAATATTCTGTTATTCTTTTAATGAAAAGCTCAAGATGGCAGTCATACTCAGAAATAGTCCTTGTGAACACATTTCATTGCCGTGATAGAAAAAAATGTGCTTTTTAGCATTACTTTTTTCTGAAATATGTAAAACAAAGATCTAATGTCCCCGTTAGGTTGCTAATTCTAACCTTGTTAACAGTACTCTTCATGAATAAAAAAGAAACACTTCATGAATAAAAAAGAAGCACATTTCAAAGATGACCTAGCTGTCATTATTAGGCTTAATATACAACAGCAATAATAAAAAAATAAACTAACAAACCATAAAAAGAAGAGAAATGTCACTCCCCAAAAAGAGAACACAGCACCAGAATATAGTGTGATCCATCTACCAAAATACATACCATTTCCATGGCTACCAAATGTGATGGAAATTGTGGGGGTTTTATCATGGCTTGAAATGTTTTAACTGTAAACATGGTTGATTTTTAGTTGGTTTTGTTTATTTCAGTATAATCAGCAATATGCATCTTGTTAAATTTAAATACAGGTTAGACTGTAATTAGTCACAAGGGGTTTTTTTCACATAGGATATTTTGGCAAGATTTGTTATCTCTTTTTTATGTAGACATATGATCCTTCACAAGCATGAAATTACACCTAATGATATGTTTACATATCAAAATCTCCAATTTTTTCTCTGTGTTGAGCAGAACACAGAATAAAGGTTAAACAAATTTCCAGTTGCCTATTTCAAAAAATAAACTGAAGTCCAGTTCCTTAATAACTGAGCAAGTAGGGATGCCCTAGTCCCGAAAAGGATATGTTGTTTTACATATATATATATATAAAACTGTAGATTAAATAGCTGTAAAAGTATTATAGCTAGGGATGCAGAAAATTAGCACTGATTGAGCAAGGTTATCACAGGTCCTTTAAACAGACCAGGATGGTTTTGCCAACATTTTGTTATTTGAACAAGAACCAGTGAAAAGGTCTTAGACTGTGGCCTACATATTTTATGGATATTTAGTGAAATAACTGTATTTTAAAATAAGCAAACAACATCCTGCCACTGCCCTCTCCTCCACCCCCAACACAGAATGGAATGGATTCCTTTTCAAGTTTAAGTCATTCCCTTCAGAGCATTAAATATCAGAGGTTTCTTCTAAAACTCACCTAAAGAGATAGCAAGGTTTCTAGTGTCTTTTCCACTACTTTTAGTCCTTTCCACAAATAATCCTGGGTTCAATTTCACTTAAATTAGGTCACAGTTTCTCTAATAGTCTTGTCTTTTATTTTAATTTCTTATAATTTGAATTTTAAGCTCAAAATATCCTCAAATAGATAATGAGCTACCATTAGAGAAATGGTCAAGGCCCAATGCATATTTTATGAATGAATGATTACTTTTCCTAGCCTGTGATCATTAAAGGAATATGCATACAATTTTAGTTGTGAACCTTCAATACCCATATAAAAAGTAACAGAACTATCACAGTAATAATTTGATAACCATTTCAGTATAATTTTTAAATTATTATCAGATCACTGCTACCACTAATAGATTTAGATTATCCACTACCAAGTTTGAGCCCCAATATGAGGTAATGCTCAAAATATCTAATATGTGTCGGTAAGTGCAAAAATAAACATATCAAATTGGAAATTTAATCAATTGATATAGATTTTTTGTAGGCATTTGGAGGGATATTGTTTGTGCTCCTATTGGCTCCTTGGGACCTAGATTAATATCTGTACATGGTGCTGAGCAGTGTTACCTTAACAGAGCTACTACTAGAAGAACAGCTCAGAAATATCCATTATGGTATTCTCACAGTATTTGATCCAATGTTTTTGCAGTCAGACAAACCAGCCAACTTGCTGGCTTCTAGAAAATCCTCAGAAAATAGCCTAAAATCTTAGACATTGCTGTGAATGGCCTTTTGATGGCACTACATACCCTGTTGCACCACGAAGGAAGGCAACTCATTGGGACTGCAGAGTGCTCTCCGCTCCAAGATCAGCTAAAACCAACAAGACTGGCAAAATATTCCATATTCTTTATTTTCCATGAATGTTTAGGAAAACCTTTTCCTTACTGTGGGATTTATTTTTATCCTTCTTTATAATTTCCTTGATATTGCTTCCTGGGCTTGAAATGAATGATTTTTTTTTCCAACAAACTCTTTGACATCAGTGTTTTGAAGGGTTCTGGATGATAATCTTGTTTCAAAATGTGGACTTGGCCTGCATGAAAATATATTGTGTTTAGTTCTTTTTTGAGAATCATCATCTTTGGTTTCTTGCAAAGATAGGGATCAGATAGTCAAGATTATTTTCAGGTTTGTACTTTTAAGTATCAAATGAAAAATCAGGAAATGTATAGAGAAATAGATTTTTAGTTATAAGATCGAACACAGAATCTGTAGCAGATTTATGTTAAATTCATATACTTATGAATTTCAGCTGAACAAATGAACTAAAGAGCTTGTTGTTAGACTTCTGTTGAGTCTAAGTCCACGCCAAGGGGGAGGAGGGGTAAAAAAGGAAGGCTTGAAATTAATTTGAATATAAACTAATGCCCTTGTTCAGCTTCATTTACAATCAGTTAGCATTTCCAGTTCCCAAGTTTAACAGAATGTCAATAATTCATTAAAATTAAATTAAATTACAATCATAGTATTTTTATTTAGGTAAAGTAAGGCAATTAAACCAAATCTGTTAATCAAAACTAATGTCACTGTCCTTTCCTTGGAAAAATTCTCCACATGAACAAAATTTGAAAAAAAATATTGTAATATATGTAAGAATTTTGGAAACTTTCCAAATACCAGCAGTTCATGGTACGTTTACCTATTTCAGATTGGGAATGTTGCAAGACTATTTTCTTAGACTTTTCAAATAATTATTCAATTATAAAATTGATATGATTTCTACTAGCGGAATGTCCCATTTAACTCATAGTTATATCGGTGCCTCTGAGACCCTCATAATAGAAGCTAAATATTAATTCTACCTAATGAAATTCCAGTTGTTCTATATAATACCTTATCTATACACTTTTTTACAATGAAGATGTCTTAGGGGGTTTTGTTTGTTTGTATGTTTTTTTGTCAGTTTTTTCAGATACTTTCTAGAAAGAGTGAAAAAAAGTAATTGATCCACGAGGTAGAATTCTGCACATGCATAGGAATACAGAGCTCTGCATTAATGCATAGACTGTGAATTTATCATTACACTGTATCGTCCAATTCAAATATTAGCATATGCTGTAAAATAAACCTCAAAAATAAAGCACAAAATTTACAGGTAAAACTACGTGATGTTGGAACTAGTGCTGTGCAACTTCTCATCTGAAAGCTCCAAATTCCTATTGCGAGGTCACTGAGACCCTCTGCAATCACTTCAGTACGAAGCCTTGTGCTATGTGGAGACTTTTTATCCAAGTTGGCTACAAACACATCATTCATAAACAATTCCAGGCAGCAGAATTGTTCTTTTACTTTAAAAAAAGTTCCATTTTTTTTCTTCAAAGGGTTTTAATTTTTGGAAAGCAACATGTTTAAAAAAAATATGAGTTGCAAGAATAAAAACAAAAACAAACAAACAACAACAACAAAAATTTAGAGCTTCCTTGTCCACTACTATGGGAAATAAACACAATTAAACTACAGAGAAATTGTTTAAATATGGAACTATTGATGTAGCACTTTTTTTACTGTGATTCAGTTCTGTTAGAAATGGAGTTCTTAAATGTAAAATACTAGAATAGCAAGGACACAGGCAGAAGAGAAGAAAGGGGATAATTAGGAGTCTAGCCATTTTGAAGAAAAGAGGCATAGTTTAGATGCTCCCCACTAAGTTACATTCATTCACAACAGTATATTCTGTCGGGCTTAAATATGTGAACTGAGAATACAATTGGCTTGATCTTTGTTGAAAGAATGATCATCATGTATGTAGAGAAGTTCTTGATCTCATGAGACTGTGAACTCTGTTGAAGATTTTCACTACTGCTAAAGATTATCTAACAGTCTGAGCCACAAGGGAAACAAAATACATGAATGCACATCTGCTTACATACACATTCTTTCATTTGATTTCAGGGGCTTGAACCTCTAAACATAAACTCCAGTGGAAAGCTTTAATGGCTCATGTAAGGCTGACCATCATTTTTCTCTGTTGCGGAACTGACAGTGCTACTTGACTTCTGTCAAATAACTTGGTTGCAAAATTGTTGTCAAAGATGATTAAATGTTTTAGGGAAGACAAGATCTGTGAGCTAAAATACAGCTGATTTTTTTTTCTGAGACAGTTTAGAGAGGGATTATTGTGAGAAAAATGAGACAAGAGAAAAAGAAAGATTATGCATCTTTTTATATGGCATATATAATAGAAATCATGGCATATATAATAGAAATCATGGCATATATAATAGAAATTAGCACAGTGATAACAATTACTTTATTCCATAGTTGTGCACATTAAGATGTATCAATTTATGTGAAAAAACCTCCATTTTTTTGCCTATTTGTTGTTTGCTTATTTGTTTTACCAAACAAATAAGTTGTTTGCTTATTTGTTTTACCAAATAAATTTTGGTTTGAAATGAAAACAGACAAGATGGAGAAAGTGCAAAAAAAATTTAAAGCATTTTAAAACATATTAAAAAAAGCTACCCAGTACATTTATATAAGGTAATGATTCAACTTATAGTTTTTATGGAAGCTAATAAGGTATTATTTGTTACCTGTTGGTTATATAGTTTTTGTATGAATATTCATAAAAGACTTCTTATGTATTAACATGTGATTTAACATTTATTACATTAACATGTGATATAAGATTGTTAGAATTTACCTCTACTTCTATTTATTCATCAAATATAGATCAAAGAAACTCTTACTCTTTTTACTTAATTTTTGCACCTGAGTTAAACAGAAATATACACAAAAATAAATTTGCACACATATATGCTTACAAAGGATTGAAACAATGTTGAATTATAGATTTTTAAAATTTTTATTGCTTTTAAAATTTTATTTTTATTAATTTAAAATATCTTATTTAACAGTTCTTTGCCCTAGAAGTTAATGCAACCCATTTGGTACGTTATTGAGCTACTTTTGGCCTATAAAATATCTTCATAGTGCTTTAGACAGGGATTGCAGGGTGGGGGACAGGGCACAGCTGTTTTAGTTGGGTGTTGTGATAAAAGCTGTAGTTTCCCCACCCATTTCTTCCTTACTGTGTTTACCCTTCCCCTATTGTCCTGCCTTCCCCACCCCACCTGGCCCTGGCCACTCCTGCGGGTTTTCCCTATTGGTTCCTGTACCCTAACTCCACCCATGTACTGCCCCTGTGCCCAGAGACCATTGGGCCAATGTGCTGTCCCAGCCCATCTGTTTCTCTAGAAAACTTCTCACCCTCCACCGTGTTGTTGTCTATGCACCATGTGGTCTATGCTCACATGTCTATGCACCACGTGTGTCTGTGCATGTGAGACCTTTGCCCACGAGGCATCTCTGCCTCAGGGAGGTCATTGGCCTCTGCTGCACCATGTGAATAAACATCTTCCATGGACACAACGCATAGACCCTCCTCGCCTCCTTTATCACCGCCGGTTGTGGAAGCAGACGGACCAGAGCTAGCCTTATGGCTCCCCGGCCGGTGAGAGCGCAGTGTCTGCCCTGGGATGGAGGGTTTGGAGCTCTGAGGTGCTGAACCAGGCTGGGTAGAGATGCTCTAGGGTAAGGTCTGCTATAATATCCTTTAAACCACAACTGTTGGGGTTTCATATTTTGGTTCAGCATGTTTTGATTTGGGTTTTCTCTATTTTCCCTGGAAATAGCAGACCTTAAATTATAACGTTTTTCTTGATGATAGTATGATGACCCATAATTTGATATTACTTTGTACATCAAATAACCTGCCCTTTAGAGGAATTTCATTAACTGGAAAGATTGGGATACCTAAATCTCAGGCTAAAGCAGTTTCATGCTGCTATATGAAATCATAACATAGAATGGTGTGGGCTGGAGGGGACCGTAGAGTTCATCTAGTTCCAGCCCTCCCTGCCATGGACAAGAACATATGCACAGCCTACATCTCAGCCTAAATAAAAAAAATTATTCAGGGAAACCATGTAAGAATATATGTAACATGCACAATGCCATCACAATAATTATAAAAGATAAACACAAATTTTGTATTAGTATATTTTTTTAAAAAGGAGATTGAATTAAAAAATACTTTCTCTCTTTTTTCTTCCATTTTAAAAGCACATTTAAGCAGTAGAACTGCAGGGATATATGCCATCAATGGTTTAGTGTGCTAGCTGAAAATAATTTACCTAAATATGGGTTATAGATGAAAGCAACATGCTTGCACTCTTGGATCTACATCATGTTGTATTCTGCTGGTGTCAGCCTCTAGGTTCTCACTCCCAAGAGCAATACTTTCTTTTTCTTTTTTCTTTCTATTTTTTTCCCCTTTGAAGAACAGGGGAAGTACAAGCTATCAATTCTTCACAGGTACTGACCAAACTGCCTCTAAAATGTTCTTTTAATAACTTCTTCAGGGAAAATAGTCTTTCAGTCAAGGATACCTCTAATTGTGTTGGATTTACTTGACATTTTCCTAGGATCTTAAGAAGTGATGAGGAAACTGAATTTGACAGTAAAGTGAAATTTTTGACATTCACTTGGTCTCTAGTGAAGTTAAAATACTGCTATTAAAGGGCTACTACCTCCCAGGATGCTGCAATTATTTTTCTCAACATTTTTTTATTTGCTGAATAAAAGATGCAGATATCCTTCTCTTACAAAGATTTTAGCAACAAATTGTTCTTTTTTATTATACAGAGGAATCATAAGTAATACAGACCAGACAATGGGAAGATGAGACATTGCTGAATTGCTAAAGCAAATGAATAGAATTAATCTTGAAATTATTCTCTGAAGAGAACAATCAGGTAACTTTTGAACAAGCATCTGTTTCTCAGTATGCAGTTTCTAGTAAAATTGTGTAATTTATACAGTATTCCAAATTACTTTTTCCAGTCTACTTTAAAGTTCAAGGTTGCAGGACTAATATACAAGGAGAAATTCCTGTCACTGCTTGGCTTGAGACTCATTCTGTGGCACACAAACGCAGATTTAAGACAGAACTTGGTGTAAAGCATTGTCACTTTGATTCAAATTTATCAAACCAGTTCCCATCACATAATTTTCAATAAAGGCTAATGAATAATTCCTCATATATTTTATTTCTCCAATTACTTCCATTCCTACTGTTTTTCCACCATTTTTCCTCATTGTCTCTGGGGTATGAGAGGAGCATTCATATAAATGTCTCATAGAAGTAACATTGTCAAAACTATTTTTATTATGTAGCTGTGTAAGATTTTCCTCAAAAAAGGGTTCATGCATAAACCAAATGTCAGAGGAGTTACATTAATGGGGTTTTCCCCACTGTGCAGGTTCAGATGGTCCTGCAAGGCACATTTCTGAGAGAATTTTTTCCAACAGATCTTATACCGGAGTGGTTTGATGCCTGCATGCACTTTTATGTCAAAATATGTTGCTTTTTTGTGTAAATGTCGTGTCCCAGAGTAGGCACATGAAATATTTTATGTATCTTTCAGTGATTGGTATAGTTTTCTAGATGCTGAAGTACTGTCATATATCTACATTTCACAAGTGTACTGATGTTAACATCTGACATTGCCATTTATATACATTAGCAAAAAATGGAGTGACAGAGGGAAACCTAAAAGTGTAAATCATCATTCCCTAAAGTAGATATCCTGTTAGATCAAATGCCCAGACTCTTATATCTTTATGCATGGAAGGTGGTTACACAGTGAGACCTGAATACTCAGCATTCAAAATGTCCAAGGGTTTAAAGACTTAGTTATATATATTTATTAAAAAAAAAAAAAAAAACCAAAACCAAAAAAAACTAGAGTTTTTTTAATTTTTAGTTTTTACATGAAGATTGAACAAAATGTTTCCTTTGCCAACACATCTGTTTAATAAACAGGAATTCTGTCTATTTTCAATGAGAAGATGCACTTTTAAAAGATTAAGAATGGTGGAGAAAACACATTTTCTTATTTAGAAGAAAGGAGACTAAATTGTTATTTGTGATGAGCAAGTCAAGCTCCATAGAAGGCAATGTGGCTATTCCTGCTTATTCTGCTGAATATGCATGAGTTCTTGCCACTAATATCAGTGAAACTGAACATGTACAGATGAGGAAAATTCTCATATTTTTTATTCTCATATTGTTTATTCACAATGTTTTCTTTTATTGCTATTTAAAATATGCATCTTCACTTTGGAAAATACGATGATATGCTCTATGAATGAAAAAATTCCTGAACAGAAAACCAGAAAAATTTTTATTAGCACATTTCACCACCTGAAGTCTGTTTTTTGTAAACATCTAGAAAATGTTCCCAGCGATGCCAACAGTTCCAATAAGTAAAGTAGTAGATATCAAAGATATTTTAAATACATCAGGCAAACATCTGTCAAGAAGGATAGGGATTTCTGTCTCCTTTGGATGGAGAGATAAACTAGATACCATCTAAAGGTACCTAGGTTGTATGCGAATTTCTTATTTTACCACCTGACTTGTACCTATGAATGTACCAAGCTTAAAAGTTATATTTACTAGAATAACTTCTGCAAGGGAATATTACTATTTATGATTGTCTAGATAGTCTTCATCTTCACAAGGCATAAGTCAGTAATGAAGGGCATAATTTAATCTTTATAAACCAAATACTGCTAGTCTTGTTTGTGTAAAATAGTAATATACCCAAGAAACTGACCCAATAAAATCAAAGCAAGAAGAAAACTTAAAAAAGGCAGTTGAATGCAACCATATGAAATTAATATTACTTTTCAGTGTACACATGTGTGCTTAATGTGCAGCTAAAAATAATTGCAAACTTATATTTATAACCAGTTTCTCTTGTCACATTTTAAATAACCTTATTATTTATAGCTCATCTCAAAGTAATTTAACAAAGTTCTATGGTTTTAAAGATAAAACAGGAATAAAAACCTTATAAAACACTTGTTAAAATACTCTTGAATTTATCATGTACTCTTTGTTTAAAAATTAAACTATTAAGAGAAATGAACCAGTGTTTTGTGTTTATGAAGAACAGATGTTAATTTGGAAATAAATAGGAATCTCATGTAAATTAAAATAGTTTATGTATTTTTTTAAAAAAACTGAAATGAAGAAGAAAAATACTGTGGAGGTTTTTAGGGTTGGAATAATTTGGAAGTTTTATCAACTAGTGAGAAAATAAACATGTATTTATAATCAATCGTAAATTTTCATACAGTCAAATCACAGAATGTCTAGACACATTGTGAAAAAGTTCTCATTTTCAGTTTCTAGGTTTTTAAGTTTCTCTCTGTCACTGCACATTGGTCCACTGCAATATTTTAAATTGTGTGAGGATGACTAATTCATGCTTCAGGAATTGTGCCCATTAAAAGCAAAGCAAGGCAATTTATCTTTTGTTTAGAAAGATCTTGTGGGTATTTATTCCTGTTATTAGATGATTAATTGCCTTAAAGACATTCTTCTGTAGAGGAAGTCAGCATTTGGGAAGCCTCTTCCCAAGAAACCCCAATACAAATTTATAGTTGGTATTACAAGCAGCAGTCAAGTACCCTGAGCAGCCATTTTAGCAACAGGATTCGTAGATTTTAGTAGACTTTTAGCAACAGGATTTGGCTTGGATATAGGCAACAGTTCTAAGTCCTTAATAAAAAGATTTGAAGCCATATCTCCCGTGCCTATTAGGTTCTATGAAAGAGTATTTCAGAGACAAATGTTGTCCAACTTTTTACTGAAGGTATTTTATAGTCAGAAATGTGCAGAGGCTTGAGTCAGAGGATAACTATATTATATAATTTCAATTCAGTCTTAAAGAAGCTTATCATTTGGTAATAAAGACCATGAATTTCTGTTTGGTCCACATTTTTGGAACTGCTTGTCTTACTAGAATGTGAATGGTTAAGGGTTTTGAGATGGAAGAAACAAAGTGTATGGCTGCTGCTGGCACCATTTTTTCAGATGCCTGCACTGAGTGTCTAACCTAAGAGACTGCCATCTGTTGAAGAAATGCTACTGTCATGCTTCAGTTCTTACTCTAAAATCTGGCATTTCATACAGAGTCGTATCCATCACTACTTCTGAAACTTAAAACCAAGAACTGAAACAAATATCAGAAATGAGATGAAAACATGAACTACATCTCCATAATTTCCAAATAGAGTAGGTATCCCCAAAATATTTTCTATGCATATATTGTAATTCTGAGACCCTCTACCATTCAACTTTGTTGCTATCAGATTGGAGTGGAGTATCCTTGAATATCACTGCCAACATGGAAATATATGTTCTATGCCACTTGAAAAAAGAAAAAAGAGCAAATTTGCTTTTGGTGGTGTGTTGTTGTTGCCGACAGTTGATACCTGTTGTCATTGTTTATATGGTTTTATGCTTTGCTGAAATATATGGTTTACTCTTAGTTTTTATTACCCTATCCATCTTCAATGAGAAGTACCATAATTTGTTACTAGATATGCAAAGACAGAACCGCATTCACTACTGACAGAACCTTACTTTCTCGGAATGAATAAACCACTGGTGTGGGATTCTATCAAACAACGATATTTAATAGAAAGAACATTATGTCACTATAATGGCTTCCTGCAGCACCAACCAAGTCATGTCCACTTGGAACAAAATGATTTAAGAGCAATTGTACATTGCAATCCTGTTGCAATGCACAGAACTGTATGTGCACAGAATTTTTCAAGAGAACATTTTGTGTCCAGAGGCAGCTGGTATCAGCCACCAGTTAAAAATAGTTGGAAGCAACCAATACAGCCGTGGATTTCTTATGACAATGACTTAGTGTAAAGCAAACTGTACATGTTGTGCCTATAGTGGAGAAAAATGGTTAATAGCACAGATATTTACTTTTCTTATTTGCTTTATGAAAATATGTCCGAGCAGACGCAAAATCTGCCGTGAAAAAATAAATAGTGGCTAGCCTGGTGGACTATTTTTGCACAATTGTGTGGAATATTCAGTAAGTCTCCATATTTTATATTTTTTTCCTAATTAGTGAAATTATGTTTATTTTGGTTTTTTTTCAGGAGGCAGAGATACACACAGTACTCAAGACACTCTTATCTATCAGCTGTTGGTGTTGCTCTTGCTAGTAGGAAAGATATTACTGATTTTCTGGGTTTTTTCCTGATTCTTACGCTTTAGAGACTGCAGGCGGACTTTTCATGTCAGAACTGTGAATGAGAAAAGGCTACAGGCTTAAAAAGAGGGTTATAGTTTTCTCCAAAATCTCTCATAGTAGAAGTTACTTCAGGTTGTCTTTTGTGCAAAATATGTCCTTATTGTCAATGTAAATATCTGCCAATGTAAGTGTCTGGTCTAAAGCAACTTAAAACACCAAAAGTCTCCAATTTTTTGAGTCTGTACACCAAAAATTGAGAAGAAAACCGAAGAAAACCCCAAACAAGCAATAATGATTATTTTTCTCACAATATATTTTTTAAGGAAGTCTCTTTTTGTGAAATGAAAAATCAAGTGTTTTGTAAAACCATATTTTAACCTTAACACTATCACTATATTAAATTAATTTTGTTCATGCATTAATAGATTTTATTACACTTCCATTATAATCCTTATTTTCAAATCCTAATACCAATTACTATCCAAGAATTCCAGTTCATCATTTACTTACTTACTTTCATGGAAAAAGAGAGTTTTGAGTCTAATTTATACCAGCACATGATTTGAGCACAAATTTCTCACTGTGATTATAGTTTTGCCATGAGATTCATGATTTAGCATGTAAACCTGTAATTGGCCACCTGCATCACATTCTTTGCAGTTGTTGCTTGGATAATCTCACCTTCTGTTCGGGAATTTCACTTAATCATCTGAAAAAAGTAATGGTGTGATTAAATCAATAGCATCTCTAGGCCTAAGCTTCATCTTCTGAAAAAAACATTTATACAAAAGAAGCCCTTTCCTTCTGTGGTATTAAAGGAATGTTGATATGGAAGTCCATTTCATGAAATCAGTCCGTTTGCAGTGGAAGGATTTTCCTTATTTTAAAACTATACTTCTTTTATATACATATACATATATATTCTATTTTCCATGACTACTTTAAAAATAACAGTCAATTTGACAAAGAAAATATAAAGTTACTGGCCTTTTAATAAAATTGCAATTTGCATATAACCTATATTCTATATTTTTATGAAACTTTAAGAGAGATATGAGCCTAAAACTTGCTCTAGTAGACTATCTTAACACAGATATGTACACACAGTTTAAAAAACACATATTTCATAGTCTCATCTTGACATGATAAGTCAATATCATGTAAACTATAGTTCAGTATCAGTAAACTATTATTTTCTGTAGTTTTCAGATTTTCGAGAACCAAAAAATATGGGATATTTTTTCCAGCTCTGCTTTTTCCATATGATATGTAAATTTAAAGGCAAAAATTCTTGTCCTCTTGAAATCAACAAGAATTTTGCTACATGAGTAGGGAAAGAATTCATCCAACATTTTAAAATTAATTTCTAATTTTAGTTAGCTAGACCTGATTTTTTTTTTCAGTCAGCTGCAGTAACTATTAGATTAGAATTAACAGTCGTATCTTACTCCTTACTCTTTTCTTTGCACTAATGTATAGGCTAAGGCTCGTTAAAAAAAAAAAATCTTAACTTGATTGCACACTTGCAGTGGAGTTTCAAAGAGTCCCTAAAGTATCTTTCCTGTACACTTAAGAAAATATACTTTGTTCTGCATTAAAAATCACTGCTTCTCTGAGTGATTATTCTACCTCTAACCTAGTTTTCCTACTTTGCTGACCAGAGACGATTATTCCATTTAATTTCCCAGTAACAAGAAGGACTAACTTCAGTTGTTAAGAGTCCTTATTTGAGAGCCTTTCACAAGAAGTTATAAGCTTATGGAACATGCAATAGTTCAGTCTGTAGCCCTTCTTATAGTCTTTTATGGTGTTGTAAGAGCATATATAGATCATGAAATCAAAGTTTTGATATCATAAAATTGAAGGATGTCAGTACAAAAGTTGCAATAGTGACATAGAGACAATTTCAGGTGATTAAATACAGGTTTCCCAAACCAAATATATTTTGTTCAATGTATTTTCTAATGGTTCTGAAAACATTTTCATTTATGACATGTTCCACAGAGCCTTCTGGCCATTGCTGCCTACCCTAACATAGAAGGAGTATTGATCATAAAAACTGCTGGCAAGTGTGTAAAAATAATGAAGAGGCTTCAGACATTGTATTTTCCATAAATTAATTCCCTGTAATCCATATGTGTTTTCTACAGTTCAGCAAATCTTTTAAAGATGAAAGCTTTAATTTAAAATCAAATAGTATGACAATTGCCCATTTTCTTGTTGCCCAGAAATCTCTATTGATTATTTTTTTCCCTTCAGCAGTTAGTTTCTTCAAAATAAAATAATAACTTATGTTTGTTGAATTCCAATTAGATCCAAGAAAGAGAATTTACCAAGGGAGATAGCTGAGAAATCCCATACATCTTTATGATACAGACTGGTTTGAATACCTCTGCTTGCATTGTCTGCTTACATTAAATCTGCCCTCTGGGTAAGATTAAAATAAATAAGAAATGCAAATATGCTTTAAGTTTTGTGTCACTAGTTTACTTTTTTATCATTTCCATAGACATTTCAAATGAAAATTTACCCAACAGAATAAGACATCTTACAGACAGGTGTTGAATAGATGGAAATTCCATGTCCAAAAGGGATGTATGGACTACAGAGGAATTTGGGTTCAGTTTGGGAATTCTTTTTTTTTTCTGGGACTTATAAAAACTGCATGTCTTCTTACACCATCCTGATTTTTTGCCAAAATTCAAAGCATTCAAACCTGTGCTCTTTCTCTTTTGCATTTACGACCATGATGAGGTTTTGATAAGATCTTCCACAGATTTTAAGCAACAGTTAGTAATGGCACAAATAAATTCAAGCTCAGGCTTTCACAACTCATTTTCACTCTACCTTGACCTTGCATCTGCTAAGTGTGCTGATCTGTACATTAACTCCAATACAGAAAAATTGACTTGGTGTGCCACAATTTCTATTCACAAACACCAACACACAGAATTATTCTCTTGGGTTTTTATGATACCTTTGTATATTAGTGAGAGAAAAATTATATGCTGTGTGAGTTGGTAACAAAACTTGCATATTTGAGGCTCCCAAACAAACTAAGTTTTGCTATATAAATTGCATACACCTTGCTGTTTCTTCTAAATCTGTCTGCAACTCATTTGAACTGGATGTAAAGGAGCATGTTCCCTCTAAGCAAGCCTATACTAAAAATAGTTTGTGTAGGCACCACATTCGGCACCAGAGAGAAGACTCCAGCTGTCATATGAGCATCTGAATGAGGACAGGTGTGGTAGTTTAGGCATGGTATTGCCCAATTTAGTGTTCACACTGAAACACCCCAATGGTACACTGCATGCTCACTTCTCCCCCTCCCCTCCCCCTGTGGCAGGATGGAGAGGAGAGCTGGAGGCACAAAGAGATAAATAACACAATTTGAGATAAAAAGAATTTACTAGAAATAGCAATTAAATAAGAAACTGAAAAATAAAAACAACAGTGTTAAAATGTACGATATAGCTGAGTGATTCACACACGACTGCTCACCACGCAGGACTCTGTGCTACCCAACCGCACATTCTAGTGAACAACAAACTCAGCTTCCTGCCATCCTCCCAGTGCATGGCATGAAGCTGTATCAAATAAGCCCACCATTGTGGCCCTGCCCTTCTGGCTGCTACAAAAGTTTACCCTGTCCTGGCCAAAACCAGAACAGGTCACGGCTCACTGTGTATTCCCTACAACTTCATGTATGATTATTTCAAAATGCATGGATGGGATTTTCCTTTTGTACTCTCTCTCTAAGCTGAACACTTCCAGCTTGCTCAGCCTCTCTTGGTAAGAAAGATACTCTTCTTAATGGAGTCCAGCCTTTATCCTTGAAGAAATATTTAATCCAGTAATGTAAATTTATTTAAAACACATATTTTTTAATCCCAAGGAAGCACCCAAATTGTCAAACTTTTGTCATCTCCTTAACTGTCTCATTTTTCTGCTTAATCAAGAGCTTCACTTTTATAAGGACAGGATTTATGACTAGCGTGCACAAAAAGGTTATGAAAAACAAGGGTTCAAGGCAGGGAGTACAGGGATTAATGGAAACTGGCTAAAAATCTGTGATATGTTTCATTTCCATTCTGTGTGTTCTGGCCACTGTGATATTAAGAGAAAGTTAGCTCCCAGATATTTCAAACACTTATGTAAAGCCAATGAATAACATTTGCATTTTTTATACATTCTCTGTCTTTTCAGGGAATTGACAGACTATATCTAGTCTAGTACACTGTGTTACCTTCTTGAGGTGCATAAGTTTCTTCTACAGCTGACAGATGGATGGGAAGTCCTAATTTAAACCTTGTTGGCTCACTACACATGCCCAGCTTTCTTTTTTCTTTTTTTTACCAACTTTGTACTCAAGTGGTTATGGGCAAAAAAAGTTCATTTTCCCAGAATCCTGTCAGTTTGGCCCACAATAGAATATGACAAGAAATTTCCTGCATTTATCTTGACCCACAAACTTTCTCATTCCTTTCTTTTTCCTATTTTGTTCTTCCTTCCCAAGAAGGAGAGGAAGTGTGTGAATTTCTGGGTAGGCGTTTTTCTGGTAGCCAAAGCTCATCTGTCACAGTATGAAACTCTACTGAAGCAAAGGAAATTTTCCTTAGTAGCTCAATTTCACAGTGTAGAAAAGAGACAACGTTGGGGAGATACCCATCTAAGCTTCACCAAAAGAGAGTGGTTTGGCTTTAATGTCATTACTTTATGCAGGCTTTATCATTGCTGATTAAGTGGCACAGTTTCTTATGGTGTTCTATATTTTCTCTGTCAGAGAGCTACTGCATTTAAAGCAAAGGAGCACAGTTGTCTGAAGAATGTTGTTTTAACATAGAAATTAGCATACTTGTAAAGACACTTGTAAAAAAAATTAAAGCAATCTTTTAACAATTATAATAATGAGGTTAACAATGGATTTTGCAAAAAAACCCCAAACAAACAAAAAAAAATCCAGGGTGGTGTAGATACAGAAATTTAAACAGGATCAGCTGTGATATTAGTGTAGCTGGCAAAAAAAAATCAATAGAGAAATCTGTAGCACAACATCCTTTTCCAGTCTCTGTCTGAAAATTGTATTTTTATAGGTATAAGAGGCCCTTACTATGGTTCCTGTAGGCGCTTTCCTCCCAGATTCCTCTCCTCTTGAATTTGATTTTCACAAAATTTGACAAGCATGCAAAGTTACTGCATTCTAAAGAGAGTGAGAGGAAGGACCCTGTAGAGTTGGAAACCCATGGGAGGAGGTTGTTTTATAGTTTATTAATAGTGTTAGCAAAAAAGTAAACCCCAAGTTAACTCAATTTCACTCTTCAAATGGATTCACTGAAAGCTCTGTGATTGAGCAGAAGGATCTGTATAACTCTGATGTAAATGGAAAGGGAAACACCACAGGTCATATCCAGTGGATCAAAAGCTTACTTGCCTGGGGCAAACTTTCACACCATTTGAAAGAGAAGTTCAGCCCTGGTGTTAGCCAGGGGACATTTGGGAGTGTGTGACTAGAAAAAACAGAACTGTGCAGCCCCATGTTCTTCAGAAATGCAAATGAAAAAACTCAGAACAGAGAAACACCAAGCCTGCAAGGTCACTGGACCTTGGCCTTGAATCAGGGAATTACATTAGGAAAAAGTAAAGGTTTTAACACACAAACTGTTCACACAGGACAGTCTTTTATAGGAAGCAAGGTATTTCAGGTATGATCACTACAAAGTTTAAGGAAAGCAACAGAAATGGATCATCAGGCAAGCTGGGTATAACCAGTGGAACAACTGAAGGATATGGCAGTCCAAGACATCGAATCAGATCAAATTGCTATTTACAGTTCCATTAATCCAAGATTTGTCTGAAATAGTAGGTGTTAAAATAGATCACATATAATTGGTCAAGCACATAGCTCCAGTTAAGAAGGGAGATTTGATAAAATATTACATTAAGCTTAGAGAAAGATGGTCAGCAGCCCAGGAAAAGACTGGATAAAGAATCCTAGTCATCCTTCTGTCTTTATGCCTGTTCTTGCAACCTGTGCATTTTGTCCTCATATGGCAAAAACTGGCTTATGCACAAGAATTAGCAAAGGGGGCATAGCAAAAAAGCATCAGATGAATAGCAGACGGTCTTAGTTTAAAACAATTATACAGGTTGGAGCCTCCAAAATGAGTTACCTCCTTTTTAGTTTTAAATACTTCCCTTTCACCAATAAGCACAGACAGATGCAAGAAAATGTAAGGGGGAAAAAAACCCACTTTATTAGAAAGAAAACATTAACAACCAAAGTAACAGCAAAAACCACCAGATGCAAAGGTGCTGAGACACACGGTCCCCCCAAAACAAAGAAAACAAAATAGTGGTGAAACCCCCTCCTCCCAAGTTGGCAGTGAAGCCTCCTCCTCCCAAGATGGCAGCCAGCATAGCAGCCTATGTGGCCCAGAGGACAAAGACGAGATGGCAGAGAAGCCCCATACTCCAGACCATGTGGCCAAGAGTAAACAGTGGAAAACAGCACAGCAACTGAGTCTCTGAGGTTCCAGAACTCCCTCCTCCCCCAGACAACAACCAGTGGGGAATAGGGACAAAAAAAACCCACGCAAGAATTATTTTTTGTCCAAAATGAATCAGTCTTGCAGGGAGTCTGGAAGAAACTTCCCAGACATTGTAGGACCAACCCCATCAGCAGCCGGTACTTTCAGAGAGAAGGTCCAGCTTCCCAGTGTGGTGCAGTGGCTGTGGGCAGCAGCTGGAATGGGTGAAGTGGGTTCCTCCTCACCTCTCAACAAATGGCAGGTGCCAGCAGCAGTGAAGGCATTACAAAATTCTCCAAAGCCTGGGGAGAACAGAATAACTTCTGCCTTGTGCCACCTCAGCTTCTCAGGTTGTGACTTGGAGAGCTGCCCAAAGCCACCCCCTTGGGAGCCCAGAGGGAACCGAAGAGATTGCTGCATGTGTGTTCCCTATTTCTAAAAGGACACCACTCCTCCTCCTTTCCATGAACCAGTGTTAAACACTCCAGTTCTGCTTCCAGCCCTGAGTCTTAAAAGGACAGTAAAACAGGCTGTGGATTATGTAGAAAAAGTATGAAATACATATTTTTGGGTCACCTAGGTTACCTAGGACACACATGTAAATAGATATGTGTATCTACTAAACCCCTAGCTAGATTCAAACAAAACAAACAAACAAACAAAAAAAGGAAGATAGGTAAACCAGAGCATATAAGAATTCAAGGTATATAAAAAACATTGCAGTGAAACCTTCCATGGGCTTCCTAGGATATGGCAAGGCACAATTACATCTCTGGATAAAAGCCAGCTCTACAGTGTGTCAGACAGAATTAGCAAAACCAAGAGCCAACCAGCCATTTCATATAAAGATCTGGAAAAGTGCATAGGGATTTTGACAGGGCTTTACAGGGTCTCACAATGAATCCTTATATGCTGCAGTGCATTTACAGCTTCAGCTAGGGGGGTTGGAGAACACAGCATACCAGGAAATCTGGAAGAACTGGTTTACTCAGCCTGAAGAAGCATGAGCTAAGGGAACATCTTGTTTCCTTTTACTACATAATCAATGCTCATAGAAAACACAGAGACAAAATTTTTTTCAGAGGTGCACAGCAAAAGACTTGGAGGTAATGAAAAATTGCAGTAAGAGAAATTCTGTTTGAAAATAAAGAAATTAATCTTCACAATGAGGCCAGCCAAATACTGGAATGGGCTGTCCAGATGGGATATGGAATATTCACACTTGGAGGTACTGAAAACTCAGCAGTATAAGGCACTGAACAACCTCATCTGTCTCTGTAGCTGGAACTAAATTTGAAGCTGTCACTGCCTTGGCTTCCAAAGATGCCCCCCAAATTTAATCTGTCTGTGTTTCTCAGAAACACAAGGGTAAAAATGTGAAGATGCAAAGAAAGTATGAAGTGTCAGGAATCACATATATTGAAATAAATAAGAACATGAAATAAACAAACACAACTGAGAAATTCCTAGCTGTTAAAAAAGAAGAAAGAAAAATTATAAATTCTTAACCCTGAGATTAGTTCAGTTGGTTAGAAAATGATGCTAATAACACCAAGGTCAGGGTTCAATCCCCGTAAGGGCCGTACACTTAAGAGCTGGACTTGATGATCCTTGTGGGTCTCTTCCAGCTGAGAATATTCTGTGATTCCATGTCTACATATTTCAGAGTACCTTTTAAAGGAATTGTTTAATCCACTTAGAGGATAGATTTTTATTGTCAAGATAGACCTTTAAATTTTATTTTAGTGCAGCTCAAGTAACATCAATATTCTTTATCTACAATTCCTAATCTTTAAGGCAAGATTGCTGAGGACTCAAGAGTACTTTGGAAATATTAGTGACTACATCTGTAAGACATCTCTGTAAAGAAAGTGGTGTTAACCTTTGCAAGGCAAGGGATCCCCTCTCTCCATGTGCAGCTCCTTGTTCCACCACTTGTAATACTGCAGCGTGCTTTTCACTTCTGTTTTGTAAACCCACACCCTCCCTCTTTGCCTGCTGTTGCAGTGCTGTGTGCCTGTATCTAAAGTGCTTATGCCCTCTTACCCCTGGATTTGCATAAAGTTTAGTAGAAAACAGTAGTAATTGCTGAGAATTTAAACAACCAATAGGATTAAATAGCCAATAAGAATTGTTCAGATAAAATTTACCCACAAAGCCTAGTATCCAGTGAGAATATGCAACCTCTTCACTCTCTCAAAGCATTCTTCAGTCAATGTCGTCAGCATAATGAGGAAGACCTGCCAGAAGATTGATAAAATTCACGAAATCTGAAGAGGGTATGCCCAAAAAAACCCATTCTTTTGTGGGGATCATAGTACATGTGTTTCCAGCAGGACATTGCAGAACATTTTTCCTTTCTATCTCTTTTTTTGAGTTGGCGGGTGTTTTGCTATTGGCTTGGTTTAGTTTTGGATTTTGGTTCCTTTGGGTTTTTTTTGGTTGGTTGATTGGTTGTTTCAGTTTCCTTTTCGTTTGATTTGTTGGTTTTGGTTGGGTTTTTTTGTTTTGGTTTTTTGTTTCTTTTCTTTTCTTTTCTTTTCTTTACTTTACTTTTCTTTTTTTCTTTTCTTTTCTTTTCTTTTCTTTTCTTTTCTTTTCTGTTTTTTTTTTGCTTGTTTTGGTTTTTGTTGTTGTTTTTTTATTTGTTTGTTTGCGTTTGGGTTTTATTTTGTTTTTGGTATTTTTGGGGGCATGGGGGACGGACCAGGCAGATAGTCCCCAAAACTAACCTAGGCTGTTAGGTTCAATGCCTGCCATCAGCTATAGATATTCTTGGTCCTCGCCATTTCTTCTTCTTTTCTATAACATTAAGAAATAAATCCATGTTGTATTGGCAAATAGTAGATGAATTAGTCAACTGTCTTTAACATTTTATAATTGTTGTATGAGAAAAAGACTAAATAAGCTTAGATTAAACTGATGAGGTTAATGTCCTTTGCACAGATATAAGTCTATCTTGAGTAACTATAAAATTTCTAGAAGCTTGTTCCACAGCCTGATTTTCCTTAGAGCTGTACATTTATTATTTAACATGCAATATAAAATTTTCCTTCTTCTTTTTTTGTGGTTTTTAGCCTAAGCTCTTTCTGAGATAAATTTCAGTAATAAATGTCAAATTTTTAAATTCAAATATCTTATGCTCTTAATGAGTACTTCAGAGTTTAAAAGAGTGAAAATCTTCATTGCCATCTTTACAGTTAGAAAAGAGATTCACCTAGTCAGCATGGGGGTAATAAAAAATACAAGATTTAGTATCATGTGCAAAAGACAGCCCATATGAAATATGATTCTCTTCTTGTATGGAAACCAATAGCAATTAGAACTGAAAGGATATGTTTGGGGTTTTTTTAATTAATGATCAAAGGGACTTATTTTTATAGATGGCCTATAAAGCTGCAATGGAAAATAAATCCAGAATTTCAGGAAATGTAGTGTAGAGACTAATTATTCTTATTTACCAGCTATCCATTTATGTTTTATCTTGCATAATGTTTTATGGATTAAACATTTGCCTTGAGTTTTTTAAAAGAAGTGTTGCTTTCCATTTCCCTTTCAGTAAGTTGGGCTATTCTCATTTGATGTCCTCAAAATGTATTGCTATTGAATCCTTATGTTAATAACCTAGAGAGTTTTTGTCTGCTTGGGCTTTTTTTTTTTGACTCTAAGGTACTTTAGAAGTATATCATACTCATAACTGAAGCATTTCTGATTCTCTTTATAGAGAACATAAGGATACCTGGAATACCTGTTAACTAGGATGGATGGCTTAGCCATGGACTGTTTTCAGAATCCTGAACTAAACACATTTCCATAAGAAAGATTTTATAAATTTTGATAGAAAAACAATTCCACATGACTTTTAAAAATATAATTTCTGGGGGCCCTTGCAAGCCCTTCCTACTACACAGCTTACTACATAGCTTGGTAGCTTAGAAGTTGGGGTGGTCAAGACCTTCAGGCATTCTACTTACCTGCAAGAGCTTTAAGAAAACTCAGGAATTCTGCACAAACCTAAAAAGATCACAGCTCCTGGGAGCTGGACAGATAATTGAGACAAAAACTGCATGATTTCCATGGAACTTTTTTTGCAAAATAAATGTGTCCTCACTGAATATTTTCATTTGACTACATGGCCAAAGAAAGCTTTGCGATAAAATGTAGCTGATAAACATTTCGTAAACACTTTTTTTTAATGATCAAAAATTAAAAAAAATAAAAATATTTTTGTCAACAATTGCAAATACTCAATTTTTTTTTGTTTAACTTTTGCTCTTGACTTTTGAAACTGGAATTCTCTTTTCTTGGGTCAAAAATATGTGGAAGTGGCTTAGTATTTAAGTGACAAGTTGTCATTTTGAACACAACAAAAGTGTAACCAATATAAAAGTATAACTTTTCTTTACCATGATCTTGTTTCAAAAATATACATGAATGCTGTTCATCCTATATGTATATATATATATTCCATATTCACTTATATTAAATAATGACAATTATTTCATGTCCATCTATAGCAGTTTGTTTCCTATCAAATGATATCTCTTGCATATAGGCAATCAAACGCAACAGAAAAGCAGCTTTTTAAATTTACACACTTGCTTAAATCTGAGAGACCCCACTGATAAGAATAACTTTGATTAACTCTTAAAGCATGTCTATTCTTGAAAGGTGCTGTGGGTTTTCTACCCCTGTATGTAATGATTTGCCAGAATTGCTGTATGACTTTTACAGGATATAGTTCAGTGATCAGTGATCATATCTCTGCCAAAAATGCTGTTAAATCTTCAGGCAAGGTTGAATCTGCTCTTATCTTTCTGAGCATTGGCATAACTCAGCTCAACCTCCCTTCCATGCTGTGAAGCCAGATCAGTGCTAAGTGTTCCCTTTCCCTTCATTTATCCTTACTGATTCTTGTGCATTAGAGTGCTCTCCAGATGAGCCTGAACTCTCTTCAAGCTCTGTGAATCATTAAAATCTAAGACGTCAGCATGAGCTGCACAGAGCGCGAGGCACATCTGCTGAATAATCACGTTTTGAGCTCAGCTATGTGAACTTGCCTTGGGCTATTGCAAAGCATGACACTTGATTATGATTAATGGGAATAGAAAGAGTTGTCTAGATGATACTAGTGTAGTTGAGATACACAAGTACACTCATAGACTTGTTAGTGTAGTCAGTCTGTAGGGCAACAGAGAAAAGAATGCCAGATACAGAATGGTTATTTCAGCCTGGAAATTCAATCCATATAATTTTGCTTTAATGTATCTCGTTTCTCCATTCCAGAAAACCTGCTCTCAAACTTGGTTTATTAACACAGGTCAAAATGTCAGACAATATGAAACAAAAACACTCTGTAGACAAGGCACTTTAGTGTACAATAACCCAAGTTAACCAGCAACAGATTATATCAGTCCTGTTGGCTTCTCATACTTTGGTGGCTGAGTCCATCCCTGAATGACTGTTTAAGTGAGTTTTCCCCCAAAAGTACAATCCTAAATTGTATAATCCATGAATTCAGGGCACTTTAGAAGCTGGTGCTCTGGCTTTTAAATCAGTTATCACACAGATGTTGAAATGATAGGGTGAACATTTGAAAAGAAACAGCACTTCTAGAAGCTGGAAAAATCAATAGAAAGGTTACAAAATGCAATGTTTATTGTGTTTCTCTTTTTTTTCCAAATCTGTATGTCTCCATATATTTTTTTAAAAATAGCAATGGGGTAATTTAAGCATTCAAATTATTTCACCATTTTATATGTAAACAAATGTTAACAAATATGGCAACATTTTATTTTTAAATGATGTTATGGTATCTGCTGGACTCTGCACACATTTCTAAGACATCATTTGTATTCTTGTTCTATTGAGTTAACAAATCTAATTTAGCCTGGAGCAATTGTTTCACTGTTCCAGTTCAGTGAGAAGTTTTAGGTTTGGAAACTAAATTAGATTTTGGGAAATAAAAAGTCCAAATACTGAATATAACAGATGATCATCTTTCTGTGGTACACAGCTATCTGGTAAGAAAAGCCCTGAAAAGGATATTCTAAAATTTTCTCTATATTTCAAACAAAAAAAAGATCAAATCTGACCAGTATCACCAACTTTGTCTGTACCAAACCCATCAGCAAAATAACTCTTGGATAATTTACTGGAGTTACTGGTTAGTCATGGAAACACAATGTATTAAATCTGTATTTATACTGTTTGCATAAGTTGGTTGTAATATCCATTGGTTGAATTTTGTCAGAGATCTCAAAATCATTTGGTAGAATAGTACTTTCTAGAAAGATTTACTAAGAACATGTCTATGGAGATTACACAGTCAATCCAAAGTCAATCCAAGTATCAACCTCTCTTCATCTGAAATTAAACCAAATTCTTTCACTTTTCTGTTCATATATGAAATATCTTGGTGCAGATCTGCAGAGAGATATAGGCTTTTTTGTCACTGGCTCATAAAATTTCCTAAGACATTGCACCGGAAGCTTTTGGGCACTTTCTGAAATACTTTGAACTTTGAAAATAAAAAGCAACAAGTGAACAATGGGAATTGTCTGCTTCCTACTACACTTCCTAGAGGGTGCTGTATGGCCCTAAATGAGATACCTATGCAAACATCAAATTGTTTGGTATCCAAAGTTTAATATTGACTTACTAATGACTCTCTGGAAATTGTAATGAATTTTATATCTGCAATCTAAATAAAAATGTTTAAGTGCATAACTGAGGAAACATTAAAGGCTTGATATGGTGGAGATTTTCAATCTTACAGTCAATCTGAAGGAATGATGGAATGCTGTGTCTCATAAGCCCCAAATCTCTAATTAAAATATCAGTCAAAATTTTGGTCAGTTCCCTCTTTGAGTTCCTCACCCAACCACTATACTCCTGAGCAAAAACATCCTCTGCAATGCAACGGTGTATCTGAAGGGGAGAAAAGTTCTTTTATAAAATACTGAAAATTGCTAAATACTAAAATGTATTTGTTTCAGCAGTGAGGCTCAAACCATCACAGAGAGTGTAATTTTAAAATAATACAAGGTTTCATAGATTCAATTTGTTTGGTCAGATTTTGTTTGTTTATTTTTCACTATTTCCCCAAAGAGTATTCTCCTAAAATAAATATAGGCTTCCTGTAAGACCTAAGGAAAAGGGCACTTATGTTCATATGCAGAAGAATATATCTACTGCAAAATATTATGATAAATACCAGTTTTAAGTTGAGGAAGAACTCTTTTCCACAGGAAAATTCCTTGGCATGTATACCTCCAGATTAAAGTATAATAAAAAGATAAATAATAATGAGTATAATTCAAAATAAGACTTGACTTGAAATAGTGGGGGTTTTAAGGCTGATTCAAATGTTCCATTGATGATGAATGAAACAATTTTTTCATTTGCTCTTTGTACTGAAGATCCCTGAAAATTAATCCTACAGTTTTAGCCATTTCAGGATTATTAAGCCCAGAGAAGTGCAGTCATGCTGAAAGTGGAATTCTAGAAGTTAATAACTTATAAGTGGTTTCAAGATTAAGAATTATATTTGCATAAATCAGTAATTATATGAGATAGTAAAATGTTATATAAAATTTTAAGGGATTACTCTTTCTTCACTGTGGAATTGCCAAGTGTGTACATTAGTTTTGAAATACAGCCTAAGAATTGACAGTCTCACTAAAACTTCTGATTCTTGACTCCAAAAACATCAACATATTTCCCACTTTTAGAATGAAGAAGGATTCTGTAAGTATGGCCTATAGTGATTTCATTGGTCTATCATGTTTGAAAAATCACGGCAAATATACAAAGTACCCAGTGACTGGAGAGAGGGAATGCCACACATTTTTGAGAAGGGTAATAAGTAGGACCCTATTTACTACTGACCAGTCAGCTTCACCTCTTTGTCCTCTGAGAACACGGAATAGATCCTGCTGGAAGATACATCACAACACATGGAAGAGAGGGAACTGATTAGAGATCATTGTGGTGTCACCAAGGGCAAATCATGCCAGACTAATTCAGCGAGCCTCTCTGTGACTTTAATATTTGGGGTATTTTCCAGGTTTTGGACTCAAGGGCTTATCCTAAATGGCTCCTACCTGTGTTTCAGGATGGATCTTCATACCACTGACTTGTATGATCTTTTTTTCAACAGGAAGATGACCTGGTATGGAAGAGGGCAAAATGATATTTTCAGTAGGTCACTTCAACTACACTGACAGAGAACCAAAGCTTGGGATTCAAAATTATGTGCACATGACCCACAGTCAGGGAAGCTCCTTAAAAGTTACTGGCAAACTCATGATGTTAATTACTGTCATACCTTCTAAATATTTAAACTTTTAAGATCTGTTTCAGAGGAAGAAAAATGGGTTTAACTGAAAGTTTTAAGAAAATGTTGGGTTTCTTCTGTTAGAAGTCAGCAGGCATTAGTGTAGTTCCACTGGAAATGAACTTGGCCCATTGTGCTTTTCCCTGGCTTAAAAGCAAGGCTTCTAAAAGCCAATAGGTCTATTTTTTATCAGAATCAGACTTTGAATCTCACACAGTTCTGTTAACTTCAATGGATTTACTGTATTTTTGTATAATGGAGATTAGAATTTGTCTTGTGGTCGGAATGTAATTTAAAAGAATTATGCAGAAAGACAAGACAAGTAAAGCTCCTGTCAAAAGGTTAGAAAAATCAATAGGCAGAGCAGAAAATAAAGTAGTAAAAAGGACATTAAAACCCCCAAAAGTTAAAATGTCATTTTGATATGGAAAAGAGGAATTTTACTTAGAAACTGTGCTGTATAGCACAAGTTATCAGTATGAATAGGCAATCAGACCCATGACTGTTGGAAGAGTGTGGGGCACAGTTGTGTAACTTAGACTTTTTTGGAACCTTTGGAGTGACTCTGGCCCTTCTGAGTTAATGAGTCTCTTCTGATATGCAAACGTGCTGAAAAGACACTGAAAGGCTTCCTTTCCATGAAAACATGTCTTTAGGTTTCTTTGCTGACTGTGTATTTGACTGTCATATCCTTTTGCTCAGATGAAATCAGTGACATTCTTCATTTATTTTCCTATCTCTAGTTGCAAGTGATTTTTTATTTCAGTCAAAGATATTTATATATTATGTGGAAAGTTATATTTTGGGATTATTTTCTCAGAATATGTTTCATTGTAAAACATCTAATGATTACCCAAAACAACTACTAATATTCTAAACTTTCAAAGTTTTTTACGTATTGTCTTAAATATTTAGGAAAGTGCAGTCTTATTTCAAATAAGTGGTTTTTTCCAGTATTTTCAAATGGACTTAAATTATGTATCAGAGCTTAAATGCAATCAATGCCTTAAAAATATTAGTAACAAAATGCCTGTGACATTCATTTTTAGTTACAACTCCACTTATCCTGACTAGACTGATAAATATAGTTTTTCTTTTATTTATGTAGGCTTAATGTGATTATCAAATTAATTTCTTATTATGTAAAGTTCAAGTTTCAGATAAAATTTGAATCTTTATCTCAGTTTTTTCTGAGACTGTCTCTTTTTAAACCTAACAGCTGGCAGCAGCTTCTGGTACTTAAAGAACTGTCTTAATGGAAGTATTATGACCATTTTTTATTTGAAAAAAACAGAACTGTTTGCACCCTCTGATAACTCTAGAACTCAACAGGATTAAGTGTAGCTGTTTCAAGTCCTGCATAATTTTCACTTTGGGTAAATCATATCACTTTGAGGAAAGCCTCTATATACAAAGACAGCACATCATTAGAGTAAGTCAGGAGCTCCCATTGTGGAACCTTCAGGAACTCTTCAAATTAAGAAATCTACATAAAATCCACTGCTGTTTGAAAGGATTGTCCTCTGAAATACATAAAATCTAGTTTTCAAGATACCTATTAAAATAACACAGGACTGTGTGGCAAGAAGACTTTGGGGCTAGCAATCAGGGAATTTGTCTGGAACCAGTTGATTTAATTAAAAGTGTTTTCATTGTATGCATTGCATGGCTGCCATGCATGTATCATTACATTTTTTTGTGGCTTGTATTGAACTCATCTTCATCAATTTTGATTAAATTGGCCTTATAGTTGATCATACTTATTATCAGTACGTTCAAAGATGGCTCCATTGTTACATCTAAACATATTCTGAGTACTGAACAGAAGGTCAAATATCATTTTATCTGAAGTAGTTGGCAGAAATGTCACTTGCAGTCTTGTGAAAACATTGAAAATTTCATAATGAAAAGGTCATAACATGTTATCAGACACCTTACAGAGGGAACTAAAACCAATTAAATTGTAGTTTTAAAAAGAGATGAGAATTTAATATTAATATCATATCCAAGGATGTGCAGATTTGTGATATAAACACTAAGCAGCAATCTTAATATGTATATATAAATATATATAAAAATTATATATAGGCTGTTGTGGTTTTCATTCCAAACATAAAGTTCTTATTTATGTCAAATAAGAAAGACACTGATGAATATGATTCATGGAATACGAAATTGTAAGTTACCTCAAGGATCATCTGCTTCATCCTTTGTTGTGAAGAATGGTCCAGATGTGGTGGTCTAGACCCTGTCCAGCTGAATATTATCTGTTCAATGCTAAGGAAGTGTCCAGTGTTGAGGAAGATGAAATAGTGCCTGAATCTAAATACACTTTATCTGACCTTGAGCAAAAAAGAGTTGTAGATCCTGCAGTTGTATTCTCAAAAACAACCTTCAAAATCTGACCTAACTTTAAAGATATTCACTCATTGGCTCAAATTAAGGAACTAATCTGATTACAAAAAACTGCATTTTTACATATAATACTTCCACATCCTATATGCATTCCACGTTTATTGGTAAAAAAAGCACCAAACCCAAAATTTTATTCCTTTCTCAATGTTTATTTTTACAGTTACATTGCCTCTATGTTGTTTTATCTTTTCCTGTTTTTCTTAACCTTTTCCCTTAATGTTTGTCCATAAACTCAGCACCTACTCAAACTTACATGAAATGACTTACAGTGCTCTCTATATTAGTAGAATATAATGATGAAATGGGCAGCACTACTTGTTTCATCAAAATAACTCAGTGATAATCTGATCAACGCACTCAGATTTATTGGAGATACAGAATTATATAGTGGAAAAGAGATTCGGTGCTTTTTCAGATGTCATTGGTATTGTGGGGTCTTGCTTTTTTGAATCCTGCTTCTGTGTCCAGTATGGACTGTCTTTTAAAATTTACCTGATTTATCTTTTACTTTAGAAACAGGAGGACAAATATAATCTCACCACTACATATTTCAATTTTATTTGCCATTAATCCTCTAGTGAGACCTACAACCATGCTTCCCTGCAAAAAAATAATTCAATTATTGAAACTGTGAAACTTGTTCCTTCTAACCACAGAAATTTTCTGGCCAGAAATGGTTGAGTATATTTGCTGGTTTAATGTTTCTAGTGATGTATTTAAATTTAATTTTTTAAAAATACTTAGCATCATTAAGATTGACTTTCCTTCTGAACTGAAAGAGTAGCAAGACCCTACTTTTCTGTAGACTTTGTTATGGAGATACATCTAGAGAATGGATAAGTTTAGTGAACATTATATGGAGCTGTATTCTGAGAGGCAAAAATTTATGGTATTCAACTTCGTTTTTTTCTTTGTAGCCGTTACAGGTACATTTTTCTACATTCTACATTTTTCTACAGTCTACATTTCTACATTCCCAGTATTCAAAAGCATAAAGTGCTTAGCTATATTTTCTTTTTTCTTCCTATGGTTTGCACATTGTTCTGTACTAGGGGTGGGGGATGAGGTGAGACTGTGCTGGTGCCAGGCTCTTTTATGGATCACAGTAAAAAAGACCTGACAAAAACACCATAATGGGATAAGTGCTTTAATAAGACAGAATAAGAGAAGCAGTACAGTTAGTGTGTAAACCTTCTTTCCCTATGGGCACCTGTTTCGTAGCATTGGAAAGGGCCCATTTGGATTTTCTCCTGGTGCACAGTGAAGATGGGAGCAGATCTTATCCATGGGGAAAAGCTCTCCCTTTCGGTCCTTTCAGTTACTATTCAATTCCCTCATAAGGAAACAAGTCTGTTCTAAAGAATGTTCTCACAAGAACTTGCTGCACTGTCAGACGGAGGCAAAGCCCTGCAGGTGGCACACTGACACAGGAGTGGGAGCTGCCCGAGGTGCTGTGCTGTGGTGGATTGGCTTCACTCATTCTGCAGCCCTGCAACTTGAGCTGCCCAGCACAGGGATGTGCCTTCTCAGGTTAATTGCCACATATAGCCCACCTTTCCCAAATCTAAGTTATAGACTACCTTATTTGGATACTAGCTTCTCAAGCCTTAATTGTGAGTCCAAATAGAACAGACATGGCTTTTTAATGACCACTGGCTCCTCAAATACTGTATCTTTCAAAATGCTTCCCATCCACACTAACAATTTCTTTTTTCTTCAGTAGAAGATGGATAGTATGATTATTAATTATTGAATTTTTACAAACCATTGTACATAGTAATTACTGATTATATAAATGAAGTATGTAGTCCTACTCCATAATTAGAAAATTACTGCTGTAAAAAGCCTCTCCTCAGTAAAAGAAGTGTTCACAACAAAATTGCATTCTTTCCTTTTGGAGTGTCTCACTCAACAGCTCTCTAAAGCAGTGTTTGAATCCATTACACAGGGGAAATTCTCTGGTTCAGTTAAAATATGGAGACAGATAAAGGTTATCTGGAAAGCAAGAGTAAGGCAGCCTTTAGTATTCTGTCCAATGTAAGGTTCATTCTTATATACTGCCTTGCTTGTCTTTTCACCTCCCAAAAAGTAGAATTCTGCTGCTGGGGAATCATGAAAGTCTGCTGAGACTGCCTACAAGGACAAAGAGATCATATGGTCAACTTGCAAATTATATGAAGAATATGAAAAAAAATATAAATTTCATACAAAATACAAGAAATTCTTTTTTGTTTTGCATATGCTTCTCTCAAATATAAGTCCAAGTCTTCTGTGTGCACATGCTCACAAACACAGAGTGCCTTAAAAACTGTGATAGGATTATAGGTGTTGTAATAGTGAATAGCTGACCTTGTAAAAAAGAATGTTAATTACCTGGATCATATTTTAAAGAGTGTATAGAATTCATTGGGAAATTTCGCAAAATTCCTCAGAAGTAAAAAGAATTCAAAATGAGGGTTTACAGTGCAAAATGAAACTAATTAACCCCTTGAGTTAGGAAAAATATTAGTTTTGAATATCATTTAGGAAAACAAAAACTTGAACTAATTTAATCAAGAAATAGCAAAAGGACCCAAGGACCACCAGAATTCCAGAATTACCTACAGAAATATGGAAAATCTGGTAAAATCCCAGTTATTCTTAACTTCACTTATTTTTAGCGGAACAGAATTTACTTCATGTATCCTGCAGCTGCTGTTTATAAAACCAGACTTTCAATGACATAGAATGTTCAACGTTTTTTGGCTTTGAAGGGTCGATGTGGGCCATTACACCAATTTATCTTCAGTGTAGTGATTCTTGCCTACTTCCTTTATGAATCAATGGGTAAATAGACCAAAAAGGCTTTTCAGTTTGCTGGCCAGTTGAGCTAACAGTGATCCTCATTCAATATGGAATGAAGATCACTGTTAGGAGCATGTGCTGGAGAAAGTTGAACCCTGAGAAACTATCATGTAATTATTATCCAAAACCTGCTGGGTTGAGACTCACTCTTCAGTTATCCACTTAAAGCTGTGGAAAACTGTGGTCAGTTCTTATATATCTACGAAACTCCCACCAGACAGAAAGACAATTTTGATATAAACAATAAAATCTACAACTGAAAAGATGTCCAAGTCTACAGAAAATTTGATTAGTCTTTTCTGAAGTACTGAAATTTGAGACTTATTTTCTCAAAATTTTGGGCTTATAAGACTTCACAATTCTATATCACAGCAAGGAGAACTCAGCTGAATGGAAATACAAGATTTGAGAATTAAAGCTGTGAAAAATCAGCCCAGATGATGCATTTCATGCCCACCTACAAGATATTTTTTTGTTGAAAATGATAATTTATAAATTTGCTGTGTAGAGTTTTGTAAGTTGTTTTAAAGAACCGATGTGATAAGAAAAATGTTATTTACGCAATATTAATGAATACAGAACTAAACTGCATACAAAGGTTATTTTGCAGTGCCTTTCCTTGATTAAAATGTAGGAAATAAAATTGTTGTTGTAAAGGCAGATTAGACTTCATGCACTTGTTTTACAATATGAAGCAGAATTCCAATCAGAAACATGGCAAAATCCAAGGGACTCACATATAAATTACAAAAAAATTACTCCTTCATCTGAATACATCTTCAAGAACAACACACAATTATCCAGTGCTTCTTTATTATGCAGTGCCTTGCCATTATTCAACACTGTCTGTAATGCTTCTACTATTTCTATCATCACTATGCAAGTAAAGATTGGATTCTATTTTTATTCTCATCTTGAATTACTTTTTGAGTCTGGATAAGGTGACTGTCTTTATTTCTTCTTCTTTTAAGAGAAAAAATGGTTATGAATAATGCCTTCCTTTGAGTACTGCCTTTCTTTTGAATAATGTTCTGCAGGTGAAACAGCTTCATGGCTTGACCTAAAGTCTAGCAAATTCAGTAAGAAACTTTTTATTGACTTCAGTGAGTTGTGGGTCAGACTATCTATGTAAAAATGAATAATACTGTGCGAACAACTTTTTATTTTGGGAAATGCCACCAAATTTAACATTGAAACTTAATTCATAATACTGTTTTACTACTCCTTTCAAATGACAGCACTTCAAGTTTTAGGTTCTGAATTGAATGTCATATGTAACTGGCCACAGTAGAGGAAAAAGGAAAGTTGATATGTCCTAAAATGTTATTTGAAATATCAACTAAATTTGAACAGACAAAGTTGATACTGGCAGTAAACACATAATCAGAAAAAACTCTAAAATCTGAGGTTTTTTACTGGAGCAAGACAAATTACAAAAGCAAAAAAATAGAACCTAGTGTGCTGTGTTTCAGCACACACTGACAAGTTAGCTTTCTAAAGTGCAGGACAGACTGGTTTCAAATGAAGAATTTTCTGCTACATCTGAAAATGTCAGGAATTCTGTTACTTTCCTGATTTTCTTGTATCACTGAGATCAGAATTACCACAACAGACTTGTCAGGATTATAATAGTGGTGGATATTGGGCCCACTGTGGACCTCCACAGGCTGTGGGAGACAGCCTGCCTCACCATGGTGTTCCCCACAGGCTGCAGGAGAATTTCCACTCCTGCACCTGAAGCACCTCTTCCTGCTCCTTCTTCAGTGACCTTGGTGTCTGCAGGGTGGTTTAGCTCATATGTTCTCACACCTCTCTTCAGCTGCAGCTGCTCAGATTTCCCCTCCTCTTCTTAAATGGGTTATTCCAGACGGTGCTACCACTGTCACTGATGGGCTCAGCCCTAGCCAGTGATGGATCCATATTGGATCCAGCTGGCATTGGCACTGTCACATAAATGGGGAGCTTCTAGCAGCTTCTCATCCCTGTAGCTCCTCTGCTACAAAAAACCCTAAAACCAACCATCCAACCAAAATCATAAACCTCTAAAAAGTAATACCTGTGCCATTTATCCTTTAACTGGATATCTTCAGTAACAGCGACTTTAAAACAGAGAACACATATGACCAAAATGCTAAAAAGTGACCGAGCTGCTTAAGAAAGGAACAAGTAAAAAGATATGAAATGGACTGCATTTAAATGGTGTAAGGTCACTGGAAGTTCAAAGATTCCTGATCAACCAAAAAAAATCCCAAAATCTAACAAAATCCAGATCTGTCATGTCTAAAAATCAGCTATTTTTCTATTTACCTTGTGGGTAATGCCTTTTATGGATAATACAGGCAATGGATTTTGATTCCTAATTTTTAAAAATGTTTTAAATGAACATTTTTTTGTATTTTTAGAAGTAGATTTATTGAATAAACATGGTAAAAACTAGTAATTTGAAATATATTTACTTCCTGAAAATCAACTGAATTTATTTCTGTTTCTCTCCTTTCATTTTAACAAGGACAACAAGACTTCTAGCAAAGTAGATCAAATGAAGGTGTTAAGAAATTACCTTTTCCATCTTCAAAATAGTTATGTTCTAATCTGCAGCAGTGCAGACCCAAAGGGCAGCTCTCCCCTGCTGCGGGGGGAAGGCTGCCCCAGAACTGGAACACGCAGGATGGTCATTCCATGGCCACGAGCTGTGGGGCTGGTCAGACACGGTTCTTGTAGAAGCGTTGCTGGTTTAGAAAGGCAGCTGTTTGGTTCCTGGTCTCCATGGTGTTTTTTTGGGGGGGGGTGGGGGGGGGGGGGGGGGGGGGGGGGGTGGTTTTGGTGGGGGTTTGGTTGGTGGGGTTTTTTTGGGTGGGGGGGTTGTTGTGGGGGTGGGGGGGGGGTGGGGGGGGTTCTAATCTACTTTTATTTTAGTTAAATATGCAGCTATCATTTCTTATTTGTATGAATTTTCATTTGAGATCAGCCATTGACATAAACAATCACAGTTGTAGAATCTGTAAAAGAAACTGTGCAAGGCACTGCATAAAATATCTGAACTATCTGAATGAAACCTTCTGTTTTATCAGGGAAAATTTTTATTCAAAATCTGTACCTATTTTGAGTATATAAAATAAAATATAATAAAAATAGGTCACTGAATGTGGAAGCTAATATTTGATGGCCTTCACTTTGAATCACTTTGAATAAAAACAGTAGAAAAAAAATAGGGAAAGATGTATGGAGTCTGTGACTGAACCCTGAATTGATTCCAAACTGCAGTTTCCAGACGACTTCCAAAAACATTGCTGTGTGTGGCCAAACAGCTAGAGGCATCACTGGCATGTTTGAAAAACTTATCTGACTGTCTGACTGAACAGAATAAATGCACAGGAGCTTAGTGGGCATAATGTCATGCTCAAGAGAGCTAAGTAGTGAAGGCAGGAAACTTTTTACCTTTTTGAGTGTTTTTATATTAAAAGCATGATTCTAAGATACTGAGGCAGAGGAATGGCAGTTAATTTAACACAAAATTAAAGAAAATCTACTGGAATAAGTTTAATAACTATAACATAGTCTAGTGCTGGAGATATCTCTACCCATAAGAGATTAGAGTTAGAAATCCCAAGGGAGTGTAAAGTTAAATTTTCATACTGCTTCAGTTATTAATAGAATCTTCTCTTCAGAGCTGACATAATTTATAAAGCACATTAGGTTTTTCCACTACATTTATATAACAACAAAACCAATGAAAATAACAAACAAACATTTTATTAGGTTAAGGAGGAAGCTAAAAAAAGAGATAACTCCTTAGTATGTCTGGATCATTTCTACAGCACTACCATATGGCAGATTCAGCTAGTGTGCAGCAAAGCTGAAATAATTTGTGATTGTTTTAGGCAGATCTGGCAACTGTTTACTAAAGATAACAGAAACTAACCTTTCAGTGAATCTGGTGCTATACTCTCAGCATGCACAATCTTCCAGTGGTCCTGAGAGTCTCAAGGGTGGAAACTAGTTCAAATGTCTTACAATGATCACAGTAACTTTTTCTCAGTGGCCATGGCCAAAGAATGACGGGAGTTTCCTTTCTGTTTTCTTTGATATGAAGAAAGGTAGATAAAAGATGCTTACACAACTGAGGAAAGAAGATGTCACTAAGTTACCAAATGCAAGGAAATCACAAAACATGTCTGCTAGGTGTGTAAGTGTACACTGTACCTTAAAAATGTTAATATAAGAATAAATAAATAAAAAATGATAATTCATCACTGGTTTTGCGTAACAAAGCAGCTCTGAAGTACTTATGACTACATATATTAAAAAATTTCATCCTGACTCATGCTATTAATTGCTTTATAAGACTCTGCTTCTGTCACAGTGCAAACCAGAAATCTCTACTGTCCTGTATTCTTGCTGGTGGTAGAACTAGCACTCTTCCAACCAAGCCAATGAGGCACTTTTTAGAAGTTAACTTCTCAGGAAAACAGAACCAGGGTAACAAAATACTTTCTGAAAATGGTGATTGTGTTAGTGAAAGTAAGCAAAATCACATGACATGGATCTTTAATTCTGAATTATTTTCCAGAATATACTGGGTTAAGATGCACTCGCCAGCAATCCACTTAAAGTTGTGGAAAATTGTGGTCAGTTCTTATACATCCACTCCAGAATTCAGAATAATTCAGGTAAGAATTCAACATTACCTATTTTCTGGTTTTCTGGGCATTCTAAAACAACAAAATCCTTGTGGTGTATTTCTGTGCCAGTCTTCCAGAAATGCTATAATAAAACCAAGGTTCCTAGATTGTAAGGGATAGCAGAGGGGACTTAAAAGAAAGACAAAAAGAGGAAAAGAAGCATCTTGTTTGCTTGATATTTGTGTTTCTATATTCAAGATTTTATGAGACTTCCATGTAGAACATAGAAAAAGCACAATTTTAGACTGCTTTTATGTTTTGTTTATGCTTACAGTCTCCATGTGAAAAAAGACTATTAATTCCTAATTATAACAGAAGTATTGATACCTCAACATATAACACTGATAATGATTCCTGTTATTAGTTTAGTGCCTATCAACATGGTATTAAGGGACAAATTTAAGATGCCTAGGAAGTGAACTTCCCATTTGAGAATGCCATAACATTTCTCTGCCATGGCCATTTCTTGTAGTGTTAGCTGATTATTGTTGCAATTCAGAAACTAAACACTTAAACCCACTGTGGCTGATGTTGTAGACAAGCTGAAGAAAAATCTACCTATTGAGCAAGATGATGAAGACATATTAGTTCAGAGAATCGGAAAGTCAAAAGGCAATAACCCACTGCTTGTGGCATTAAGCGTCAGGAGAGTAGCTATTCTGAAGATTTTTTTTTTCTGGTCAAAGAATGGATTTCAAGAGGGATTTCAAGCAGATCAGTGGTGTTGCTTTGTGGGTATTGGTGGGAAATCCTCCCAGCCAGAGTAAAATGACAGGAATATATTAAAATTTGTTTACTTTTTGTTTACAATATGCACAATGTAATTGCTTCAGCAGTGTATCTTCTAGTAGCAATAATGGTTCTAGTATTTTTTATTGAGTGTTTGGCATTTAAACACTAATTCAATTGCCTTTGCAAATATTTGCTTTCTAGCTGTTACCAGGAAGCTCAGCACAGTGCACCTTTTGAATCAAATCAGGAGATCCCTTTCATTTCACTCAGTGCCTTCCACAGGATTACTTGAAGAAGTAAGCTTTAGGTGAGGAATTTACCAGCCTAGGGGCTCTGTGTCTTACTAAAAATCCTTGGTTTGCTTTTGTCTAAAAAACCCAGTGTCTGAGCTCCAGACTGAACTAATTAAAGTTACTACATTTTTTTTGTTTTAGGATGTTGAGCATATATTTTGATAGCATATTTCAACCACTGTCTTGTTTTCAATATCACAACGTCTATAACTGGACATTTGTGTGAGGTTAATAGCCATCAGGGAACATAATTCTAAGAGGTTCTACCAGTGTACATATTGGTAAATGACAGGACTGTATACAGGTACTTTGCAGAGGTTCTGCAGTTTCCTTAAGTACCAGACCACCTCTTAGAACAAACCAACACTGCAATCACCTACCCTGCTAATCCTAATTTTCTTTAATGGGACTCAGGAGCTCATGATAGAAACACCTTGATGTTAAATTTCTTAATTCGATGTATGACATCTTGCCTCTATATTCATTAGCCATACAGTTTAGAATTAGGAGACAGCAGTAGCTTATGTCTTTCTAAAAGACAACCTTCTTGACCACAATGAAATCAGGAAAAGAAATCATTTTTGTCAATAAATTTTTTTCTCCAGTCCTTATGCCTAACAATGAAAACTAATTTCTCATTATTATGCTTTTTACAGTCTAAACACTGTATTTTATTTACATTTTTCCTCATACTCTGAAGGCTCTGTCTGATTCCACCATTTCTCCTCATTGAGAAGTATATATGAATTATAACTTAGGGGTAAAGTTCACAAGAATCATGTAACTCTCTTGACATTATAAAGTACCATGAAACATCAGCATTCATAGGTTGACTGACTTACCTCCTTAAACCTGAGTACAGTGTTGTACCAAGAATCACAGAATAACTTAGTTGGCAAAGATCTCCAAGATGAGTGCAGCCTTTGATGGGTCACTGCCGTTTCAACTAGACCACAGCGCTAAATGCCACATCCACATGTTTCTTGAAGACCTCCAGGGATGGTGACAGCCTGGGGGCAGCCTGTTCCCATGCTCAACAACCCTTTTAATGAAGAAATTCCTTCTGATATCTAACCTGAACCTCCTCTGGCACAGCTTGAGGCTATGTCCTCTTGTCCTGTCACTGGTTGCCTGGGAGAAGAGACTGACCTGGCTACAACCTCTTTCAAGGTAGCTTCAGAAATCCATAAACTGTCCCCTGAGGCTCCTTTCCTCCAGGCTAAATAACCCCAGCTCCCACAGCTGCTCCCCACATGACTTAATCTCTAGGTCCTTTACCAGCCCTCTTGCCCTTTCTGGACACTCTCCAGCACCTCAAAGTCTTTGTTGAAGTGAGGGGCCAAAACTGAACATAGGATTTGAGGTGTGGCCTCACCAGGCCTGAGTACAGAAGTTCTTAATTAAACAGATCTGTCACATAATCAAGGACATACACCCATAGAAACACACTGCAAAACAGTGTAATTTTGTACAGAAATAGTCTATCCAGTAGCATGTTATTTTGTTCTTTGATATTATATTTAATGTCAGGCTTATTAATTTGCAATTACCTGAACAGATACCTGTGCACTTCCATGGGATTTTACATTCATTTTTTCTCTTAGTGCTTCCATTACAGAGATATTTAGAAAAACAAACAAAAGTCGGATTTTTTAAAAATTATTATTGGAATCTATAAATTTTGTGTACATTTCCGCAGTTTTAATAAACAATAGAGTCCATTCAAACTTTGATTTTTTGCTCTGAGATTTTTCAATCTGTTTAAGAAACTAAGAAATGTCTTCTCTCGTATATTTGAAGATTTACATAATCTTCAGTATTTGGCTGTCATCACAGGGAGAAAAACCTTGGATATCTTTATTTCCTTATGAGCTTGCTTGAAAGTATTCAAACTAATAACCCTAGGCAAGCCCATTAATACCTTTACAAGAGTTAACTGGCACAGTGGAGCAAGTCACCTAGTTTAATTTAGAATTCAATGCTAATTCATGATGCCTTCATTGCTCTGTGTTTGGGACAACTAATTAATCAAACTCAGCTTAGGTTGTTGAAACGAGCTGCCTAAATAGGATTTAAACTGATTATAATTTTTAAAATAGAATCTCATTACCTGGGTAGATTTGACAGAATGTTTATGTCTATGTTTGAATTGCTAATGCACAATTAGAAAAATAATCATGTAAAGTACTAGAACGCTATGTGCTCTGAGAATTATTTATGACTCCTTGAATAGCCTTTCTGATATAAAGATAATTTTCCACTAATAAATTAAAAAAAGCAGAATTTCAGTATCCCATTTACAATACCTCTTCATTAATGAACACATGGCGCATATTGAGCTACTTTGAAGAAAATTCAAAACACATTGCTAAAATGGAAAAGAAATGGTAAAAGTACAACCTGTAAAGGAATTGAATCCATTGTGCTATAAGGTCTACATTTTTTGCTGATATGTTTGGAAGAAATACTTGCTCAAGTATACGTATGATAAGGTTCTCTTTGAATTATATGACAATGTTTTGAACTGCTTATACATACCCACCCCCACACTCACACACAGACAGAGAGAGATTACCAGGGATGGGATGAGAATTCCACCATCTTATGTTTTGTTGTGGTGGTGCATCCTTGCTCCCTCCACTCCTCTTCAGTCCTGCTCTATTATCTCAAGAACTCCTGATAAGCCCTGACTGAACCAGCTGAGCCACCAAGTGAAGTGCAGCTTGATGGCACCAGTTCACTGCTGAAGCATCTCTTGACTGTGCTGGGTACTCTTGTATAAGAAAGGTGGGAATGATTCTGACTGTAACAGGAACAGCAACTGCCTGGCCAAAGTGGGGAACAAAGGATATGCAGTTATCCTTCTTAGCCCTTGCAAATCATCCACCTGAAATAGTCCAACTGAAATGGTGCTGTTGCTACAAGACATTTTGGAAAAACTGATTTTAGCCTTGTGGCTAGCACAGGCTTTTCCCATGAGAATTTTCTTGTGTTTTATAAATAAAGATAAAGTTTGGATGTTATTGGAACAGTGTCCCAGAACTTGGACGGTGCAGGCCTGGCCAATCAGGCCTGGGGGAAGGCTTCTGACTGACCAATCCGGGTGACTTTTGAGAACTCTATATATGTGATGAAATCAAAACAATAAAGGTCATTCCTTCTTGCCACTGAGAACTGGTGTCTTCATTACTCTGCTAGCTGCTCAACAGCGGCAAGCCTGAGTGGAACACTACCACTGGGAAAAAAAAAACCCAAAACCCAAACATCTAGTAGTTACAAACTTGTTTTATGTTCAGGATAGAAACTGACTGATGACCAGAGACGATCATCTTATAACCCTAAAAACAGAGGTCTTAAGAGAAGCCCTTTGAATTCTGGACTGCAGCAGGCTACACTAGCATCTCCCCTTAAGTGAGACACCTCTTAGAGCTCATGAACTCTCAAGTTCATGATATTCAAAAGCTCATCATTGACAATGAGCCTAGGTTGATATCCCCCATCTCACCATTCCTCAAGGTGCAACCCTTGCCTGTTGAGAAATTTTAAGGGATTTGATGTATTTCACTAAACCTGAGTGGATTTTTAATAGGTACCTTTACACACAGAGATATAGAAAAATACATCTCTTTGCCTGCATCTATGAGTAGATTAAGGTATGAATGATGTTATTGTGAATCTATAATTAAGTAATTTCTGTAAATCTAGTAAGCCCTATTGAATCACTTTAAATATATTAAATTAGTCAATGATTAAGTGCTGCTAAACCCTTTTATGCCCTTATCTTTAGTAATCATAACCTTTGCACCTTTTGCATTCCTTGTCTTCTTGCATATCATTCTAAATTGATTCTAATCCAATTTTTTATGTATGCTTCATCTATGTAGTAATAAATAGAGTGAACCTTGCCAATACACTCTGTTAAAGTCACACTTTCCCAAATTCATATTAAAACCTGTTTTTTGACTTTTGATATTGATTCTTTAAGTGACCTAGGCACTCATTCACAACATATATGAAACTATGGATGCAATCAAGTCCAGTTTGATTTGTGATGTGCTGTGATGTTCATGGAGAAGGTAGCAGAGTCCTGAGATAAATATAGTTTCACATGAAGCTAAGTTGGCAGATGTATTCCAGTGGCACAAATACCTGCAAACAGCCACTCAGTCCATGGTACCAGAGCAGTCTAGGGAGTGAATTCAATACAAAGACCTTCCTGAATCACTTGGATGGGAAGCCCTCAGCACCAGCCATTACCTGTTCTGCTTTACAGATGGACACTTCTTGCCAATATAGACACAACCACTCTTTTTCTGCTGTAAGTCAATAGATTTCACATACACACAAACATACAGCTTCCTGTTGGGTCAGCAGCCATGATTGGCAGTACAGAGAGAAAGCATTTGAAGGGTGCCTCTGTATTGGAAAGTACCATTTTCTATGTTATTAAACTGAAAGAAGAATCCCTAGTATAGTTTAGGTTTTTTCAGGCTAAAGACCATTTCCCAAGGCTTTGAGAGTGTGTTTCAGGATTTAGCTCAAAACCCTTGATGTTTAGTTTTGATGTGCAAAGTAAATACGGCCTGTAAGATTATCTTTGGAAACCTGACTCTGATGATAAATTTAACATAAGCTCCTAAAAAGAAGCACAATGACATGAGTATCTGACACAGTTGGCCAGTCCCACACCACATTGAACTAAAGAAAGCTCCATTTAGAACTTACTTAATTAACATAATTCTCTTGCATCCTAAGATTCTAATATTGAAATCACTTATGGTTCATATATCAAAGAGATGAACAGATGAACAGGTTAATACTTCTCATTTGCATATTCCTGTCTTTTTGCTTTTGTTTTTCATCTTTACCAGTTAAACCAGAAAAACTTTCAATAAAATTATATGTATTAACTAGTGTTTTACACATTTATGTTTTGCCGAGAAGGATTTAATATGGAAAGTATTTGGCAAGCAGCAGAGACTAGATATTAATTGGTATAGACCATATATATTCCAAATATACTTAGTCTATGAATATAAAAGTGTTCTCAAAAAAATTTAATTTTGTGTCTTAGTATTGCTTTTAATTCCAATTAAGAATATTTATTATAAATTTAACTTTATTGATCATTGTAATAGTGGTTTCAAATAAACCTTTATTTTCTGATTTTTCTCCCTTAATATTTCTTCGCATTGATTTACATAATACATAATTTCCTGATGTTGCATTGACCAAAAAAATAATATATTTGGGCATCATTATTTTCATCAACACTACAAGAATACATGAATGACACAGTAATGAAATCAAGTAATGACCAGGAAAAGAAAAGAAATCTTAGTCTCAATTACACAGTGTTAAATATATTTCTTCTAGTAGATAATGAGAACTGTCATTGACCTTATTCAAGTCACTTCTCACGTTTAAGGTACTTTTTCATTTAACAGGTCGGGTCAATCCACAAGATTTAATATTGACTGAGATGTCTGGTCTTATTGGCAAATGAATAAGCTCTTCACCGCTAAAGCTGACAATAGAACTGCTTGGATTCCTCCAATTTCAGATTTAGAACCCTTCAATTACCATTTGTTACTAAATGTACTAGACTGAATTGTGGTAATTTTTCAAAACCTCAATTTCATTTAAAAACATATCTGCTCTTGACTACCATTCTTAAACCGCCGTATATATTTACTTCAGTATTTAGTGTAAGATATAAAAACTGACAATGCACAAGAATAGCCTTCATAAGACCGTTATTTTTTATCCTAGTGTGCAGAAATCCTCTAGGTGAACACAACACCAAGTTAGCACTGACATACCTTTTACCGTTTTGGGTTTGGGAAACGCGAATCAAAAATGTGCTGAAAAAATACAAATTTGTAAATCTTTCCTGTATTTTCCAGCCACCTTTCATAACCATTGGTCACATAAGGAAAAATGTTTTTGAAGACAAAGGCAAACACATAGATTCACAGCCTTTCTGTAGTTCCAGAGTATTTCAGTTGAATGTTTTTAATATTTGCATAATAGGATCCAAAAAAAATAAACTACCAGTCGAATAATACAGCACTGTGTGTATTTTGCAGTTTAAAGAAGCAAAGATTGTGCAAAAGATGGAATGAGGGATACTGTAAATGCAACAGAGTATTTTCCAGAGAGCATAACTGAACAATTTTTCTGTGAACTGAACAATTTTAAGAACAGTCATAGCTGTGAGTCCTTCCTACCACAGACAGCAATGCCATAGTGAGAAAGAGCAAAAGAGTCAAATTGTGTGGATCTACAAAAGCAAATGTTAAGCAAATATTTGTAAAATTCAGTGCATTAGTTGCTCACCTACTGGCTGCTTCTAGCATCTAACTTAAAAGCAGTTCTCGGATCCTAAAGTTAGAAGTTAATGTTCCTTATTTAGTGAATAGGAAGGAAAAAAAGGAGGAAAAGATGATGCATCCAGAAAATGAACCTAGTAATAACGGCAGGTGCTTAAACTTAGACTGTAAAATCTCTCCGCCATTTTACAACATTTTATTATTCAGTTTAAATTAGTTTTTTGAGTCTAGTCATCTACATGGCTACAAGAACAAACTTTGCTGTCACCTGAACAAATCATAGGCAATCTGAAATATACAGTCAAAAGAATTTATTATTAAAGGAGAGGATTTACTTCAGAAACCTATAGCTTAAACTTCTGTCACCTATTCTTCCTAATCTGTTCCACAAATATCTCAATGTTATTTGTTCAAATACTTCAAAACATACATCCTTGGTGTTACAATTATATGGTGTCTTGGTTTAAGACAAAAATGTTCTGGAAGTTTTTAGTATCTAAATCTTTATCAATGATTAGGAAAATGAACTAAAAAAGAAATTGGTATGCTGACTATTTTATTCTGCTAGTTTTGTTTCTGCTGTTGATGAAAAAAAAAGAAAACAGTGTTGTTATCACATAACGTTTCAAAATACGATGAAGAAAATTTTATATAAACTAACATAACATCTAATTCCCTACTATCATGTAGATATGCATATTTTATATAAAAAGCTTTTAAAGACTCATTTGATTGTCAATATAGAGATAAATAATGCAAAATTATTGCAGCTCTCAGATGATAGCTTTCGGCAAGCAGCTTATCCAGCTGATGGATAAACAATGGCTGAGATATCCTTAAACTGCATATGTGGGGTGAAGCACCTCACTGTCCTGTTGAGCCTCCCGGCAGTCTGAAGCACGACTTCAGTATTGGCCATCCCACTGTGTAATCTTGTGGGTGGTTTTTGATTCAAACCACAGGTGCATTATCAGGGTAGGAAATTGTGCCTTGTGGCTAGCACAGGCTTATCCCATGAGAATTCTTTTTGTGTTTTATAAATAAAGATAAAATTTGGATGTTATTAAAAACAGTGTCCCAAGATCTGGACGGTGCAGGCCTGGCCAGTCAGGCCTAGGGGGAGGCTTCTGACTGACCAATCTGGGTGACCTTTGAAAACTCTATATATATGATGAAATCAAAACAATAAAGGTCTTTCCTTCTTGCCACTGAGAACTGACTTCTTTACTCTGCTAGCTGCTCAACAGCGACAGTGCCTCATCTCTTTTTGCTCTAGATGCAAGGAGGACAAGGAGTAGGAAGGACACCTACCTCAGATTATGCATATATTCAAGAAAAACTCGTTCTAAAACATCTCCCTTCTAAGATTATTACGGGCAGCATTAAACAAATTTTGGTCCACATTTGTGGAGGACAAGGACAGATATATTTTTGGGACTTGGAGGCTGGTTCTCTGCTCTTCTTGCAAGCCAGTTAATAGGATATTTTCACTACTGAAAGGCCACAGACTTTGTGTCAATCTAATAATATGGGTCTTAGTTCAGTACTTCACTAAAGAGGTCTTGGCCTGAATTGATTTTAGGTTGTTTTAAGACAAACCTACCACAAAACCAGCTTTTCCTAAGCAATGTGGACATGAACCAATCAGTGCAACATCTTTATTGCCAGGGATTGATATTTGTCCCCATTCTGTTATTGTCTCTGTCAGTAGAGACTTGTGACATGTAGCCTATGCCTCTTCATAGACACATAGGCAATTTCACATTAGGTTAGTATCATACCCCTAAGACATATCTTATGTTCTCTGTTTATCTTATCAGAATGTCAGCATCTCAAATAAGGAAAAGCTTATCATATGAAGGACCTCATAATAAGGTCTGTTTTGGGCTACATAAAACAACTACAATTCAATACTATTGCTACTTCAAAAAAAAATTATTTCAATAGAAAATGCAAGGTATTTTCAGAGAGTTTTGTGTTTCAACAGGTCAAAATTGAATATCTTTTTGGAATTTTCAATTGAAAGGCTTTCTCTGCACCTCCATAAAATTTGAGCTTTTTTTTTGGTTTAAGAAAAACATAAGTTTTACTAGCCTTGATATGATCCTCTGGGATCAACCAGCTCACTGATTAGAACAGTTGTAAAATAAGACTTCAGAGAAGAAGACTGGGAGATGCTTAGATAATGACCAATTGCAAAAGAAATGCCAAAACAATTTTTTAAATAATGGGAAATAAGGATAGAAAGAACATATGGTGGTCTTCAAATCCATACCTGTGCTGTAAGTGGCATTGAGATATACTTTATTAAAGAAAGTTAAAGAAATCATTAAAATAAATATAGAAAATGAAGTATATAAAAAAGTCAGGTTTAGAAAGAAAAAATACTGAAATTTTACTCCATAACTTCACTTTTTTCCCATTTTCTAATTTCACAAACTACACTTCATAATTGATTAAATCAATAATAATGTGTAAAACTTCTGGTTGCTAGAGCAGTGACAAATGGAATAAAAGCTGTTTTCATAGCTTAGGTAAACATTAATGGAATTAGAGAATTATTGAAATATTTTATTGAAATGCAATGAGGCAAAGATATTACTGAAATAATGGTATGTTATTTTTATCACAGAATAGCATAAGTGAAGGAAGACAGGGCACAATTTGAGCATTTTGAGTTGTAACTTCATGTAATACAGGAGCATTTACAGTACCTAATGCATCAATGCTCAAAAACAGATAAGGCAATGAAGTTCACATAAGCAGCCAATGGCAAATTTGATTAAAAGTCAGTTTTAACAAGGTTTCCTTTCTTTTTGCTGTCCCTTGAGGACTGCTGTTCCATTTTAAATTAACATTTTATTAAGCCATGTGTTTTTTACAGTGTTATTAGATGAATTAGCTGATCTTGTTTACTTGGGTTGACCTTTTATTTGGTTTTGGATTCAGTATTGAGTTCTGTGGATAGAAACTCCAGCTGTAATTTCAAAGTGAATATGCCTCTTCTTTTTAAAAGTAGTTCTTTACACTATATTTAATCTATACCAATTGTATTTCTTACTGAAGTCAGACATTCTTCTAATGAGTTATTTATCATGGTCTACAGCTGTGGTTACCAAAGCAGTTGCCTCCCTAGTCAAGTGGAAAAGCAAATTAAAATTTTATAGTTCACATATATGAGATTCACAGTCTTTTAACATAGTTCCTTTTAGCAATTCAGAAACTTTATTTTCTTCCCTCCATTAAACAGTGTGCCATTGCTCAGCTGTTTTAGAGACAATTAAGTACAAAAATCTAAAAGCTACATCACTAACTCTATTTGTACTTCCACTGCTAATGTATTAAAATAGACATCCTATTCCATGAGAGCTGTAATCTTCATTTTCTCTTAAAACTTACAGGTAATAAGAGCATAATTGCATTTTTTTCATACATAAGAGGCAGAGGACCAATGACACAGGACTAAAGAGAATGTAAGATGTGTGGTCTAGTGGAAGGTGTTCCACTCACTTGTCAAGTAACAGGGGATGTGGGGACATTATTTTGATCACATTAAATTATATCTCTTATACTTGCCAAAAGACTTACTTCTGCCTTCTCTGTGAACATGTAAAAATTGTCTGTTTTGTCTATTTATTTTCATCATTTTGATAAGACTGAGATAAAGATTTAAATTACAGCTGGCACCAGTAGACAAGTTAAAATTTTACAAACATGCAAACTAGCAGACATAAACCCCCAAACAAATAAATTTACAGTGTATTTTGCTCATCATGATTGTTGCAGATTTTGTGGGTTTTGCTTTTGAGAAAAATATTGGCTGCAAAAAAACCCCCAAATTCTAAACCTTTTCAATTGTTATAGCAGACTCTGGAGATGGCCATTTATTAACAGTCTTGTGCATTACAATTTTAAATCAAATACCTTATTTGGAAGTCTGATCTTTGTCAATGAAATTGAAAATTAAGTATAACTTTTTCCAGTAAAATAACAGGCATATTGGAGTTGCCTTTTGTTCCACCCTTCATCATCTGCCTAACAGTTGACACAAAAAAGGTTTGCAGTGTGCCAAGAGCCCTATACTTCATTGAAGATGACAGAAATCAAAATTACTAAAAAGTTCTAAGATAACAAGAAAAAAATGTAGCCTCTTTTCCTTCTGTTTTTGAAAAAAACTATTTTGATTACAAGAGGAAGAAGAACAATGTAAATTAGACAATGAAGTAGACAATGATGACCATGAAGTAGAATTAGACAACGTAAATTAGAAAAAATAAGACAGGCAGTTTTGTTTACCTTGAATAGCATAAATATGCAGTCTTCCCTCTTTTCCTTAAATTCCCAAGAAAAGTAAAAATGAGTGCTGTTCATATAGCTCTTCATGATGCCAACTGTTTATGTCAAAATAGTTAAAATAACATAAATAAAAAGGAAAAAAAAAAAGAGGCAAAAGTACAAAGAAGGTGAGAAGATGAAAGAAACATCAACATAACTGCTTTGGTGCTCTATGGCTGTGTAAAGATTATATTGTAATACCAGTTCCCATAAGTTGCTGAGAGCATGTTGTGACTGACACTGTCATTACACTGCAGCACATCACCAGATTAATAAGAAAGAAAATCCATCACTGATCTAGAAATAGGATCAATACCTATGAATTCAGACAGAAAAACATAGTATAGAACTCAGTTAATTTAATACAGAATGATTTGGTCTCAGTTTATAGTAATAGAGAAGACAATATCTATCTTACAATTTTGTAGTACAAAGTATTTTTAAAAATACCTTTGAATGGCACAATCATCTGCCAGTTCTTATGATTATCGAGTCACCAGTAAGATTCTGAATTCACCTCTCAGGTTCTAACAAAAAATTTATACTTTTGGTGAAAAATTGCAACAGCCAAAAATTCTTTTTGACCTTAAGTGGACATTCCAAAACCTGTCTGAAATTCTCTGGATCGTGAAAGAGCTGGATATTAATAGTAGCTTAGAGAATCATAGAATTGTTTAGGTTGGAAAAGACCTTTAAGATCAAGTCCAACCATTAACTCAACACTGCCCAGTCCACCACTAAACCATGTCCCTAAGCACCACATCTACATGTTTTTTATATGACTCCAGGGATGGTGTCAAGCACTTCCCTGGGCAGCCTGTTCCAATGTTTGGTAATCCTATTAATTAATCATATTATGAATCCTATGGTAAAAAAGTTTTTCCAAATGTCCAATCTAGTGCAACTGGAGGTTATTTCTTCTTGTCTTACACTACACTCAGACTATTTATCCCACCACCTTTTTGGGGGAGCAGCCTTAATTCTAGTGTGACTGTTCCAAGGTGCTCTGTGGTTTTTAACCCTTCAATCACTCTTGTGTCTTTTCTGACACCTGGACCTTCACTAAGAGTGCAGGCTGAATCATCTAGCTCACACAAACTGGATGAATAACAAGAAATGGGAGATCCCCATGTAGTAACACTTGAACAGCAAGGCTGTTTTGGGTTTGGTTGCTGTTCGGTATTTTTTGTTGGTTGGTTTGCAAGTGCTTTTAGACAGACAGAGGTGTAGAAATCATGTTTATTATTTAATTATGCCTGAATTCAATTAAATGTTTCTTTTAAGTTCTGGTTTCACAAATTTGCCTACTATGCAATAGTTCTGTTGACTTTTATGCACAAGTGAAGAGGCCAAGGTATACCCCACTCCACCTCATCCTTATTTCCCCAGGAATTAAGAATACTAAAAAAGATCTGTACAGAAGTCCAGTGAAATGTACTTTGGTGTGAAAAGTGCACTATTTTCATAAAAACCTGCTGAACCCAGTGAGGAAAAAAGCTAATTTATTTTTTTAATTTATTTTATTTCAGAGAGTGATTTTAGGTAATACTTTTTGTTTGTTTTCTGAAAGTACAACTGAAAATAAAAGTTTTGAACAATCAGAGCAACAGTTTGCCCTTTTATGGAAAACCTTGTATCTGTTAGATTTGTTAACAGATGTTTTTCTCCTGTTTAACTTGGTACTCAAACAAGACAGAAAATTAAGATAAGGAAGAGCCATCTAACAATTACATAACCCACAATCTTTAACTCACTAATATGGGTAACTTCTTTAAGAAGCAGAACAAGCCTCTCAAAAACCCTAGCAAACTGAAATACTTCCTCACAAAATAATTTTTTTTTTGTACACTAATCCTTGGACTGAAAAAAATTAAAAATTATATCTTAATGTTAAAAACAAGAAGAGGGAAAATAATATAAAATCTTAATTAAAAATTAATAATAGCAATAATAATAATAATAATAATAATAATAGTACTGCAAAATAGTTCCCTGCTGTGTGATGAACACATCCGTTTTTTGTTGTCCGTGCATTAATTCAGTGTGTGTTTGGGGGTGTGTGCATGCATAAATCAGCTTCTCATTTGGTTTTCAATGTTTAAAAATCTCTTTTAATATCTAATTAAGTATTTCAAACAACATACACATGCCAGCACCTTGCTATGATAGGTCTCATGGTTTGATTTATAATTAAACTTCATTTGATATACTCAGTGGTTTGAGTCGCTGATATCTACATACAGAACTGACTTTTTTCAGTGTGTTATGTAATTATATGCAATCATCTATTTAATTTACTTCACTCATTTTATTTCTTCAAACTTTCCTCATAAAGAAAACAATCTTTGTCCTTTACATAAAGGACTTGATTCATAATAACTACTTACATTTTTTGTAGATATAATAGACCAAATTACAAGAGTCAGAACAGGCACTTGAGCTTGGGGTTTGTACAAAGTTTTTAAGAAATATAAACTTTACTGAAGCATAGTTATTAATCCATTTGTAAAATCTGTTTATGTCTTCCAGTATCTGCCAGTCTGGCTGTGGTACAATACAAAGACAGATGGAATAATACCTTTTTAAAGACAGATGTCCAGTAGGTACTATTTAAATATCTAGGGTACACTGCTACTGGTGAGAGAATTAATTAATTGCTACAGACCCTTTTCCACAGCAATTAAAAATTAAAGCATCAATATTACTTGCCTTTATTAAAACTCTTCTCAATTTCTATTCTTCCTGTATTGCCTATTTTTACCTCATGTGCTTCCAGTGCAGGCTCTGAAATATAAATGATGAGTAATTCGGAAACAATGAGAATTGGACAAAGTAAACATGGACATGATGTGGGGATGAATTGACATGTAATGTGACTGGATGTACTACAGCATACCCAGCTTCTTCTGTAATTCCCTCCTGCTCTAGCTCTGACAGGTCTTTTGTAGCACTTGAGTACTTATGAAAAAAAGAATAAAATTGAATTAAATTTCTTGTCTCACAAGGTGCATTTCAAAGATAAAAACAGTTCAGTGGCCTGCCATCCAATTTGTTTATCTCCCAAAATTATTTCAGTGATCTCGCTCTTAAATTTAGCATATAAATGTTCTATATGCACGGTGATACTAAAGAAATTCCAGCTGTTATTTAATATTAATATTCAGTTCACCACTGACTGAATCTTTATGCATGTTCTTAAAATGCAGATATATCCAGACGTTCAGCTGTATTATCCTCCCACTAAAACAATCATTGGGAAATTCTAAACCCCTGGTTAAAGATTTTTTCTCTTTCACTATTAAAATAAAAATTTTACCATGTTTTCCCTTTTATATATCATGAGGGGAAGAGTGAGTTGACTTTTCCTGTCAATGGAAAGAAAAAGTGATTTTAAAAAAAGAAGAAGAAAAGCTGCTTTTAGCTTCCTTTAGGGGGTACCGCAGCCTTATTTTTACTGTCATCTCCCGAAGGCCTTCAGCAATTTTCCACAAAGGCTTTTTAGAAAAGTAGTAAAAGGTAGTCTTGTCTGGTTCTGTCACATTTATGACTTCAGTTGTTATTTGATTTCTTTTTTAACCTTTTGCATTATGGCTTTTGTTTTAGCTTGTGACAAGGCAGAAAGAGAAAGAAGGGATAAGAGGTTGGGTTGCAGCCCCTCTGAGCACTGTGAAACTTGAACTCAATGCATGAGGGTGTTATTAAGAGTACTTTTGGCTTGATTAATGTGTTTTTGTATGTAGAATGCTGAAAGATTTCAGCAGGAAATCAAGTAAAACTGGTGATTTTTCACTCAGAGTTTTCAGGTGGGAAATAATGCACAAGATAAAATTGGAATTGTTAATTCACCTGACCCTAACAAAAATAGAAATAAATAGAAATAAAAATATGGATTATGAACAGAATGCAGAAAGTTTCACTACAATTTTTTTTTAGGTGATAACATGAGAGAATGCTAAAAGTCTGATTTAAGTTTCTTTTTGATAGGACTGTGATAGCAAAATTACTACTATTCGTCAAGCAGATATCTATTCAGCAAATAGAATGTAAATTTGTACATTAAAATCTACCTTCTTATGGCGAATAAGACTTAAATGTGAACTCCCTCCCACCTACTTTTCAGTCAGGGACACAAAGTTAATTTCTAATGAAAATACTGACAGGTGCTATTTCTTTAGGTAATAAAAGGCTATACTAAAAATTATTCTATCACACTTCTCCTGAATGCTTACTTAGTTTCCAAGAGTTTCTCATCATAAAGCTATTTGCCCCAAGATTTAGCCACTTAAAAAATAAACTTGCAATTTTTCACCTCTAATCATTGACAATGTGCTCTCCCATCCTGAAGCATGAGTCTGTCTCAGGTACCCATATGCAGCCACTTGGAGCCACCCAAGGTACTGCCGAGTGCAAGATGTTGGTGAGTCTCTGGCAGTGCCACAGCCTCTGGGCACCTCCTGGCACAGTGTCTAGAGATGCTCTGTCCAGATATTTGAAAGCATCTCAGTGAACCAGATGCCTATTTGCAGTCAACTAGACTCTAGGCTAGCTCTGCCTCACAGAGGTTAGATTAATTGCCACCAGGAATCTGTATATTTGTGCATTGACTACAGCAGAATGATAGATAACTCAATTACCTTGAATATTGTACTATGTTATTAAAGTTCTGTGTAATATATCCTTGCGAATTCTAAATCTAATTATTGAATAGGACTTTCAAGTACTGCTTATATCTGAGTAATCAAATAGGAGTCAACAAGGTAGAAACAAACTCAGTTCTCTTTCTGACTAGATTAAAAATTAGAGACTAAACAGAATACCTTAAATCAGAGATTTTAACCTTATATATAGTCTTCAGGGAACCATTTCAGCACATTTTTATAATATTTTTTTAAACAATTACAGATAGTGAAAAAGTCGTCTTGTCTAGTCTCCAAATTAAACTAATGCACATATGAAATTACTTATTACCTCCTCCAGCGTAGCAAACAATGGGCTTCAGTGATATGTTAAGATGAATTGACTTCTCCTATTTGTAATATATCTCTTATTTCTTTCCAAAATAAAGGAAATTAATTATATAAAGTTAAATTTTAAAACTTTAGGGAAACAGAGTCTTTTAAAACCTTTCTTTCGTCATTATATTCTGTAGGTTTTTTCGATAACATCATTTTTTGTCTCACGTAAGAATAAAATATTATGACAGGTTCAAAATACAACTTAATAGGCAAATTTAGCAAGAAGAAATAGAATCCCACATATATGAATTAAATTTAAAACAGAAATTTTCCTAAAATATTCTCCATGTATAAGAACTGAAGCAAAACCATTTTGCTCTAACTAACAAGAAAAAGATAAAATTCAGGAAATTTAAAATGGCTATATGATTGAAAATATTTAACTTTTTATTAGAAATTACTATTTCTTTTAAATCAAACATAAATCTTAAAATCCCTATGATGATAGTCAGTCATAAAAAGTAAAAGTTATTATACTTGAGTTAGAATTGAGTCCTGCTCAGTGTTAATGAATTACAGGACAATGCTAAGTGGTGAAGAGCTGCAGGAAAACAAGTTGCAGAAAAATAATTATATATAATGAATATATGTATAATAAAATCTATATAATAAATATATATAAATAAAATCTACAATTTATAATATAAGCATCTGCTTAGAATACAAAAAATACATAAATTACATGAAAGTCACTGAGAAATTATTCTATTTTGCTTGCCATTATTCAGTTTAATGCAGAAAATAGACAAAAAAAATCATAAGTATGCATATTCATAAGTTCATCAGAGAGAATTGAGCAGGAGAATGATATTTAGAAAACATGAAGTTGTCTTCAGATACCATATATTATTAAATATGAATTTAATATTGGGTACTGGATGATCATTTTAATTTGGCAATACAGGAGCAGGACATGAGGAGAGAGACATGGAAATTTCAGGAGTAATCAGGCATTTTCAAGCCCTGGAAATTTTTGCTAGAGATGCTGAAATCCCTGCGCACACTTTCGTTTCACATGCATTGTGCAGAGTGGAGCTTGGAGGGCTGGGATTGTGCACTGTAAACCACATACACCACAGTTCCACATAGAATCATAGAATATTTTGGGTTGGAAGGGGACTTTCAAGATCATCTAGCTCCAACATTCCCCCTGCTATGGGCAGGGACACCTTTCACTAGACCAGGCTGCTCAGAGCTCCATCCAACCTGGCCTTGAACACCTCTAGAGATGGGGCAACCACAACTTCTCTGGGCAACGTGTTCCAGTACTTCACCACCCTCACAATCAAGAATTTTTTCTTAATATCTAATCTAAACCTACTCTCTTTAATTTGAACTCATTCTCCCTTATCCTGTCACTACATACTCTTGTAAAGAGTAAATACTTGTAAATACTCTAGCCCCCTCTTTTCTGTAGGTTCCCTTCAGATACTGGAAAGAAAGCTGCAATTAGGTCACCCCAAAGCCTTCCTTTTTCCAGGCTGAACAAGTTCAGTTCTCTCAGGTTTTCCTCACAGGAGAGGTGCTCCATCCTTTTGATCAACTTTGTGGCCCCCCTCTGGACTTGCTCCAACAGATTGATGTCCTTCCTGTGCTGGGCACCCCAGAGCCGATGCAGTACCCTCCCTGGGGTCTCACCAGAGAAGAGGGGCAGAATACCCTCCCTCACCTGCTGGCCACACTGCTTTTGATGCAGCCCAGGACATGTTTGGTTTTCTGGGCTGTGAGTGTACAGGGCTGGGTCATGTCCAGCCTCTCATCCACCAGCAACCCCAAGTCCTTCTCAGCAGGGCTTCTCTCTATCTGTTCATCTACCAGCCTGTGTTGATATTGGGGTTTGCCACAACCCAGGTGCAGTACCTTGCACTTGGTACTGTTAAACCTCATGAGATTCCCACTTCTTGAGCCTGTCCAGCTCCCTCTGGATGGCATCCTGTCCTTCAGTTGTGTCAACCGCACCACTCAGCTTGGGGTCATCTGCAAATTTGCTGAGGGTGTCCTTATCCCTCTGTCTGTGTCATTAATCAAATTATTAAATATCACAGGTCCCAACACAGACTCCTTAGGTACACCACTCATCACTGATGCCCACTGAAAATCTGAAATATTGGTCATTACCCTCTGTGTGTGACTGTCCAGCCAACTCTTAACCCAGCTAACAGCCTACCTGTTGAATCTGACTCTCCAATTTGGAGAGAAGGATGTTGTAGAGGACCGTGTCAAATGCTTTACACAGAAGTCCAGACAAACAGCATCTGTAGCTTTTCCCTTATCCACCGACTCAGTTGTCCCATCATAGAAAGCAATTAGGTTGGTCACACAAGGTTTGCCCTTGGTGAAGCAAGGCTGTCTCAAATCACCTCCCTGTGCTCTATGTGTCTTAGCACAGTTTCCAAGAGGATCTGTTCCTTGATCTTCCCAGGCACAGAGGTGAGGCTGAATGTTCAAGATGATATGGGAGAAGCAAAATAAGTTAAATATTTCTGTACTATCTTTTGTAGTTTTTAGGACACTTACCGTGATCTCTAACGTTCCCAGTTAATAATTTTTTTGTGAGAAAACATCTCTTTTCCCCTGAGAAACTAAGCAACTAATGCAGCTTTAGAGATCTTTGGCAGCTGTGAGATAGAATTATTGAATAGTTTAGGTTGGAAAAGCCCTTTAAATCATCAAGTTCAATTGTTAACCTATCACTGCAAAGTCCAGCACTAAGCCATGTTCCTAAGTACCACATCTGCATGTCTTTTGAAACACCTCTAGGGACAGTGACTCCACCACTGCCCTGGGCAGCCTATTCTGGTGCTTGACAACACTTTCTGTGAAGAATTCTTTTTAATATTCAATCTAAATCTCTCCTGGTGCAACTTGAAGCTGTGTCCTCTCATCCTGTCACTCGTTACAGGGAGAAGAGACCAACCCCCATTTCATTTCAGGTAGTTGTAGAGAGCAATAAGGTCTCTCCCAAGTCTCCTTTTTTCTAGGCTGAACAACACCAGCTCCCTCAGCTGCTCTGCATTACTCTTGTCCTCCAGCTTCACCAGATTTTTTGCCCTTCTCTGGACATGCTCCAGCACCTCAATGTCCTTGTGAGGAGCTCAAAACTGAACACAGGATTAGGAATGCAGACTCACCAGTGTCAAGTACAGGGGGATGATCTCTGCCTTGGTCCTGCTGGCCACGCTATTGCTGATACAAGACAAGATGATGTTTGACTTATTGGCCACCTGGGCATTTATATTCTTCCCATGAGTTGCACTTGTCTTTTTCAGGAGGACTGAATTTGTTAACCAAGTGTTGAAAGTGCTACCCATGTTCAGAGTATGTTTTAGCAGAGTATGACAATATAAGCTAGCAATAAGTCATTTCTATGAGAAACAATTTCAAGACAAAAAGAGACAGAAGGAAAAATTTAGAAAGTGGTAATAAGACAATCTACTAGTTAATGTTTTGAGTTATCCATAATGTGTACTATAACTCATCTCTTTTTCCTAAGACTGATAATACTATCTTATGTAGTTTTCAGTATGTAAAACAAACAAATTAAAACAAAAGCAAGACCAAGGAAAAAACACAAACAAACAAGGGGGAAAAACAACAACTAAAGAGGAAGCATCTTAGGAAGTAGGGACTACAGTGCAGATGTTCTTGTAAGTGAATACATTAAATAAAAGATAAAACTATACTTTCTTATATCCATTATCTTTCTGGATCTATGATGCTTCTACAGCAGAACAATGCATAAGATACTTTAATTTTTATCTATGCAAATTAGATCATGACCCATTCTGATTCCCTAGTGATACAGGGAGCACAAAACAGCTTTTACTTTATATTAGATCTGCAATTATTATAATATCCCATGAAAAGTAAAAGCTTAATTAACACACAGTAATTGCAAGGCTTTGAGACTTTCTACAATTGTCAATAAATTCCTTCTGCTGCTCAGACCTTTAGCAGTACTTGTATTTTTATTGTGTTTTTTTGCTAACTCTATGCCACAAGTTTCTTCTTCATAACAGGCAGAAATTATGGTTCATTGTTGTGTGCTGTCAAAACTTTAGCAACCTGTTCACCTGAGACCACTCTGGGGGATCAGTAGCTATGGGGAAATAGAACAATGTAGTTTATTTATCACAACTTGCTCTGAAACACTGGTATAGTAAACAAAATGAATAATAAAATCCAGATTGAAACTTTGGGGTTTGAATGTTATAATTTTTTTAGAAGATCTCCACAAAATTTAATTCCTTATTTTCACACATTGCAAATTTTGGCCATGTGGCATGCCATCATGAACAAACAAAAAGGGATAAAACTCTTTTTTCAGTGATCAGGAAAATGGCTATAATATGATCTTTTTTCTGTTGTTTTGTTCTGCATTAGCTTAACTTCATGGTAGTAGGTAGTAAACAGAGTAAAGACTCTGAATTGTACAGGTGAGCTAATTAGGAGTTGTTAGGCAGGAGGTTGGAACAGATGCTGTTTTTGCAATTCATGCTGGCAGATACAGGTGTGGAAAGGGTGGTTGCAGATTACAGGTATTCATTTTCTGTAACTACATGAGATATATGCTATGTTCTACTTCTGCCCTATCCTGTCATCTTACTACAGTAATTTGCATTCCTGACTACATTTTGTGCTAAAAATAGCAAGTCCCAGGACAGACAAAGCCTGTAGAGAGACTTGACAATTGGTTAGATCTGATTATTATATTAAAATGTTAAAATTCATCTCATTACACAGAGTACTTGCCTCAATTATTTATCCCATTAACCTGAGGCTAAAGATGCTGCATATGATACCAGCTTTTCTAGAGGCTAATCTCAGTGGATCTTTGTCAAGGTTAAGGGCTGGATGCAGGATAGACTGCAGAAATGCCACTATTTTCAAGAGCCTGTCACTTTTTTTCCTTTTTTAAAAATTAAATTTAAGCTTCAGAATATATTATTTAGAGAAAATGTCTTCGTAATGTGTTCTGTTATAATTTTAAATATTTTTAAATGTTATATTATGAAGTCACGATAGAGGACAATTTAGTCAATGGAGCTGGAAAACTAGTGACAATGCTCCAAGGGTTTGTTGCGAGGTACTGGTGTTACCCTGTTTCTATTTTGTCAAAATTCTGTTTCCTGCTAATGTGAGAACTTTGGCTCAAAATTCGCGTACCTCTTCATGCCTCTTTTCCATTTTTCATTTTCCACTTTCACCATCCTGATACCTTCCTTTCCTTGAAACTATCTCTTACCAGATAAACATCCAACTCCAAAAGCTTTTTCCTCCCAGGTCCCAGTTTTGCTACATTTGCCTCCAATTTTGGTGTTTCTGGGGATTGTCAGCCTGATATTTGATATTTTATTACTGACAAGGCTGCCAAGCAATGTTGGCCTTGCATGGCTCTGCTGCCTGAAGCTCTTCAGTTTTCTGTGCATTTGGAGCCTTTTTCACTTAAACCTCCCCTCTTCCTGCCTTTGCAATCTGTTCCTAATGGTGCTCTCTATAACTTTAGTCAGTTTATCACACCATGTTTGTCACCGCCAGTAGCTTCCCATTCCTTATTTACCCCAAGTCACAGCCTAGTCAATTTTTAAATCATTTCCCTGCAGTGCTACTAAACTCTAAATTAAAGTTCCACTGAATAGAAGAGTACTGAGCCACTTTTGTGATCAAAGTCACTTAATTTTAGAAAACAGTATAAAAGTAATAAGCACCTGTCACCTGTTGGTTTAGATGAGACAAGACATTGGGAAAAAATTGTACACACATTTAAAATAGCATGCATCAGTTCCTTTCAAAATAGAAGATAAGCAGAGAGAAGCAAAAAAGTAAAGAAGAAATGGAAGGAATGGAAGAAAGAAGAAGGACAACTAGAAGATTAAGAAAGCTAAGACATAGGCAAAATAGAATGGGAATGTATCTCTCCAGGAGTTAGGAAAGACACTTCCTGTCACTATTGTGTAATAAATCATATTAGTCCATTTTTTCCCCTGCAAGTAACAAATCGAGGTTCTTCTGTGCAGTTAAGAATTTCTTCTACAGCTCTCTTGTCTGACTAAATAATTCAAGTTCATTTATTTAACAAGGCTTTTCTTGTAGCACAGTACAGAAATAATTCCAAAAGGTGGTGGCCTGATTAAATTATCTCTGCTAATTTGTTTACAACAAGGACAGAAAAGGTGTCAGTCAGGCTATGGTGGCCATGGGCTGATCCCCATGCCCAGGGGTGGGAGAGCCCTGGCAGACCCACAGGAGCAGCCCCTCCCCACTGCCACCGGAGCCCCAGGGGAGCCTCAAGGCTGAGCCAGACCCACTGGAGCAGGACAAGCTCCTTGGGTGGGGCACTGTGTGGGAATAGGGGACAGAGTGGCTGTTGGGGTGTAAGCCAGAGCCAGCCAGTGCCTGTGCACAGCTGTGCCTGTGCCCCACCAGTCCTGTCTCCTCTAATTAAACTCCATCTGGAATAGTTTTTCTGGAGTGAGGGGAAGAAAATCAAATATATATAAGGAAAGGGGAACTATTTTACTTCTAGGCTGGAAATAACCAATATGTTCAGATATTCCAAAATAATGGACTTACTTCTTTCTAAAGATGTAAGCATTTGCTTTATACAAAAATACAGATTACTACCTTTGTATCATAATAACCATAACACTGTTTTATATACTGTATTCTTTTTTCATGTTCTAACAGCTTAGACAGACAATAAAATAGATTTGGAATGTATTTGGGAAATAAAAATCCCTATTAAAGGATTACAAGTAAACAATACAAATCCTTTTAAACAATGCTGAAGTTTTATCTGACATTAAATGCTAAACCATTTTAAGAACTTAAAATATTTCTTTGCAGGATTCTGTTTTAATTATTGAATAATCAAATCCATTGGTCTTATGTTTTGCAACCTGCATGAAGCAATCTCTAAATAATAAAATGAAGTCTATAGAGTCCATTTTGAAAGCAAAAGATATTTTCTTAATTTTTAATGAGATGTTAAAATTTTTTAATAATATGTTAAGAATGAGATGATTTATAATATTATTCACAGACCCTCAGAGCCTGATCTGAAAGCTGTTGAAGGCACATGACTGTATCAGTTGATTTCAGCAGGTTTTCAATCAAGTCTTCAACAACAAGAAATGATTATAGTGTCTGTCTGAAATATGAGTCAGGCATCCCTCAAAGATTTGTTATAGAGCCTGAATAGGACTTGAAAAACCTAAAATATTTTAAGTAGAGGCTTTTTCTATAAAAAGCTGATTTGGTACTGAATTCAAAAGCATTGAAAAATGTCTGAATCAAAGAAGTAATTGCTAGATCTAAGAAACAGGCTATCTACAAGATAAATGTTGGAAATATCAGTGTGAGGCTCAGTTCTGCATTGAGACACATAAACGTGAACTTGTGTCTGTGTGAGGTGGGTGACCCTGTTATAGTGAGCAGAGAAATTGTCACTGCTGTCAGTGGGGTGGAAACCACTTTCCTAAATGTAATGACATGCCTGGCCTCCATCTGCTCCTACAGAAGAGCTTGGGTGTCCTGTGGGTCGTGTATGGCATCTCTCAACGTTCTCTTCATTTATCACTCTTCTGCCACGTTCCCTGTGTTTATGCAGCAGCATCACACTCTTATTAGAATTTACAGGTCTTGTGAAATACCCAGTGCAGCCATTAGCTAGAAGAGTAGCTGAATAGGTCTCTGGACTCTGTAAACTGATTTGACTATGTTGTCATTTGAGACCTGCATGGCAGCTTAGAAAAGATTTTACAAGACATCTCCCATCCTGAAAGAAATTTAAGACTGGTGTGTTCTGTGTTAATGTGGTTATTTAGCTGCTTCATTAATGAGTGCCCCAATGTAGAGGGATGTTCCTGTTTGTTTATTTCCTTTTGAAAAGATGGATCTGACACTCCTGTCCATGCAACAGCAGAGCATTACATGGGAGGAATGTACATAATGCTTATGATAAGATAAACACAACACATTTCTACATTGCAAAAGTTTCACTTAGTTTAATGCTATAATGAGTAAAAATTCTGGCTGTCAACCAAGGCTTGACTAAAGCAACCACAAAATGGCAAAAAGACATTGTTTCTTATAGGTGCATATGGTTCATTGCACCAAAGATAAATGATGCAATGAACAAAATATGATAGTCAAGGTACTTGTCCAGACAATTGTGCATAAAGTAGATGTGAAACTGTTTAATTAAATGTCTACGGTTTTCTGGTAAACACACTCAGGAAATAATTTATTATGTTCCTGAAAGCGAAAATAAGACACATAGGGAAATTTCCACATACTAAAACTCAAGTACAGAGTTCTTTTTTTCAGATCTGTATTTATTATTCCAGATAGACACTCTACTAAAACTGGAGAGATGCTGAAGCTGGAAGTTCATTAATATGTGATCTGAATACAAACTGCCATTCTTAAATAAGGGATTGAGTCTGTCTGCATACTAGTACTCTCTGGGAACAGATACAGCTGATTAACTTATCTTGCAATGTAGGATGATTGTGCCATTGCACTTAATGAAGCTGGCTGAAAAAGTGTTATTTTTCTTACTGGGAAACCTAATACTCGCAAAATAAAGAGGTTCAGGCTCCAGGAGTTTTCTGTAGAATGGCTAAAATGCTGGCAAAAGAAAGGCGGTGTCTCTAAAATTTAGAGAATGCATTGCTTTGTAAGTTGCAATTTACATAGATCATGTAACTGGAAGAAAGTGATAAAATATCAAAACTGATATCTTTTATACTTCTAATAATTATAAGTTAGATACTATAGTTTAAAAATGGAAAAATTCAGAGGTTTACTGAAAAACCTGGACTGATTGTTTTATCGTAGTTGTCAGGTAGTATATTCTAGCAAGAGACTACAGCAAAATGTTACTAATTTTAAGTTTGGCTATCAAAACCTTAAATCTTACTGTATCACTTGGTTTGATAGCAACACAAATCCCAAACACATTTATAGGTAATTTTTTCTTTATATTTGAACCAAATTAATCTGTTTGCATATTAAACACAGGAATAGAGCTGAAATGCTTCAGTCTGTCACTTCTGAGTTGCCAAGGTTTCTGTCTTTTAGCTATTTTTTTTGGATGAATTCTTTCAAGATATTTTGATTACTATCTTTCTGTTCTTCCAGCTTCTATCCCACTAGTGTTAATTTGACATGATTCTTTATAGTCTCTCCCTTGGTCTGAATCTAAAATGCCTTTCATGTTGTGACACTAGTAAACACATCTGTACAGGTCAAATTGAACTAGAAAGCTCTCTTAAGTCCTCTTACTCTTTTGACCAGAACAAGTATTTCCAGTCTCACCTTTCACTTGAAATGGTGCTGCTAAAATTTAAAAATAACCCAAACCGATCCAAAATATAAATAACATGGGAACAGGACTGTGAGGAAGAAAAATAAAGAAAAAATAGTTTGAGTGCTATTCTAATGTTAACATCAGAACCAAGGAAGTAAAGGATATGAGGGATAAAATTATCTGTGACTCTAGTCAAACTCTTCTGTTCCATACATCCTCTGTAAAAAAGCTCAGCTGAGGTCCTTGGGCCAGTTTGTATGGAGGGGATTCACATGATACAAATACATAAAAACATGCTGAACAGAGAATGGAATGAGAGCAGCCTTGAGGAGATCTTTGGGGTGGTTGATAAGAGGCTCAACATGACTCAGCAATGCACACTTTGCAGCTCAGAAAGCCAGTTGTGTCCTGGGCTGCACCAGAAGCAGCGTGGGCAGCTGAACAAGGGAAATGATTCTGCCCTTTTACTCTGCTCTGCTGAGATCCCATCTCAGAAGAACAAGAGTGCTTCATGCAGCTCTGGGGTTCTCAATAAAAGAAAGAAATACAAAAAAAGAAAGACATTGACCTACTGGAGTAAATCCAGAGGAGGCCAGAGAAGATGATGAGAGGGCTGGAGCACTTCTCCTATGAATACAGATGGAGATAGATGAGGTTGTTCAGCCCAAAGAAGAGAAGGCTTCAGAGAGACCTTTTCGTGGCCGTCCAGAACCTAATGGGAGCCTACATGAAAGATAAGGAGGGACTTTTTACTTGGTTATGTAATGACAGGACAAGAGGGAATGGCTACAAAAGGAAAGAGGGCAGGTTTAGATCAGATATTCGGAAGAAATTCTTCATTGTGAGGGTAGTGATGCACTGGGACAGGTTACCCAGCGGAGCTATGGATGTCCCTTCGCTGTAAGTGTTCAAGACCAGGCTGAATGGGACATGGAGCAGCCTGGTCTGGTGGAAGGTGCCTCTGCTGAAGGCAGAGGGGTAGGAATGAGATGACCATAAGTGTCCCTTCCAAGCAATAATTCTATGGTTTAGGCAACAATGCAGAGAGTGTGTAGTGTGTATGTAGTTGTTGCTGTCCAACTGTTTGCAAGAGAGGGTCTGACCTGCAGAAGTGTCTGTGTTCTGATCACTGTTATTGTGGAGATAGATAATTTTGGGATTAATATAAATGAGCTATAATGTTGTATGTACTGAAGCAGAATTTTGTTCCTTTCTCAGCCAAGTTACTTATACCTCACTGAGTAACACCATATCAAAATTTTCATTAGAATGACATTTTAACTATAGGTGTACTCTCTGAACCATTTACATGGCTCCATGATCTTTTACCTAAGTTCTCAGCTAGTCTGAACCAGGATTGATCTACATATTTTCTTGGATTTTTCTCTCACGTTTTACTGACTTTTTTACTGTGGTGACTTTTTAAAAAGCATTTATCAATTTTATTTCTAAATTCATTGGGGTGAATGAATAGCAAGTTTGTGGCAGGAGCTACTCTGAAGCAAAAGGATGAGTTTTCTCCCTTATATTTTGATGGCATTAGTTGCCTGCATGTACTTGTTGTCCAAACCCAACTTCCTAAGGAAATGGGAGAAAACATGGATTATCTTAACCCTAATAATTTAATTCACCAATTAATTCTAAGAATACCTAAACCCAAATCTCCAATACATTTGGCATGTGATGTTTTTTTCATTATTTGGAATACCAGTTACAGCTGGAAGTACTTCTACATTATAACTATGCATTTCATTTTCTTTGCACTTAGATCCCAGTCCCACAAAAATTTACACAAAAGAAAAAAGTTAAGTGCATTAGTATACATCTTCCCTTATGCTATCTATTTTTCAGTGTTAGAGCCATAAAGTATAATTTCACTATTTAAAAAGCAAGCATACAAAAAAGCCCACTTTAATATGCTTTCACATTTTCTTTAGTATTTACTACCTTCAGTATTTTTTTTCATATTCATTTCAGAAAGAAAAGTTTATTCTTTTTATATAGTAAAGGTTTGGGCTTTTTTTAATTATTATTTTGAAAATATGGACTGGCGTAGATAAACGTCTTTACACTTTCAACTCACTTATCTTCACTCAACTCAAAACTTTGATTTTGTTCCTTGAATTCCTTTCAGGATAAAGCCAACCAAAACAGTATCAGTGATGTGACAGAATTTTAAGTGCACAATACAGTTACTTAGTGTAAATGTATTCTAACCTATTATTTGAAGACAAAGTCTGTGTTTCATTTCCCACAGGGCATGGATAGAGTAAAATCCAATCAAACACCTGGGAAACTCTGTTCTTCAGAAGATCTGAGTGTTAGAGGTTGGATTCACAGTAAACCCATCTCTGACATAAATATCCAGGTTGGATTCCAATTACAGGTGACTTTGCAACCCCATTTGCAAAACTTTTCCTTTGATTTCTTTTTTTTTTCCTTTGCAAATGTAATTGTGGGTGGAAGAGTTTCATGTGACTGATGGCAATCAAATAGTGCCTGCTAATAATAACACGACTTTGAAAAATATTAAATGTTGGACCCTCACGTCAAGATGCCATAATGAACTGGAAAATTATGTGGATATGGTTTTATTTATTTTCTACTAAAAGGCTAAATTATTTCCTGTCACATCTGTAAACCTGTTTCAAAGCATTTCTTTTAAAATATGAAGGGTAAAAACAAAATACTGATATATTTCTTAAAAGGTTCCTGAAATATTTATATTTCCTTTTCCTATAAAATCGACATCACAGGCACAAGGCAAGTGATTGGGGTCAAGAGTTGTATGGGTAGTCATTTGAGCTGACATCAGGAGTTTGACTAAGTAGCATTAGTTGTGGATAATGAGGTTATTTAACTTCTATTTCAATAAAATGCTCCATGAAATATATATGACACCTACAGAATAGAACATACATACCAGTGTTGTAATTTCCTCTATATGCTGGTGTAAGTTACATGGCCCCTCAGATAAGTTTTTTGAATTTTCTATCACTTTTCTGTCTTTGTTTTATGCCATTATAAGACATGTTGGAAAGTCTGTTAAGCAACTGCATGCTGAAAATTTAGGCCGATATTATCAAAATGCAGTACATTGTTCGTAAAAAGGATATAAATCAAACAGCATATTTATAATGCTTTGTTACTACTTCTTTAATGGACAACAAGCAGAACAAAAATAATACAAAAGATGATATAAAAGTGACTCTTGCTTCTGTGAAAATGTTTTTGTTATTCAATTATTGAAACAAAAATGAAGTTGCAGGAATGTTCAGTGCATTTCTTTCACCTGCAAAGTTCTCTCAAACTTTTCTGTTTTCTTGTATGATTGAACAGAGGATAATCAGCCTTCTTCTTAACAACAGATTTCATGTACTGAAACAAATTAAATAAGTGCAAAGTCTTAAGATAAATACATAATTGCCCATGAGAGATTCATGTCGGAGGGTTTCCTCATGAGCTATACCATCTAGCTGCCTGTCATTACAATTTATACCTTGTTTCATATTTGATCATAAGCTCTCAAGGAGAAAATATATTTTCAAAATATATGCATATGATATGAAGCAAAGCAATCTGTGGGCATGATGAAACATTGGACTTCATTAAATATTTCCACAGATGGTTAACTTTTTAAAAATTAGATTTCATAATATAATATAGAGTGACACAGCTGAACAAAAAAGCAAACAAAACTGTTAATTGAAATAGGTAGATTTTTCTATCCCATTAAAGAATACAGTTGTTTTGGAAGCAAGTGTATTTGGAGGTTTTTTATGCTACTTATACATGTGTGTGTATATATAAATATATATATATATATTACATACATTTAGAATAAAACATAGGTTTGTTTAAATACTTTTCTGTCAGACAACTTATTAAGCTTCCAAACAGGCTGATGTTTATAGTCTCAATAGTCTCATCACTGTCAGAATGTAGCAAGGATCAGAAAATCCCTTCCTTCTTGTACAGTTATAGGAAAAAAATATAGGACCAAAAGGAATGGTACCCTTTTTTACAGATGTAAGCATGTATGCTTTGCAGTCCTTGTCAGTATGACTCTTTTTGCTTTTGTCTTTTTAAATACAGAAATCTATCTTCCTTTTTATTTCCCTTTTTTTCCTTTTGTACAATCAGTTACTTTTCAGAGCACAAAAATCGTAAAAAAATAATGAAGTGATACCTCAAAGGATGGCATTTTGATGTGTTGCGAGGAGGACAGATTGTTCATTAGCTTCATATTCAATACTATTCTTCCTTTTCTTTCAAAGTGTACCCATGATGCTCATAGCAATCAGTGCTGGAATGAACTTCAGTCTCCTGCTCCCACATTGAGACAAGCTCTGCATAGAAAGATGTGTACTTTCCTTTTTATCTCTTATGTAGACCTCCTAAATTATTTAAATAATTTGGAAAGGCTAGTTGATGCTTATTACACAATGTGATAGTGGCATTAGTTGCCATTTTAGGTGATGACTAAATAAATTTTTGCCAAATAAATATTGTTGCATAAAAAGAGTATATTGGGTAGGAAACAAAAGCTATTTATAGTCACCTTGAAACTCATTTTCAAGTACATTTTTATATATTTTTTCAGAACCAAATGCCTTTGCAATTAAGAAGTTCATTATCCTCACGGAATTCTGCATTCAGAACTAATCAATTTTTTTTTAATGAGATACATATTTGACAATTTTTCCTTCAGCAATTTGACACTACCACTGGTTAAATGAGTTGATCTTACTGAATGTATGTACTTGTTGTCATCTCATGCTTACACAATTCTTCCCTTATCAATTAAATCTTTTCCAGAGAGGACACTGTAAACTTAATATTCAGTCACTCTTGGTTCCTATCATGTTCCAGATTTCTCCAATCTGATGCAGCCCACAAAGAGCACTGAGTTTGTAATTCTGGATACACATAATGAAACAGTTTGAAAACACTGCTAGGAAAAATGCATCTCTTCACTGTGAAATTTCTAAAGACAGATTTTTAGGACAGCAGTAGTGCTGTTATACTCAGACTGTATCAGAAAGGAATATTCTCTGAAGACATAATTTCATTTTCTGTATGAAATTGATGAAGTGTTTGCAGATTTGACTGAGTTTAAAGTGAGATATTTTCAACATTTGAAAATTGTTATCTAAAGTTCACTCCCATTATGCTTAAACAGAAAAGAATTTTAGCATTTCTTGCAGGCATTGAGCCAATGGTTCTGCTCAGTTCATCTGTCTCTAACAGTCCTTGTTTAGCTATAATAATAGTGAGATGAAAAAGGAAAAAAAAAAGAACAAAATCTTCCTCCCCTTGCTACCTACCCATCAGAAAAAACCCTGAAAATCATGGAAAGCTTGTTCAGTTGCAAGTTTGCTGCAGTATTGTAGACGTTACCGAAATAACCAAAAATTTTCCCTGTTTTATCACCTTAGAGAGACTCTGAGTGACAAAGTTGTCATTTCAAACTTCACAATGCCCTAAGTATTTGAGGGAAAGATAAAAATGCCAGTGGTGGTAATGTCAAATACCTGTCCTCAGAATTGCAAGGCAGTAGGATATTCTGCATTGAATTAGTTCTTTAAAGCATCTTTGTATTCCTCTGTATTTAGATCAGCTTTACCAGAGTCCAGTTGCTGGTTACAGTAATATGGAAGTGAGGAACAGCAGAACAGGAAAGCTGGCATGCCTGTTGCTTAGAGTAGGAAATTCATCTTGAATATGCATACTTACATCAGAGCTGCTTCTGCTAGCATACTTTTCTGAAAAATAAAGAAAATAAAGTACTTGGAAAGCTTTCCGCATCCTACCCTGACAATAGATGTCTAAAACGTGTCAGTTTAATACCTGGTACATATCTGTTGAGCATAAACACAAAGGAGAGACTTTGATGTAGGCTTCTCTACTTAGACACTGAGGATATTCCTCAAACAAAGAAACAAAAAAAAACATGAAGCAGGTTAGGCTGAGAAAACAGTATATTTTACTCCCATCTTGATAGCATGAGTCCTGCTTTACTATACCCTAATTTGATCCCTCAACATACTTTTTTCCCAGCAGCTATGATTTTGATATTTTAAAGGAGCTTTCCCCAGCAGTCTCAGCTTTGATTTCGGTTATGTCTGTTTTCATTCTATATATAAATCATTTTATGTTTGCTGGTTCTCCATTCCCCATTCATTGTTTTTCCTTTGTTAGTGAGTGAATTGCAGTTGTACTAAATGTTAATAGCTGTGTCTTTCCCTTTTCTTTCTTTCCCTCAGTGAATACTGCAAACAAATGTAACACATTCTGCCAGTGGCATAGGGGAGGACAGGAGCTGAACAAGATCTCATGAAGTATTCTCTTTGGAACAGATTGGAGCTCTGAAATCAATATATTTTATGAAGCAATAATACTGAAAAGAATTCCCTCCACGAATAAGCTCAGGCTTCTCTTAAGTCTGAAAAAGTGGCACTTTTTTTTTTCCATATGAAATGTTATATTTCTGTATCAAACCATTCTCTTGAGAACAGAACATGTGCAGGGTAACAAGGATCTATGATGCAAAATGAGATTTTCACTGCAAAAGAAAAGTTCATTTCAATTTCTTGAAGAAATTGAGTGAAAAGAACATCAGCCATTTGTCACAATTGCAATTTCAGGAAAATAGTTTACAAGAAATTCACAAAAGGTTAATTAGCTAGAGTGGGAGTGATTTTGACACTTACCTGATATAAATCAGCAACAATATATGAATGTACGTAATCCGTATTTATCCTAGAAATCTTAAATAGTGATGGGCCACATTTTTACCAAAATTAATAATAGTAATAAAGTAATAAAATGTCCACAGTGTTCAAATTAAAACATTTCACAATAATATATATATTAGTTTTGACTGTCATTTGTGACTAGAAGCTAAACAAAGGTCTTTCCATCTGCATAAAACAGCCAGAATGTAGAGATTAGAAAGATCTTTCCCTAGCTATGAATGGACCAGACCCACAGATAAGGCTTTTATTCATTGGTAAAAGAAGGACTGAGAGTAATCATAATGATCTGTTATGAATTATAAAATAGTTTTTTTGAATTCAAGCTTCCTGTGCTGCAGCAGAGTTTTCTAGGCACCAGATTTCAGCACATTGGATAATAGGGGATATGAAGATTTTTTGTTTGATTTTATTTTGGGGGGATTTTTTTTTTATTTTTAATCTGTTTGAAAATTCCTGTTGTGTGCAAGATAAGCAATGGTACAACAGACAAGACAGTTTCTCTCCTTCCATGTACTCTTACCTTTCTTTACGAACCCCAAGCGTGCAGAAAGGGAAAATAGGACTATAGTTTAATTTTCGTTTCAAAATATCTCTAATTTTTCCAAGTACCTCTAAGTTCTTTGGAGCACAGACTATCTGTTTGCTAGTTTTATAAAAATTAAAAAAAAAAAATCTACCTTGATTGATAGCTGCTGAAGACTCAATAAAAGTAATTTAATACAAATAGTTCTGAATTTTAATTATCTTAATAGAGGTATGATAATGTGTGAGATAATTGTAAGAGGGAATTTTAAATAATAAAATTTAGTACTTTTAAAGAGCACAGAAACTGAAATTATATTGTTCTATCATGAAAATGAGATTAATATAGAGAGACATGAATTCTAGAAATATTTCTGAAATATTTCTGTGCTCCTATAATTTTAGTAATTTGTTTCATTAGCAGCCGAGCAAAGAAAAGCAGATGACTTTCAGTTTTGCCTAGTTTGCTACCTGTCACCCTTCCCTCACAGCAAGGGTAACACTAATTTTCCCTTCTGCTCTCTGCTGTCACCAGAAATTCTCTCCACCAAGGAAAAGACAACAGATGATACAATTTGGCGAGAGTTATGAGCATTTGTCTGGCCAGGAAAAGAAGCTGTCCTTTTGACATAGCCAGGAAAAAATATGCATAAATTGCATTTCCTCTGGTTACTTCCTCAGTGAAGGCACAAATCTGTGACTCTCCTCCAAGATGCCACAAATTTTCAATAAGATTATAGGGACTAAATTGCCTTTGAAACATCATTACATGTTATAAATACAATTTGATTTGTCTACAGTTGGGATCCATAGACAAAATGGATAGACGTACAGTGGTATTGGATATGCCCACTGTTCCTACACACTTTGTTAAAATTTCATTTTAATTTTAAAATTAATACATAATCATCTATAAGTGAAATTTGTAAAGAAACTGTCTTTTTAATTTAGGGAGGTATCATTAGTCTGTCAGGAAGCAATTACTTATTATGCAGATCAGTTCTGACTGAAGTCAGACCATTTGACAATATTGCCAGTGATGCAACAGATTCCTTGGCAAAGCTTCTTAAAACTAATGTCAAAAAGGTTTTCAAGCTTGTGTTGATTTTGGCCTGCTCCTCCACTTTGCTCTTTTGGCATGAGAGACTTGCAGGACTGATCTCAGGTCCCCACACTAGAGTTGGTCGCTGCTGAAGCAGCACATTTGCACAACAACGAAATGTTGTTTCCATTCCCTGTCTTGCATTTGTTCTTTTTTTTTTTCCCACCAAATTGTAAAGCATTGGCATTTTCTATATAAATTGTTATTATACCTTCCTTGAAACATCTTATGTTCCACGTTAATTCAGAGATTGACCTTGGAGCTGGTCCATTTCCTATGTTCCAATTTTATTCTTGATGAATCAACAGGACTGAATAGTTCATTCTCCCAGGGAAAAAAAAGGTTAAAAAAAGTCCTCGCATAACAATTGGTCTTTGACATGGAAAGAATGCCAAAAGACAGAGATTACACTGGTACATCCCAAAGGATTACTCTAGAGAAAAGAACCTTATTAATGTAACAATAGAAGAGGTCACATTCATTCTAGCAGACCAAATGCAGTGATTGAGAGCAACTTGTTGTACTGTTTTTTAGCTTAAAAGTAGTACTGTTTGCTTAAAAGAATAGGTTAATGTTTGCATTCTTATTTAGATGAAAAGTCAAAACAAGGTCACTTGGTCTGTTCAGCCTGGAGGAGACTGAAGGGGGACATTTCAGTTGCAACTTCCTCGTGAAGGGAAGAGGAGGGGCAGGCACTGATCTTTTCTCTCTGGTGACAGTGACAGGACCTGAGGGAATGGTCTGGAGTTGTGTCAAGGGGGGGTTTAGTTTGGTTATTAGGAAAAACTTCACCCAGAGGGTGTTTGGGCACTGGAACAGGCTCCCCAGGGAAGTCTGACAGAGTTCAAGATGCATTTGGAAAATGCTCTTAGGAATATGATGCGATTTTTGGGGCTGTCCTGTGCAAGGCCAGGAGTTGGGCTTTGTGGGTCTCTGCCAGCTCTGGATATTCTATGATTCTATGAAACATTTGATTTTCTGGGCAAGCAATGGCACACAGAGACACACAGACAGACACACACACATGTCTATTTATAAGAATGAATGTTTATATATGAAAACTGTTGAAATCACACAGTTTCATTTCAACAAACTGAGTTTTTTATGGATCACTAGCATAATTCAACATGGAAGGGTGACTGACTGAATTATCTGAAACAACCTGAGCACTTGCAGCCATCTTGCTACCATTGTGAGAGAACCTTGTACTCCTTACAGCGAACAATGACTACCAATATCGTCATCCCCCTCCCCAAAAAAAAAAAAATAAAGCGCCTGGAGTAGCAGTCCTTAAATAAGAGAGAAGTAAGTAAAATTCAAGTCCTCCATGTCAAGGACTCATTCCTAGATCCAAGAGTTAGAGCATTAGCTTGGTTAATGTCTCTTGTAACTGAGTTGCCATAGGGCTTGCACAGTTCTTGCTTAGGGCTAGCAAAGAAACCAAGGAGAGAAGCAGTGCTAATGCAGCAGGGATCATCATTGCAGTGCCTGAGATAGTTCACTCTCCAATCCTCTATTTTCTTCATAAGGACTCATCAAGGCAAAAGTTGAACAATCTCTTCTGGCTAAAGATAGTGGGAAAAGCATAACTAAATACAAGATACTGAGTACTGAGAAACCAGGGAAGTATGCCGACAAAAATCTCCTGTATTTATGAGAATTAAAGCATGGCTGGAGCCATCAGGGGAACACATGGGAACACACCATCTTGGCATTGTTAGGCTGGTTCTCTTTCCCCTGCATAACTTTGGAGAAACCCTAACAGAGTAGAATTAAAATTGAATGTGATTTCTTTTTTTCATATTCTAAATTACTGTGACTTCAAAACTATCTTAAGATAGAAACAATAGAGGAATACATAAACACTGAAGTTAATTTTGGCTCTAATGAATTCAAATACTTCGTTTAGGCACCACTGAAAACTTTTTATTTAATTTTTACTTTTTGACTTAGTAGTTTTTTCCTATCATGTAATTTATTTAATGTTAAGAAAACATATTTCACCACTTTTACTTCAGACCATGCAAAAAGCCTATAATTTTCATCCCTCACCCCATCCTACATATCTGTTTTTTTTTCTGAATAAAACCAAACTCAAAATATATTTGATAGACTGGAATATCTGTATTAGTGAAATTATACAACCTAATTATAATTATGGCAATATTTACTAGTTGAATTACATCTCTAATTCTCATACTTACTATGCAGTATGCATTGCAGGAAATGTACAGAAGAAATATGGCATTTTTGTTGGATTATATGTGCCTCAAAATTTGAGGTTTGTGATGAAACTCAGAGCAATAGTTAAATAAGACTGGGCTGAGCGACACTGCCTGAAATGGGAAGAGCAGAGATTTATGATTTCCAAACACATTGCAGATCACTGAAATAAGACAGATGAATATCCAAAATGTCATACTGTCAGCACTCGACATGTCAAGCCAGAAGAATATGTAAGTATGAAAACTGTAATGCACCTTAGGATCTAAATTATGGTTCATAAAACTGGGGAAAAACATCAAAAAAAAATACTTTCAACCTCTAAGCACTGTTAAATAAGATACACTCCATCTTAATGCTATGAAAATGTTCTGTCTTACCTCTTGATATATTTATAAGCTTGAATGGGGTAATCTGGGTAGTTCAAGTGAGCATGTAAGAAAAAAGCCATGCATGTCATATGAATAATTGATCATAGAAAAATTAGGAATAAATAATTTGTATCTTAAGAAGAACCCAAACAAACAAATTCCACACCCCCCCCAAAAAAAGAAAAAAAAAGGCAAAAACCAAAACAAACTAAAGGAAAAACCCTCCTCGAAAACCCCTAAAGACATTCACTTGTAACTTTCAGGTGAGCTACAAAGAAATTATATTTTCCCCACCTGTTTTCTTTCTTTGTTCTGAAAGATTTAAGTGATCACACATCCTCATAACTTCTTCAGGTTTTACTCATTTAGTAATGAGCACTTTGTTTTTGCACACATCACATGAAAGGCTTTGTTCTATTCCAACAACTTACAAGACAGGAACTTATCATATGGGAAGATGTATGCAAGAGCAGAGGATACTTCATATCCCTGCCCCAGTTCACAGCAGTAATGGAGATGGGTTCCTAATATAGGCATAATGAACTTTTGTCACATAACCTAATGTTAAAATCTTTTCCACAAACAAACCTGGCCTGCATTAATGCCTACTTCTGCTTTCACCAGCCCCTTTCACTTGTTTCAAAGCTGTTTGGCTTCGCATTTCAGCTTTTCCAGAGAGCTGGAGTTGTGGGGATTTGCTTTTTGGCATGAGAAGCTCATAAAGTTCAACAACCACAAACTGGGTTAGGGTGGTCCCAGACATGAGTACAGACTTGGAGAAGAAGTCATTGAGAGCAGTCCTGCAAAGAGGGACTTGGGGGTCTGGTGGACAAAAATCTGGGCATGAGCTGGCAATGTGCACTTGCAGCCCAGAAAGCCAATTGTGTCCTGGGCTGCATCTAAAGCAGCGTGGCCAGCAGGGCAACTGCACTGCTCCACTCTTGTGAGATCACACCTGGAATATTGTGTCCAGTTCTGGGGTTCCCAAAAAAAGAAAGTGGTGAGCCTGTTAGAGCCAGTCTAGGGGAAGGCCACAAAGATGATCAGAGGGCTCGAGCACGTCTCCCATGAAAACAGGCTGAGAGTAGGTGCTGTTCAGCCTGGAGAAGAGAAGGCTCCAGAGGCATCTCATTTCAGCCTTTCAGTACTAGAAGGAGGTTTATAAAAAAGAGGGATAGTGACTTAACACATAGGCAGATAGCAACAGGACAAGGGGGAATAATTTCAAGTGGAGAGATTTAGATTAGATGTTAAGGAGAAAGTCTTTACTGTGAGGGGGGTAAGGCACTGGAACAGGTTTCCCAGAGAAGTGGGTGCCCCATTCCTGGAGTGTTCAAGGTTGGGTTGGATGGGGTCCTGAACTCTACCCCGGCTGAAAGCAACATGATGGTGAAGGTAATTAAGCATGTATCATATTTTCCAGAGAGGTTTGTGAGGTCCCCATCTATAGAGGTATTCAAGGCCCAACTACAAAAGGCCTGAGGATTCTGGCCCTTATTTAGTACTGACCCTGTTTTGTGCTCAGTTCTTGGTTGTGGAACAGAAATCTCCAAAGGACCCTTTCCCTCTGCATTATCCTATGATCCTGTAAAACAGCAAGAGAAGTTGACAGAATATCTAGTCCTGTGATACTGAGATATTCCTTAATAATATTCTGCATAATATTTTTTAAGTATTGTATGCAAAATTATAATAGAGAGACTTTCATGAAATGCACAGTATAGAATAATCTATATTAAAAAAAGTGTTTTAAGAACATGCAAACAGAATTTTGTAAATCAACAATTTTATCTTCTCCCTTTTAATGCTCGTGTTTACATTTCTCTGCTGGCTTATCACTGACTATTAACATTTTTGGAAAAGAAGACTGTAAGAAAATCAAATTAATTCAAAGTTTAGAACAAGGTTTTAACAATGTGCAGTTAAAAGAGATGGTAAAGAGTGGTCATAAATCCTAAAATATTGATCACCTTCATCATTCAATAAACTCTTCCAGTACATGAAATGAAAGAATCAAAGATTACTATGGAAGAAAAACATAAAGAGTATTTTGCAATGCAGAACTGGCTAGGTGACTTTGATACCTGTATTTCCTGACTCTAATTACCTTACCTATACAATATAATATTTTAATGTGATTGTTACAAGAGAAATGTTATTAAGGTTACGAAAACAGGCAAATCAAGAAAACTTATGTGCAGTGACTTTATGAGATTGTAATTATTTATTATTAGCAGTATTTAATTTTATTACAATACTGCTAGGAAAAAGAGATAAGCCCAAGTTTATGCCATCTGGAAAAAAATCTAATTAAGTTTCTGCTCCAAGTATATAATTTGAACAAGCAGGACAAGCACTTGAAAATCAAAAAATGTTCTTTCCAAGACACATCAAAAACCTGTCTTAAAGCCATTTAAAGACACTGGACAAATTCCATTATTTGGCAAATAATCTTCTGCCATGAGGCTGTCCAATAGAAATCTCAGCTATCAGGATATCATCCTATTTGAAAATTGCATACAAATAAGTCTTATATTATCTCCTTGGTATTGTAAGAATGCCTAAACATTTTTTTTAAATTAAATGTATTTTTATATCAGTCTACTTGAATGATAAATATGCAAATATTTCATGTTTCTTATAAATTATACTTGAAAAAGAGGACAATTATAGCAAAATCTACATACATGTAAAGACAAAAAATCAGTTGACAGTACTTTGCTTCTCAGTTTTGAAATACTGGATTGTTGTTTGGACTTAGAGAAGTTAACTGAGAGCATATTAGTTAGGATAGCTTTCATAGAAAGCATATTACTACCCATGTTAAAATAACTAAAATGGATTTCAGAAGCAGAAACTGTACCTCTGGGGTGAAGGGCTAGACAAATGTTGAAGTAGGGGTTCTTTGGGTGACATCAATAACAGTTCCTAAAGCTTCTTTTGTGTTTGGCTTAAATTCTAAAAATTTTAAGTTATTTATTATGAAATTTTATGTGAGGATTATTTGTCTCTTTAGCAAAGAAATAAAAATATCAAAATATAGATATATATACCTACAAATGTTTAAATACCATGTATGCTATTTAAAAATGAGAATGTGATTTTTTTTAAAGAATTCACTCACCCATCTCCATTTTGAGATGAACTGATAAAACGCAGAAAATATGACAAAAGAAATATGAGATAAATTTAGCGTACTGAATTAGACACCACTAAGAACACACTCTTTTACAAGCTGAATAGATCCACTTATTAAATATGTGAAAATTTTTATTACGAACACTTAGAGAATATTTCTTTTGTCAGCTAAATGTATTACCTACAGCACAACATATTTCAAATAAATTTGTATTTTAATAACAGACTAGTACTAGTTCAGACCATAATATATTCATATTTCTATTTACAAAGTACTAAGACACACAACAATAATTTTATCTCTGTTCCTATTCTGCAACTTGTCCATATAAAATATGCTCCTCTGATGGAAAAAGAAAAATCACTCATGACTGGAATTCACTATTTTCTGGGCTCATCAGACTTGTGTTCAAGTAATGCTCTCCATGTCTATATGGATCCATGGACATTGTTTCTATTTCATGTACAGTTTTATATTTAAGTACACTATTTTTGGTAAAACATAAGCTTGAGATATAGATTTCACAAGGGTAGAAGAGCTTCCGCATATTGCTGCATCTCATGCATGTGCATTATTTTATTTCTTCTTTCACTATTTCCAGTAAGATGCAAACGTTTTCTGTTAATCTGTATAGAACTTGTGCATGGATTCAGAGGCATTGCTTAATGTACAAGGGAACCAGAAGCTAAGGTTCAGTCAAATTCTTCTTGCTTCTCTGCAGAGGTGATGTGTAGGTGTCAAGGCACTGACAGTGGGGTCAGCTGCAGGGTGGCCCCTGTGTTAAGAGATCAGGGCTGCCCCATGCTGGACACAGCTGGGCTCAGCCAGCTCCACTGGTCCCACGACAGGGCACAGCTGAGCCTCCCAGCTATTTGTGGGCACCTCTGGGAAAACATGGGTGAGAAGTGGCAAAAGATGCTACCGAGGTGGACAGGAGTGATGAAAATCACCCTGGAAACACCACTGTCAGAGAAGGAGTGGGAGGAGGTGCTACAGATGCAGGAGCAGAAGCTTCACTCCAGCTGGTGGAGACACTTTAGTGAAGCTGGTATATCTCTGCAGTCCCTGGAGAGAACCATGCCAGAGCAGATATTCACACTGCAATCCGTGGAGGATCTCAGTGAAAAGCAGCTGGGTATTTCCTGAAGGAGCTGCAGTCAGTGAAGAGCCCATGCTGCTGAAGGGAAGGGAAGGGAAGGGAAGGGAAGGGAAGGGAAGGGAAGGGAAGGGAAGGGAAGGGAAGGGAAGGGAAGGGAAGGGAAGGGAAGGGAAGGGAAGGGAATGAAAGGGAAGGGAAGGGAAGGGAAGGGAAGGGAGGAGCTGTTCTTAACTGACTGTAACCACCCCCATTCCATGTCCCTCCCAGTGCTGCTCAGGATGCGGGAGAGATAGAGGAGTTGGGAATGAAAGAATGGAATAAAGTCTGAGTGTGAGGGGAAAGCATTGCTTTAATTTGTCTTTCCTTTTTTTTCTTCTCACTATTCAATTAAATAAATTTTCGTCAAGATAACCCTGTTCTACCTGTGATGGCAATGGGTATATGATCTCACTCTCTTTACCTGAGTAAAGAATTTGAAGAGGGGGAGTGAGAGAGCAGCTCTGTGGGCGCTTGGCAGCCAGGCAAGCTCAATACACCATAGAGGAGGAGATTGTCATGTGCATCCATTTTGCCTATTTAAAGTTTGTAAACACTCTCTTTCAGCACTGTTAGAACTGTACACAATGAGCTTTTTATGTTTAAGCTTTTCATGCCAAAAAAGATCACCTGCTTTTTATTTACACAACATTTTACAAAATGGAGCCCTTGCCTTTACTGATATTTAGCACGGCTTCACATATCATTAATAATATTTTATCTGATTATTTTAAGAAAATTCTACCATTTAATCTAGTGAGCGCAAATGACATATATACGTGTGTGTGTGTGTGTATAGATATATACATATACATACATATTTACATATATTCTTCAGGTGCTTGGATGTGTGCTAGTACGTTATGGAAATCAAATGGAGATAAGAAAAGTACGCATTACTGTTAGATGTCTTTTTTTGATGGAGTTCTTGATCAAGTTATGCGTAAGATCAATGAGAGTTTTGTTGCTGATTGGAAAATTGTGGTAAGAATGGGTAAAATATGTTAGCCTCATTTAACACAATAATGCATGTTTATGCAGTTCTACCATTCTTTCTTAATCACAGCTGGAATGCTAAAATGACCTTACACAGCTCCTGCTTTAAATGACATTATCTTATGTGGCATTGAACATCTATATGCTTCTATACTTTTCATCTATTAATATACAATATTATGTAATATGAAATAAATTATTAATTTTCACCTAGTGGGGAATAATTTGTTCATTGGTATTGCTTTTCAATTAAAAATTCATGTAAAATTTGAGACTTTTCTTTCGATACTTTAGGTTGCAGTGGAAATTTTTGCAGCAGGAGTACAACACCCACAAAGTTGTGAGAACCACTAGGGAAAAGAATTAGTTTCCTGATGAAGAAGTCATACTTTCTGAGAATAAAAATTATCTGCTTGTTTCTTATGCTTTGCTTTTAAATTCTTTCTTGATCTAAATGCAAATTGGATCATAACCTGAGGAAATTATCAAAAGAGAACATTTCTAAATGTGTGTGTGTATATATACACATGTATATAAAAATAATTCTCACCTTCTTATACATCCTTCCTGGTTTTTTTCAGTGTGTTTTCTGTGATGTACACATGTATATTTTTCTGAAGAAAAATTCACAAGCTATTTTGGATTTAAGAAAATTTAATACTATTCTTCAGTATACAGTCAATATAATGTACTCTGAATGACACAATTGTAGCATTTATCCTACCCACTGCTGCATACAAATTTTTCAATACACTCAGAGATTCTTCTTCCAAGTGCCATTGCATATATGTTACCTTTGTACATTTGTATGCCTACAGATGCGAAGATGACGGCATCATGCTTTTAAATTTGAAAACTCTGGTTCCAAATGAAACCATTCTGCTTTGTGTTAGATATGAATTTGTCAAAAGAATCTAGATTTAAGAAGACAAAATATAGAGATACATAGTCTAGATGTAGCCCAAGCCTGCTATGCAGCTGCATGACTAAAGCTGTGTTATCTAATAAGGAAGAAAATGTATCTGTATATAATTGTATCTACCAGTGATAGCAGAGAACAACCAATCTCAATGGTCTTCTGCGAAATATGGTTGTCTTTAGATAGAATCACTCAGAGTTATTGATTCAGAGTTATTCAGTACACTTGCTAATATATTTTTAAAATGTAGTTGTTGATACTTTGTTGTGAAAGCTGGGACTTTAGAGGGGACTTAGGGATCACACTGAATAGTTACATGATGAGTAGTTACTTCTGTAAATTCCTGGGTAAGTAAGCTGATGAGCTCCTTTGAATAATAACAAGAAAGATTCTGACTGCAGAGCTGAGATATATTATTTGACCTGTGGAATGAAAGCCTTACAGAAAATAAAAGTCAAAAGGCAACCTCATCCTGGTCTGTGAAGGCTCAAACTATATTTTTATGGTAGGCCAACCAGAAAGAGGTTAGTTAGAAAACAGTCTATAAGAAAGAATCTTTCAGAAAACCTAGAGTTCTTTAATCATCCTTTGCTAAACATAATTTCCATCTGCAAAATGGGAAAATCGACAGAAACCTGTTGATTTCCTACATTGCATCACATCAAGATGCTGGCTGTAAACTCGTTGAGATATTTTCAATATCCACACTGAGTAAAGTATAAGAATACAATACTGTCAGTATACATAATAATATATGTCATACTTTCCAGTGAAAATACATTTTTTAAAAAATGAATTAATATTCATATTCCATTTGAAAATAAGGAAAATCATTTAAGGTCAAATAATATAGCAACCTTTGTGAGACATTTGAAGAACTATTTTCCACATGAGAATCCATGTGAAGGGGGCCTCCTGCATCCATAGAAGAAGTATACTACAAAGCATTGGATAACATATTAGAAAATAATCATTAAAAGCAATAACAATTATTACACATTAGAAGAAATAAGCTTGCCAATTTATGACCGAGTTGTATTAGATTAGTTACCTGAAACAGTTACTGATTGCTTCAGGCTTAATTTGAAAATGTCTGATGGCATTCAGCATAAGGCCTATGTTCTCCTGGGTTTTTTTTTGGCAGATTATGTACCTCTTCATGCCCTTTCTTGTTGCCCTCAATATCCCTTGGTAATTTCAGGTCCTGGTGAGCATTGGCTTTGTGAACTCCACTACTTTCCCAGAAAGTGTTCATTTATTGCCCCTGCTGTCAGTCACCTGACATTAGTTCCACTTCCAGTATATTAACTTCTGATTTATCAGTTTAGTCAGGAACTCATTGTGCATACACTGGGGCCTCTTGCCACCTTGCCTTGACTTCATGCTCTTCAAGGTAGCCTATTGTGGCTAGCACAGGTCTTTCCCATGAGAATTCCTTATGTGTTTTATAAATAAAGATAAAGTTTGGATGTTATTAAAAACAGTGTCCCAAGACTTGGACAGTGCAGGCCTGGCCAATCAGGCCTAGGGGGAGGCTTCTGACTGACCAATCTGGGTGACCTTTGAAAACTCTATATATATGATGAAATCAAAACAATAAAGGTCATTCCTTCTTGCCACTGAGAACTGGATTCTTCTCTCTGCCAGCGGCTCAACAGCGACAGCCTATCTTTGAGAAGGGAGGAGGTGATCCTTGCATATCATCTAGCTCTCTTGGCCCCTGTTTTCTCAATGGTTGTATTCCATAGAATTCTTCCAAGGAGGTCACCTCTGTCCTGAAGTTTAGGGCTGTGATCATGATTTAGCTCTGCTCTCTCCTCACAAGAACCTGAACTCATCTAGGACTTATGTTTTATTTTAGTGTAGAGACATATATGTGATAAAATTTCAGTGACAAAGGCAATATATGAACATCTTGAGATATATTTTCTATAATGTGACTATCGAAAGAGTATTTAACAATATGCAAGAACAGAAATAAGTTTTAAGTGTTACAAAAATAATGTTCAGTTAATTAATTTCCTTCTGATTTTTTTTTCCAAGATAAAAAATACACAGTTATGAATCAGTACAAATGTACATAGAACTACTTCAATCATACTTGGATTCTAATCTTTGCAGCTATTCCAACAGAATATGAAGAAATAATATGTCCCAAATAAGTCGATAAGAAAGGTCTTTAAAAATTTGAGGAATGTAAAGATCTTCATACAAAAGTGTAACATCCCATTGTTCTTCATGTATGCTTCATCATGAAAAGAAAATAACATTAAGATACATGAGATATTATACCTAGGAAAGAAGTTCTTGGAGGGAAATGGGAATATTAATTCAGGCAAAAAAAACCCAAACAAATAGTGTGAGAGGAAAAACACTATGTTTCATCTACACCAGCTGGAATGAAAACTGTAGTGGTGTCTAAGTGGAATTTGAATGTGAGTTTATTCTTTGGACTCTTTGTCCGTTTAACAAATACTGAAGAGAAGCAGATTGACATAAACAATACACACAATTAAAAAATTATTAAAGAAAACATAATGAGACCATGTTTTCAGACCGCACTTATTTATAACAGAATTGAGAGGATTGCCAGATAAAGTGGCCATGAAGAGCTTCTGCATATTACATTACCAACCAAAGCATCTTCTTGATTTCTTTGTATTGTCACACAAAATGAACCCCATATTTGAAAATGCTTAATGCTGTGAAAAAGGAATCACTAATAGCATTTACTTTGAAGCATCCTTAGTCATACTGACTTTTACAGTGTTCACACTCTCTAAGGTAAGAGCATACTGAACTTCAGCTGTTTGCTGAATCACACTGGAGAGCCCTTAGCAAAAAACCAAAACAAACCAAACAAACAAAAACCCAAAAACAAACAAAAAAAATAAACTAAGAAAAACCAAACCAAAACAAAACAAAAGAAAACAAGTAACTACCAAAAAAAACCAACAACAAAAACCAACAAAAAAAAACCAATGACCAAAAAAACCCACCACCAACCAAAAAACAAATCAAATTCACACAACCCCTCCAAAAACAAAATGTTATTTTGGGACTGGAAAAGCATGAGGAAAAAAAAAACCCTCCAAAAATTTATTAGTTTCCTGTGGAGTTTGATACATTAATCTTGATAAGATAAACAAAGCAATGAAAGACACTGAATTTCTTTCAGTGCTTATATCTTGTAATACATTTTTATTGGGCACTCTTAAAACCTGAATACACTGTTTTACTATCTCAGAGTCCAATGCATTCTCTGAAGACTTGCAGTGAAATCTTCAAAATGACAAGGTGAAGATTTTTGGGATTTTCTTAATGATATTGCTAGGAAATTGTTTGAGGTAATTGGAAATTTTCCATGGAAATTTATTTTATGTTAAAATGCTAAAACCATAACCCATAACAGAATAATGTTAAATTTGGTTTATTAATTTGTATTTCTGAATTATTAGTTGAGTAATTCTAAAGCTCTAATTCAGCTTCTGCTGTATACACTTTTCTTGAAATCAGTATGAGTTTAAACTGCATAGTGAATTCTTGCAGTTTAAGAAGCCTTGCTTTCCAAACGTGCTTGGAGGCCTATCTAGCACTCCACACAGACAGAGAGATTATTTTTTTCTCTCCTTTTTATATTTGCTGTAAAGTTTTGTGTTATTTGTCACTGAAAGACTTTTTTCTCCTCTTTTTGCCTTTATTTCTGAACATCTTTTCTCCTCTGTTTCTGCTCATAGATCTTCTCTTTTATATTCTATTTGGCTTTAACCTGACAATTATTTTTCTTAAAAAGAATTGTCATTCTGGTGTCTGAGAAAAATTCCATTTATCTGTGGGTGTTTTCACTGTGTTAATTAATATGTGAATCATCTCCTGAAAAAGTAATGTAGATCTTCAGGGTTATTTTGTTTTGCTGTGTTTTATTTTTTTTTCCAAGCAACACAGTAATTTCTGCACAATACATTTCTCAGTTTAGGAAATGAGTAATTAAATGCTTCAGAGCTTTTCTTAATACAGGTCTAGAAGCCACGTGTTGAAGGGTTAATATTCAGCCTATTCTGTTCTGTAAAGACAATTTAATTTATGTGTAATGAAAACAGATTTAGAATACAATTTGTGAACATAGCTTAAAAATTTACCTATATAAATTGCTATGTGATGAGAAAATATGAACAACAGAGATTGAACTGGTTGAATAAGAACTTTCAGAGTTCTACTTCCAGTAAATTGACAGTTTCCTTTTAGAAAATACTTTCCATTTAGAACTATTTGGATATTTCTTGTGTGCTACACCATCTCTTTTAAACTCTTGGATTATAAGGCATTATGAAGCATAACCTTAATTTATTATGCTTTTGTTTAGTGCAATTTTATATTTGTGTTTCACTGTTTTAACAATGGTGTATCTTCGCCAAAAGTCTTGTATGTAAAATTATGTATGTAACAAATAATTTTTTAAAACAGACTGGAGTTATGACTCTTTCTGAACAAGGGATTGAAATCTCTTTTCTATGGATTTGTTTTTTTCAGGCATTATGTGTTTTGGGGAAAGTATAATCTATTTTATCATTGAGAAGGCTTTCAAAGTGGAAGTGAGTTAATCCTATAATTTGACAGATATAATTGCTTGCTTTTTTAATAAAAGGTACAAGTCTAAGATGTCAAGGAAATACCTAGCAGAGAAAGGAAAGATTGGGACTCAATGTCTCAACTGTTGGGTTATTAAAACCAAAACAGTTCTTTTGTAACTTACTTTTCTTATAAATTCTGAGATTACATAAAAGATACAGAACAGCAATTTTTATGCATCTGTAATTCGTTCTTACTGATATTTACATAAATCTTCAGGATTCCCTTAAACAAGGCACTTTCCTCAAAGTACCTGGACAATATACACCTTTTATATATTAAAAAAAACCCAAATTATCTCAGGCATTTATTCTTAAATAGGCAAAGTTCAGGTAAATCAAATACATGAAAAGACCAATGTTCTTTGACATGAAATCTCTCAGACTATCAGAAAACTGAAGTTACTAACTTCACATAATGCAACACCCTGTGCTGAGCATTGGGTGCATAGCTGAGTTGTGCAATTTCTGTCAATTACTGAAAAGTGTTATTATTTAAAATGTACAACACAAACTGTGCCAAAGATGATGAGTCCATCAACGTTCCCAACAGCTGAGAACTAAATGCTACACCATCTGCTTGCTGAAATAAGATGGCATGCTAAAATGTTCTGGTGGAATACAAATTGAATGCCAATTCTGATTGTTGCTGCTAGTAGTCAGGGGATTTTTTATTATTTTAATTCAGTTTGGTCCCAATACTACAGATCATCTTTGTAAGAGAAAAAGATCTTTTGAAAACATCCCCTTTAACCATACCTGTGAGAGCAGAATAGACAGAGATTGATTGAACATTTAATGTACTTGATTTCCTTTTCCTTTCAGACAATCAAATATAAGAATGTAATATATAAATGCAAGTCAAAGTCAAATTAGCTGGCACAGATAACTGTTTTAATAGTAACAAAAAGAAAGAATTAAGACTGATAGAAGAAAGTCAATTCCCTTCTGTTGCAAATTATGAAATGCTTTTGGGTTTGATTAGTTTTCTGAGAAAAGATATAGCTAGCAACAGATAAAATGAGAACATGTTGCTGCCAGAACTGCCTTTTCTGCATATATGCATTATACATTACACACTATATTGAAAAATTATGTTAAAAGAATGTCAAAGTTCGAAAGTTAAGGATTTCAGAATTAAAGATGACAGCATTTTCGATCTGTCTGCCTGTGCAAATACGATTTTATACGGTCTTTGCATACAAAATTAGATAATATTTTTGCCCACAACTCCTGTCTCTTTCAGTGAATATTAATTTTGACACAGCCACTGCAGAGAGCTTCCTTTTCTATTGGTATACACACTTAGCCTTCTGCCATTTTACAAAGCAGCTCATGCTTTTCATCTTCTGAATACTGTTTACATCCCAAATCTCTAGTAACCTATGCACTGCCTCTTCTATGTCCAGTTTATGAACTGCAAATAGAAAGTGATCTTTATAGCCAGGACAATGATTTTTTCAAAACAGCCTTTGCAGCAATGTATCATCTTTAGAAAATTGAATTCATGCTGAAAAACTTGATTTCTCTAAAGGTACATTTTTTCTAGAGATATTTTGTCAGATATTAAAACAGATTGAATTTTCTATGAAGATATCATGTATTTTTTCCCCACAACACAAAAACCCCTACGATCATCAACAGAAGCCTAACACTGCCAAAGCCACCACTAAGCCATGTCCCTCAGCACCACATATACACAATTTTTGAACCTCCCAGGGACAGTGATTCCACTACTTCCTTGTTCAGACTGTTCCAATATTTGACCACCCTTTCAGTGAAGAAATTTTTCCTAATGTCCAACCTAAACGTCCCCTGGTGGGCTAATGGCTACACTCAATATTATTAGAAGTCTTTTCCAGCCTCAATGGTCCTATCGGTTTGCTGTTTTGTTTTTTTTTTTTTTAATCAGTCTCTTCATTTTGGCCTACTCTCTATGAAATGTGAATCCATATCAGTTGTCTCATGATAGAAGTGATCAATAACAGTGAGTAAGTAATGAAACAAAAAAAAAAAAACCAAAACCCCACAAAAAACAGCCCCTACAACATTTCTGGACAAGTTATCTTTTTTTTTTTTTTTTTTTTTTTTTTTTTTTTAAGTGTGCATCCAGTATCCAACTTGAAAATATCTCAGTATACAGTTTGCATCTCCTTGTATATCCAAGCCTCATGGATACAAAGTAGAATAGTATCTATGGTCTTCAGATAGGATCTCTAATGCCCAAATCAAATCAGGCAACATACAATAAAGATCTACTAATCAGGATCATTCAGTTATTGCAATTATGCCCACAGCTGATGAGCAATATAAAGATTGTTAAAATATGCCACAGAAATGTTTTACGTTTGAGCAATACTTGTGCCTTGTATTTTTATGGGTTGATATTTCAATTACAAAGTGACATATAACTACTATAAATGAGTAACTTAGCTGGATAATTTTATTGGTGTGATATTTGTTCTTAATAGCAATAGAACAAAAATAACAAAAGAAACTTGTCTACTGTATTTTTCACCATCCTTTAAATAAAGAATAAGACTACATTGAGAGACTAATTATGACTTAAAATGACATAAATTACACAACACAAAGAGTAAAAATACCATTCCTTCTTTGAATCAACAATTTCAAGAAAATGAGCATCAGTTCAAATTCTTGTTATTAAAGTCTTTTATATTAAAGGATTAATTTAATGCTGTGGGAAGTATACAAGCTTAAAATACTATTTTTAATGAAGAAAATATTTTGAAATTGCATGAAGTTATTAAGATGACAATATGTGATCTTTATTAAAATGTTCCAGGCAATTAAATAATTAATTAAATTAAAAATACATAGAATAGCTTTAATGAGCATATCAAATTATAAAAGATATTTTTGATTATGATTATTGATATAGGGTGCTTTTTTCACAATTTAACATAGCTTACCAAAGATATAATACACATATTTATATTGTTTAAAAAAATCAGAACTACTTCATTTAATCCAAGGAAAGTTATTCTAAACTTTAATTCCATTCAAATCAATTAAAGACTTCTTTTTGTAAAATAGAAATTAAAATGTAATACCTCTATTTGCAATATTGTTTTTACTCAGTCATGTTTCAGAAGAAAACCACAATCAGCAAGTAGTTTGTGATTTTCCTGGTTTTGTCTGGGATAGAGCTAATTTTCATCTTAGTTGCTGAGACAGTGATGTGGTTTTGGGTTTAGAATGAGCATACTGTTGACAACACAATGATGTTTTGGCTGTTGCTGAGCAGTGCTTAGCCTAAGTCAAGGACTTTTCAGTTTTCCATGGCGTGCCAGTGAGCAGGTACACAAGAAGCTGAAAGGGAGCATGGCCAGGACAGCTGACCCAAACTGGCCAAAGGGATATTCCATACTGTAGAACATCATGCCCACTGTATGAAAAGGGGGGACTTGGCTGGTAGGGGCAGGTTGCTGTTCAGGGTGCATCACCAAGTGGGTGCCAGTCAGTGGGTAATGCGTAATTGTGTGGTGCATCTCTTGTCTTTCTTGGGTTTTATTACTTTTCCCCTCTCCTTTTCATTAAATTATTTTTATAATTAATATTATTTTATCATTAGCAGTAGTAGTACCATCATTATATTTTATTTTATTCTTATTTGAAGCCCCATGTTTTGCTTCTTTTGCCCAATTCTCCTTCCCACAGGGGATGGAAGTGATGTGAGTGAGCAAGCAGCAGCGTGATACTGAGTTGCTGGCTGCGATTAAACCATGACAGTGATTTTACAGTTGTACATTATTGCATGTGTCTTGGTTTAAGACAACATAAAGATGTGAACACTCTAAAAGTGTTTAACCTTAGTTTCAACCAATCCCTTTTGACAAATAGGGAACAAATACGAGCAGATATAAGTGATAAAATAACAAGTTTACTAACAAGAAAACAGCAACAGACAAAAAAATAGCAGTAAATAATCATTAGGTACAAAACTGCCAAATCTCACAACCACACAGAAATAAAGAGACACCCAAAATGGCAGGGTACCACCCCCTCCCAGCATGGCAGTGCCCACTGCCAACTGCGTGTAAGGAGACAAAGGGAAAATTGTGTCAGTGCTCTACCCTAAGATGTCCCTCGCCAGTCAACTGTGTGGTCCGGAAAACAAAGGAAAAAAGTAGAAGACAGACAAAAAGAACCCTCCTGGGAAGGTAGGGGCTTACAGAGCAGTTCTAGTGGCAGATGAGAAGTGCTGGCTTGCGTGGTGTCAGCTCTGCTTCTTGTTGCCTCCTCCTGCCGCCCCGGTCTGTGCCAGAGCTGGAGCTGCTTGTCCTCCACACTGCAGGAGTGTTGTGGGGGGCAAACTAGTCTGTTGGGGTGACCCAACCCCAGGGACCAGCTCTTTGTGCTGCAGCTGGGTTTTGCAAAGGTCACTCCAGAACACTTTTTGATTGTGAAATGCAGTTCTTCCAATCGGCTACTGTTGTAAGCCAGGAAAAAAACAACCATACAAAGGGGAACCTCTGCCTTCAGCAAACACTGCCAGGGAAAAGAGGAAGGTGGCTTGCGTTTCCCAGGCTTTTAAGGGTCCTGGCACCTCTTGTCTGCCGTCCAATTCTGGATCTGGCTGCACTGGGCTTTAAAGAGGCAGTAACGGTTCTTGGGCACAGCTAGAGCTGGAATAAAACAATGTTTTGTGTTACCCTTGATAGCACGCTATGAATGTATTTGCATAGAGGTATGGTATATATTAATGCTACTGTTCTTCATTCAGTATAACTAGTCACTAGTATCTGAAAACAGAGTAGAAAATAATGCTGTCAAAATTATGCTGTCAAGTTTTTTTAAATTATATGGATAACTTGAGAAAATTTTCCATAAACTACCACTTTTGAAATACTACAATGACCCAGACTCGTTTACAAACCCTAATAGTCTTAAATAAGTTTACTCTCTGTTATCTGTCACCCTGACTTCATAATTACCATGCAGCAAGCTGTGGCCTTAACATTATAATTTCAGTATAAGGATAAAATTCAAGTTTGTCCAATAGTTATAACTTTTATCTTGCTGGTGATCAGGGTGGGGGTGTGTTTGCATAAGCAGCACACTTGGGTATGATTTTCATGGTTGCTGAGGAACTGCAAAGCAAGTTTCTGTGCAGAAGAGGCAATGCACTGACTTGTGATTGATGGAAGTCCTACTCATTTTACAACAAAGTGTTTCACTCATTGTTACAGAATATATGGGTAGGAATCTCAGTCAGTTCTGGAGATCATAAACGAAACTGTCAGGGGAGGAAAAGATAATAAAAATGAGAGATTTGATTTAAATATTTCCAAGGTGACATTTTGAAGTTATTTTTATCTGAAATACATTTACATTTCCTGCTGGTGAACACTTTTAAATTAGTGATGTGGGAAATCCTTATTTGTATCCCTGAGCACTGTTACCCAAAGAAGAGCTAGTGTAGACTTAAGAAAACACAATAATTTTTAAAAACTTGTTATTTCTCTTTAGGACATCAGATGAAAATTGGTTGACAAGGTGCAACCAGGTGGAAAATTTGGTTTCCACAACCAGAAATTACTCTGGGAAAAGCCATTCTTGAATTTGTATAGCTTTCCTTTAAACTACCTACCTTCCTTGTTTATTTACGTATCGTGTGGTGAAGAAAAGCTCATAGATCTCCAAGTCCCATTTAGTAAAAACTAATATTGCTATTTAAGTAAACAAATATTAATGAAAGTTTAAAATCAGGATTGCAGTTTTGGAAGACATTTTAAGCCCCATTGCTGAGTACATCAGGGTTATGTTATTTTCCTGTATTTTTGTATGTGAATATCTCCGTATATGTTGTCCTGTATTGGCCTTTGGGCCAATTCTTTATTCCCCTCTTAGGCTGCCAACTAACTCTCTAAGAAGACTGTTCCAGGGTTTCACCATCCTCTTCGTGAAGAAAGGCTTCCTAAAGTCCAGTCTAAAGCTCCCCTCGTGCAGCTTTGAGTCATTCCCATGCACCCTATCTCTGGATCCCAGGCTGAAGAGCTGAGCACCTCCCTTTCCTTTTCCCCTTCCCAGAAAGCTATAGACAGCAATGAGGTCACACCTCAGCCTCACTTCCTCCAAGCTACAGAAACTCAGAGTCCTTAGTGCTCCTAGGACATGCCCACCAGCCTCTTCACCAGTTTTGTTGCCCTTCTCTGGATGCATTTAAGGAGCTTCACCTCCTTGGTGAGTTTACCAACACAGAACTGCATACAGCACTCAAGTTGAGGCAGCACCAACACTGAATGCAGCAAAATAATCACATCTTCTAAATGGCTGGTGGTTCTGTGTTTGATGCACTCCAGGATGGGGTTTGTTTAAATCTAAATTTTCATTCTGTATGACAATCACAAAGATTGTGATATTTTAATTTTTAATTTACCATTTTAATATATAAATATATGGGATTATGGTAGAGACATAAAAATAGAGCCACAAGTAGAGAGAGATAAGCAGATAAATACATTTCACAAATTATTTACACAACTTTAAGGAAAAGCACTACTTTTTGAAAACTTACTTTTCCCTTTCATTGCTCTCCTGTGTTACTTTAAAAGAACAAAGAGAGGATCTTTCCTGTTATTTCCTTTATTTATCATTTCTCTTAGCATGATCCCGAACTGTTTGTAAATAAAGTGTATCTATTACGTTCTTAAAATTTGCTGTCCTTGCTAATTGCTATAGATTTGTTCTAGACCTAGCAAGAATATTGCAAGAAGCATGTGCCTTTAACTATTAAATTTTTAGCACCTGCACAACATTTTCCATGGAAAGAAAACCTTTCATACCTGCATTTTCTGTCTGTCATATAGCATAAAGTGTATTAAAGAAATTCTATTTTAGACCAACCAGTTTAGGGATCAGAGTTATACCTATTTTCTTTTAAATGTTTTTTTCTGTTTGTGTAACTCTTGGATGTTGTTTTAGTTGAAAATGTGGACCATGTGATCAAGCAGTAATCAAGACATCCTATGCAGTTTGGAAAATTCTCACCAAGAAGCCTTGTGAAGCTGATAAACTTACGCAACTGCTCTGTTCTTTCATGCTGCCTAAAAGAGGGTGAAACTGGATCTTGAATCACATCCAGATCACAAGATTTTTAATTGCCTCCTTCTGGCTACTATGGGGACTTCTGGGCCATTCAAATCTACTTCTGGAGGAGGAAAGGAAGTAGCAGTGGTTAATATAATGTAATGCCCAGCATCTGCAGATGCAACCTTCCTAAACAGGCTTTCTTACTCATTTTCCAGAAGCCATCCCTTTCTCAGTCTTTATGGCTTATTGTGCAGAGAGCTAAAAACTGCAAAATCTGTATCAATTTAAGAAATTGACTTCATTAAAAAAAAAAAAAAGAAACCCCAAACATTTATTTAAATTAAGAAAAAGAGAAAAAACACATTTCCAATTTGGGGACCTATCCTGGACTGAGTTAAGCTTGTGTTTTGAGGTTTTTTTACTAGTCCTTAAACTCCACTATTGAAATCAAAAGAGAAAACAAGTTACAAAATCATATATGATTACATGGAATATGTGTATATAGTGAATCTACTTAATTCTTCTTTTTCACAAAGGAAAAAATACATTTTCTAACCTGGATGTACCATATTTTTTTTAAATCATGAAGTCTCTCACTTACTGATAAGAAATATTTATTTTAAAAGAACAGAATTTTATTATCATTATGCGTTTCTCTTTTCATGTGGTCACTTATGTTCATATCAATGGTCTGACTGAGCAGAAGTGGATGTAGGCATACTTCAGACTTATACAAGAAAAAGGAGGCATGGCAGCTGCTGGTTATGGATTAATGTAAATCAAAGCTGTTAAGATCTAAGACTTATACAACTGCTGCTAGTATGACCCAGGAGTAGAAGTATGGCTATGTGCAAAACCTCGCAGTGCTGGGGAAAACAAAAAAAATAGGCTCAAAACATAACAAGTAACCCAAACAAAGTAGATTTCATAGGTCCGTTAAACATATGTGACATCTTCCACATGATTGTTTTGAATTTGTTTGTCTGTAACAAACCTGGAAAAATGTGGACTATGGGAATGGATCTATAGCTAAATGTAGAAGTGAATAAATGCCAAATAGAAATTAAGTAATTTTAGATTTTTAAGTAGCAGGTCCCTCCCAACCCAAGACATTCTCTGATGATATTGTTTCATTAATTAATCATAAACAGCTAAAATGAATTGGACAATGGTCCATGTCAGGACAGTCATACAGATGTGACCATTCAATGAAGAGTACAACAAGGATGAAATGCCAATGCAGTAGTGGAGTCAGCTCCTACTGCAATTAGTATGAATATAGCTGGAATTGGGCACCAAGGAGGTGACATGATTTCTGTCAGAAGAGGACACTTGAAAACCTGGGGAAAGAGTATGGAAAGGCAGGCAGGCAGGCATAAGTCAGAAGTCATCATGATAGTGGCAGAAAAATATTAGGTGCCTGTTTTGAGATTACTGTAGAAAAGTATACAGCCATCACTCAGGTTACCTCTGAAAAGAAAATATTTAGTATTTGTATAGAACAGAAAATTTAGAGGGCATGCTACTGAAAGTAGCAAACGGTTAGTTTTGTTTTTGGATCCAAATCAGTTTGGATTTTTTTTTTTTTTTACTTCCAGCATAGAAAATATAGATACAAATTTGACAATTTCCATATAAGCCATGAAAAAAGAAACATCAAGGGATTAATTACCTATCTGTGTAGATAGGCTTTAACTCTACTATCTCCTGGGAACAAGCAATGGTTTCTATATATCTTGGCTTCAACATTAATCACAGTGATGAGCTGACTGCAGGTCCAATTCCCCACCTCTCTGCACTGCTGGGGTGGACAGGGGAAGGTAGGGAATTTGGGAGTAAGAATGAGTTGAGGAATAAGGGAGGTGTGGAGGGAAGGTGTTATGAGATTTTTTATTCTAAAGTGGTTTTAATTTCCCCAGAAATTAAATAAATTTTCACATAAAATATCACATTTCTTCCCCCTAGAAAGCAAATTTTATTTCTGTTCGATCATGACCTTTTTTCACTAATATTCCTAGGGAAATCATGGTGATCTACTTGAATCTCCTTGCTGTCCTACATTTTCCCTATATTATCATATCTTACTCTTCTAATGAAGAAGTGGGATGGTGCTGGACTGTACTGTTTTTAGGTAATGACATTATGCCAGACCAACAGAGGGAGTGGCTTACTCAGACCTTATGGAGAAAAACATCTTACTGAAAGAGAACTCTTTCTGCATATTGTATCAGAAAACGGGAAATAGATGGCTGTAGTGTCTAAGAATGAATGCAGGTGGACTTCACTTGGTCAGAAATTTCGTGGACTATTTGTGTTTCTAAGAAATAGTCTTATTATTTCTGAAAAATGTAAGAAGAAAAGAATCTGTGACCAAGTAGACATTATTCTGTGAAGAGGGAACTTGTTAGTTTCATTCAATACATATCAGGCATTTTCTTTGTAAAACTGCTAAGGGTTAGTGCTGAAATCCTCATAACTCTTTAGCATGATGGAATATTTATTTTCTATGTAAATTTGTAGTATCATCATATCTATCCTTTGTGCCTATTAAGTGTGCAGAAAATGACCTATAATGTGGGTCATGCTTCCTATAATATTTTTTCTGGCTGAATGATAGGTAAGAATGCTTATACAGTTTTATACTGGATTTATTATTCTGGGAATCAAGGTATTAGCACACTTCATAGTGTGATTTACATCAATTGTGCTGTTCAGGGCAAGCTGGTCTGCTCTTCATGAAAGGGAAGTGTATGTATTCCTAATTTTATCCCTTTTCATAGATCCACTGAAGTGTTTGTCTTGTTCCTAGAGTGATACCCAGTCATGTTGATATTGAAATTAGCCATAAATTTCTCTGGTATATGATATTATGTGTCATATTCTTCTATAGTGCTTTTGCAAATTCCCAAATCATAGTTATTTCTTGCTTCAGGGCAAAATTTGATCCATGCATTGAAGCAGCTTTCTGGTTATAGTGATGCTAGGGGAGGGGCTTTTGATTTTTTGCTATTAAAGGGTAGCAAAAGTAGGCCATTCTTTCAGCAGTTTTGAATTTAGAGCATTGAGCAAAGTTACCATTCAGTCAGGGTTTGGACACAGATATGAAAATGGGACATGGGATCCCCTAGCACAGATCTGGGAGCAAGGAATTACTGTTTAAGTGTGCAGCATATCAGAAAGGGCTCGTCATGAAGTAAATCCTTGGTGAAAACAGACCATTAATCTTGTTCAATATTAATGACTTTGAGGCATTATTATGGGACAGCATAAGCACTAGCAGAGCTTAGGGAAGAGGTATTTCAATGATATATTGGAGTTAGTAAAGCTGAAGGAGCACTAATTTTTCAAATCTGATACAATCACTGAGATGCCTGAAAGTTTGCTGAACAATGCTGAATGAAGCTAAAGACTCAAATTGCATGCTAATAGAATGGTGAGAGCCCAGGTCATGAAGGAGCAGGCCCAATCTGTCTTTTTTTTTTTCTTTTTTTTTTTAAATTGCAAAATACCAGAAAAAGTCATTGAAAAAACCATAACAATTTTTAGGGAAATATTATTATGACCAAAAGTGTTAATAGAATCCAGGGAGATAAAAAGGATAATTATTCGCAAGCACACACATAGAAAAAATCCTAAAATTAAAACTCAAGAGAAATTAACCTTTCCTTCTTTTCCATACAAGGAAAGAGTAGATGAAAGTTCATTTGTGGAGAGGACACCATTTCAAGAATAATGGTGAGGAATGCAATGTAACATTATCTCTCATGCCACTGCTGAGAAAAATATAAATGGGTGAAATAGGCAGAATGATTCAGTTGAACTGTGACAAGGTCTTCTCACACATGCAGGGTTGTTTCTGCAGTTTTCTAAAAATCTTCTTTGGCATATGATACACTTTAGGGAGTGAATATGAAATTAATGATAAATGTTTCCTCCAGTCTATAGGCAAGCCTTTGTTGCACCATATTCAACTTATTGTCTGATATCCTGTGGGAAATTAAGTGAGCATGTGAAACAATCCTATAAATACTTGAATCAAAAATTGTTTGAGCTTCTCCTTAGCTAGAGACATTGTTTTAAGCTCACTGAGAGAGCAGTCTAACATCAATTAATGCCTGAAAATTGCTATATAAAGGGTCTCTCTTGAATTTCCTGAGAAATATAAAGATGAAAGATATTGAGTTTCTATAAAAATAATGCAATGGACATATGTAAGTTTGAATCCTGAAGTTTTGGAGATGTATTGGATCATAGAAGGTTCTGTGACCATTGCTCTGTGTTCTTTCCTACTGAAAGTAAGATATGAAACATGTCAGACCACATTTTGTGTTTACCTGTGGCTGGAAAGCTGCCCAGGTAAAAAGGACATGGAAGTGTTGGTCAACAGCTGTCTGAACATGAACATGAACCAGTTGTGTGCCCATGTGGCCAAGAAGGCCAGTGATATCATGGCTTGTGTCAGAAATAGTGTGGCCAGGAGGGTCAGGACAGTGATTGTCCCCTTGTAGTCAGCACTGTCAAGGTCACATTGACTACTGCATTCAGTTTTGGGTCCCTCATTCCAAGAAAGACATTGAGGGGCTGGAACATGTCCGGAGAGCACAAATTGAGGGGCTGGAGCCACATTGAGGGGCTGGAGCACAAATCCTGAAAAGGGTGGTTGAGGCAGCTGAAGTTGTTCAACCTGGAGAAAAGGAGGCCCAGGAGGGACCTTAACATTCTCTGCAACCACCAGAAAGGAGGTTGTAACAAGAAGGGGTCAGCCTTTTTCCGCAAGTAACAAGTGATACAGCAAGAGAAAATAGTCTCAAGTTGCATCAGGGGAGGTTTAGACTGGATATTAGGAATCAATTCTTTACTGAAATAGAGGTCTAGCATTTGAATATGCTGCCAAGGGAAGTAGTGGAATCATCATCCCTGTAAGTGTTCAAAAAGCATGTTTATGTGGCACTTGGGGACATGGTTTACAGGTTAACACGGAGGTACTAGGTTAAGGCTAATGTTAATGTTAGGACTCAATGATCTTAGCAGTCTTTTCCAAACTTAAGGATTCTATGGTTCTATGGAAAGTTAGGTGTTTGACACTGTTTAGTTACACCAGCTAAGCCTGTTTGGAGAAAGGCTGCTCCTGTCTGTCAGCCAAGAGAGGTGGGGGTTTTTGGTACACTGAAGGCAAGATAATTGAGTATGTGACTGCAAAAGTGTTCATGTCAGCATAACTTATGCCAATGTTACGGACTTGGAGCTGGTATAAATGGTGGGGAATAGTTGCTCTAAATTAGGAGTACAATTTTTTTTTTCTATTTCAATTCTATCTGCCACAATCACTCTGGAAAACCTTTAAAGATTAGACCCTGTCAGAATCGTGAGACTTATAACTGGTAATAAAAATCCCCATTACTGTTTGCCACCTTTTGTAATGAGATTTCATCAGTGCTTACTAACTAGAAGGGGTACAAGGGCAATGAAACCCTGAGTGACAAATCAAATTAAAACAGAACATACACAGTATACAACATGAAAACAACCACGTCTTTCTTTATTTGCAGCTGTAGAAGTAATTATCAGAGGTGTGTGTGATTTGTTTGCTGATTGTTGGCTTTCCATCTTTTTGGCTTGTGACTTTTTTTTTTTGTGTGTGTGTTTGTCATGGGGGAGCATCTGAATTAGTAAAGAAGGAAAAAGAATTCACAGCAGAATGTTGGTTAAGTTAGAGTTCAGTATTGTACTGAAACAGGAAAGATTCTCTTGTGTATGTGTGAAACATTTCTGACTCCCCTTTTAAAATTAGATATGACTCAATTTAAAAATTTTGCCTTTCTTCTGTATTTTTTTAAAATTACTAGTCATCGCTTGTTTATAGAGAGAAATATTTGGTAAATTTATTAAGTGGTTTAAAATTGTGTTTTTCATTTAATACAAATATTTTCAATTGAAAAAAGAAGAGAATAAAAGACAAGAAATTGAAATAATTAAAAAAGAAAGAAAGAAATTAACCAAACCATGTTGTGTATATGTTTCCTATATGGGTATTCAAATGATAAATATACTATATATCTTTATAATTTATATCTTTATAATGTGTAAGAAATATTATGTGGAAAATGTGATAATTTAAACTCACAAAGAACTAATTATCCATCTGTATAAGGAAACTGCTTGGAGAACTTTTACTGAAATAATTATAATTAGGGTGAAAATAATGCAACAAGAAGCACAGAGGTACAAAACATTTTTCTTTCCTCATATAAATTGGTTTTTGTAAAACAGCTGGTTAAAATTATGAAATGAGTAATCCACACCTGTTAAACAAAAATGGTTCCTGAAACAGAAATAATTACTCTTCAGCTCCAATCTGAGTCATGGGTGAATGCAAACAAAAACTTATGCTGATGTGATTCTGGTATTGTTTTGCATGGTTTAAATTTTTTTTTAAAATGAAATTCTCAAAAAACCACCATTAATTAGAGTTGAATATAATTTTACTCTATAAAATATTTATTTATTTTATATAATGAAATTTCATTTGTTTTTCAAGTAATAAAATGGTTTTTATCTATCAAAACAAATTAAAAGATTATTCTAGAGGAATGCAATTAAACTCGTCTTCTAAAACAAGGTGGTTGTATGCAAAATGCATATTCAGATGTGGCAAGCTTCCTCTACTTTGGTACACCTATAGCTGTGCCCAGAAGCCTAAAGGCTTGTTTAGAAGCCTAAAGACTAGTTGAGACAAAAAACCATGTGAGATCCTACCTTAAAAATTTAACAATATGCACAACCAAGTTCCAGCTCCTAGGAATGTGGTTTGACTCTAATTTAATTGTAGAGATGTAGCTTTTGATTGTGAAGTAGCCTGTGACTAAAATACTACATACGTAATTTATTCACTAGAAAAGTAAAAGAATTTCATGCACTTCTTGTCAGCTTTGAAGTTTTAAGTCTGAAGCCTGACATTTATTGGCCTTCCTTCCTTCCTTCCTTCCTTCCTTCCTTCCTTCCTTCCTTCCTTCCTTCCTTCCTTCCTTCCTTCCTTCCTTCCTTCCTTCCTTCCTTCCTTCCTTCCTTCCTCTTATCTTCTTTCCTTTTTTTTCTTCTTGGCTTTTTCTCCTTTTATTTTTTCCCTTGCTTCTCATCTTGAAGTGCACATTTGAAAAGGGGTAAACATTGCTTTCTTCCTACTGGGACCAGATTTCACCCTGAAATGTCAGGAGCTTGCAAAGCATTTTAATTTTCACCTTGTCAGACTGAAGAGGCTAAATACTCAGAGTTAGAAAACAGTATTACTGAAAGTCAGAGGGGTTGAAGGATGTCAGGATGTGGTGCTGAAAGCTGGGATCTGCTAAAGATTCTGCCATATACTTAATATATGAGTTTAAATAACTGCAGTTGTATCTCTTCATGGTTCCTAAACTTAAAGATCTGAATTGCACATTGACACTTATGGTTAATTTTCAGAGTATAAGTAGGTGTCCAACTTAGCACAACCACATCACATGGTTTTGTCCTACAGTTACTGCATGTGAACCTGTGACTTTCGCAGGTTTACTGTCTTTGATAGTATAGGTTTGGTGTGCTTTTTCACCATAAGGCTATATAAAACAAAGAAAGCTGTACATCGCAATCCTTTTCATCCTGAAACTCATGCCTCACAGATTCACAAAACAGCTGGGGTTGGAAAGGATGGTTGGAATTCCTCTAGTCCAATCCCTCTGCTAAAGCAAGTTCACCTGGAGGAGGTTGCATGGGATCATGTCCACAAGAGTTTGGAACATCACCAGGGAAGGAGACTTCACAACATCTCTGGGGAGCCTTTTCCAGCGCTCAGTCACCCTTTAAGTTTTTTCCTCATATTCAGATGGAACTTCCTACGTTTCAGTTTGTGCCTGTTGCCCCTTATCCTGTCTCTGTCCACCTCTGTAAACATCCTCTTGACACCTGCTTTTAAAATATTTGCATTGATAAGGCCTCCTCTTAGTCATCTCTTCTCCAGGTTAACAGGCCTAGCTTTCCTCAGAAGTGAGGTTTAACTACCTGATAATCTTTTCCTCTACAGGCTTAGAGATCATACGCAGAATAAGTTGTTCCATCACCTTTCTAGGGGTGAAGATGAAGCTGACTGGCCTGATATTTCCTGCATTATACTTCCTGACCTTCTTTAAGAGCAGAGTAACATAAGCTTTGTTCCAGTCCTCAGGCACCTTTCCCATTCTCCACAACCTTTCAAAGATGACACAGAGCAGCTTAGCAATAACATCTGCTATCTCCCTCAGCACTCATAAATATCCCACTGAAGCCCATGGATCTGTCTAAACGAACTCTAATCTGATCTGCTTTGACAAACAGAAAGTCTTCCTTTCTCCAAACTTTCTCTCTTGCCTCTAGGGCTGGGCTTAGGAATGAAAAAATGAGTCAAAGAAGGCATTCAGTAAATCTGCTTTTGTTGTATTCATCAGCAGGGTACCTACCTCATCCAGCAGTGGGACCACATTTTCCCTAGTCTTTCCTTGCTATTGATGTACTTGAAGAACCCCTTTATGTTTCTGTTGACATCCCTTACCACATTTGATTCCAAACTGGCCTTAGCCTTCCTCGTTGCACCCCTGCATACTCTGACAATGTTCCTATATTCCCCCCAAGTTGCCATTCCCTTTTTCTACAATCTGTAAACTTCTTCTGTTTCAATATAGCCAGAAACTCTTTGCTCATTCCCACAAGTCTCTTGCCCCTTTTGCTAGCATCACTGGGATGTACCAATCTGGAGCTTGAATGAAGCAATGCTTGAATATCAGCCATCTTTCTTGGGTCCCATGATACTCTACCAAGCAAATGTCTGAAGCGGTCAACATCTGCTCTCCAGAAATCTTGTGTAAGAAGCTTACTGTGGGCTCTCCTTAGCGATCTAAGGAACTTGAACTCCGCTGTTTTATGGTCTGCTGCCAAGGTCACTGCTGCCAAAGCTGCCCTTGAGATTCCCATTCCTCACCAGGCCTCCTTTTTGGTGTAAACAAGGTCCAGCATAGCACCTCTCCTTGTTGGATTCTGTATCTCTTGGAGAGAGAAGTTCTCATCAACAAATTCCAGGAACCTCATGGATTTTTTATGCCCTGCTGTGTTGTCCCTCCGGCAGATTTCAGGATAGTTAAAATCCTCCATGAGGACCAGGTCTTGTGATTGTGAGGCTGCTCCAATCTGCCTGTAGAGGGCTTCATCATCTCAATTGAAGAGAAACTTGTCAGGGCATTCTTATCCACATTTAAAAAAATAAAAAAGTCAGATTTTTTTAAATTGGGAGAGATTAAACAAAGCATAAGAACACAAGAACAAATTATTGATAGTTAGAAACTAAATGTTGGAATTCTATAATCAGCTCCATCGAACTGATTTACTTGAGCCTTCTTTCTCTCTGGCTGTGATGCCTACTTCATAGTGCCTGTTTTATGTTTGCTCTTGGTGCTCTGTTGGTTGACCAATTTGAGAGACAGATGAAGTATTAAAGAAGCAAGAGCAGCTGAGCCACTGGCTTCATCAGAATGCTCGGGGACCATCTTCAGCTTTTGATAAGACTGCCACAGCTTGTGATTGCATCTCATAACTGTTTCTTAGTTACCACTCACAATCAAATTCAGAATGCAGGAACTGTGGGGAAAGCCAGATAATGACCTTGGCAAGTGTCTAGGAACAGAACTGAGAAATTATTTACAGCACTTGCCTTCAAGGGATAATTTGGCAATAGAACTACAAAGCAGGTTTCTATGGGCAATGCTGAAATTAGTAATAGACTTTTAAATATTAAAGCTCCCTAAAAATAACCGCAGATGGAATAAGGGAGAAAAACCTCTGGGAGCTATTTTCCACCTCAGCTGGCAACACACAATTCTTGGTTTAATAACAAAAGACATCTTATTAAATTATATTAGGGCGAGTCTGTTGCTTAGTGCAGGTGTCAGGCTGGTAGTGTTGCTAATACCTACTGTAGCCACACATGCTGCTACGAAAAGCCAGCCAATATTTCAGTGCAAATGACATACATGTGTTATCTCCCAGTGTTCTGAGAGCATCTAATTAAATTTAATGTTTGTAAAAAATGCCTTCAAAGATTTTATTATGTTCATGTATATTTGTTATACATATTGATATAAATATTCAAAGACCACCCCTTCAAATCTGTATTTAGGAATGAAAGGCCACAAATAATGTGATTCACTGGGATGACAATTTGGGTCCTCACACTGAAAGAACTGGTGTGTGTGCAAAAAACATAATTTCATACCATACTTCTTCCATTTATATAAATTGATTTTTCAAGTGTTAAAGAAATGTGGTTTAAAATTTCAGTGGGAAAAAATATTAATCAACAACATCTCTATAATGTTACTAAACTGAATGTCCAGGACAAAGATCTCCAATGGTCTATTTCATACCAAACTACATATTCTCATTCATAACTTGTCAATAAACAATATGAAAAAGCTTAATATCCAAAACCACCATGTTGACTCTAATGTTTTTCAAATATGCTGACTTTCTCAAAAGAAAGGACACTGGTTACCTAGTGTTTTAGTACAATTATGCTGAGTTTACAAATACCTGTGGCAAATCAGATGATAGAAAAATTGCATCACAGAGCACTGAATCTGCAACTAACTGACAAATGAAAGGTATTTTACATAAAAAAGGTATTATTTTACATAATCCACCAATACTGTAAGAAAATATATTCTGCTCATATTCGAACTTTGTTATAGACTGTGAAGATGCTAAAAGATCATTAATTTCCCATAAGAAAATGCTCTTCTAAACATGGCTATTAGAATCTTCTACTTCTGTCAGGATTAATATCATCCCTTCTGACCTTGTACTGAAAAGCTTTACAGTGTGTGGCTGAGGGACTTTGGTTCTAATGAGGCAAAAATTCTTTGAAACAAACTTATGGACCTTTTCCATCAATCTTTATACTCTAACATACTCTTTGTTCAGGCAAATATGGTACAAATTATAATGAGTAAGATACATCTGAAGCAGTAAAAACTTGCTATTTCTGCCTGTTGAAACCATCTTTAAGAAGATTTTCAAGTGAAAGCACCTGCATCTTAGATTTTCTTTTGTTCATTATCAGGAAGAACTGAATTTAAGTGGGATTGTGTCATGGTTTAACTCTAGCCAGTAAACAAGTACCACTCAGCTGCATCCCACACCAGCAGAAAGGGAAGAGAATTGGAAAGACTAGTAAACTTGTGGATTGAGTTGAAGACAGGTTAATAGGGAAAGTAAATCTGTGCACACAAGCAAAGCAAGGAATGAATTCACTGCTGTCCATGGGCAGGCAGGTGTTCAGCTATCCGCAGTACAGCAGGAGCCCATCACATGTAATGGTCACTTGGGAAGATGAATGCCATTGCTCCAAAGATCCCCCATTTTACCTACTGAGAATGATGTCTTATGGTCTGGGATATCCCTTCAGTCAGTTGGGGTCACATGTCCTGGCTGTGTCTCTACCCAATCTCCCATGCAATTCCAGCCTCCTTGCCAGCATGACAATATGAAAAGCAGAAAAGGATTTGGCTCTGTGTAAGCTCTTCTCAACAATAGAAAAAATATCTCTATATCATAATCCCTTTGTGTTCAGCACAAATTCAAAACAAAGCCCCATACCAGTTCTTGTGAAGAAAAATAACTGTACCTCAGCTCAAACCAGTATGGGTAAGTCATTCAACTAGCACTGCATTTCTGAGCTGATCAAAGTATATATTTATTATAGGAGCTCCCTTCCCCCCCCCTCCCCCCCCATTCATCTTCCTTATGGACCAGTTGTGAGCCATAATTATTTTCTCATTAGCTGTAATTGCTTGAAGGATTTCTAATATGTATTAAGACAGACTGAGAGGATTTATTATCTTATCGTGCTGGGTCACCTCCTATGTGGTGCCATTTATTCACATGGTAAGATTATCTCTCTGTAATCCAGTATCTCACCATCCTTCCAGACTACAAAATACAAGGAGGCCTTGCAAAGAATAGTTTTAAGTAGTGGGTGCTGAAGAATATGAAGGAAGGAGCGGCTGTGCTATTGCACAAGTTTTCTTATTCCCTTTCTTTTAATGTGTCATTAGCACACTCATCTTTTCCCTCTCCCAAATGTTTCTATTGCTAGTATTACTAGGTTTGACTCCAGTATTTCTTGAAAGTAGGTATCCCTGGCCTTCTCTGTATAGCATCCCGTTAGGACCCAGCAGACACTCAGCTGTTGTGATAAATATCAGGGTGCTGCAGTGCCAGTCTGTGGCCTTCAAACATATTGTACTGTGAATCACAAAAATCAGAACTATATTCCCTGAAAATTGCAATACTGTCCTAAAATAAGGCATTTCTTCAACAGCCAAATCTGTTCCTTATTTCTTTCTTGATTTTCTAGTCTTTAGGTTAAATCTGCTCAAATACTGATCTTTTTTTCCCAGAACAAAAGGTAAAACTGTAAACTAATAGAGTTGTATGGATTTCTGGAATATTCCACAATTAATATCGGGTATTTTAAAGTAAAAACCCATGATGTTATGCTGTACACAGTGTACACATATTCTCACCTAAATAAAAGCAAAACAAACTAAAACAAACACACAAAACAACAGTAAAATTGGATGGTAGGGAATCTAGAGGCTGAATTTAATCATAAGGACTCTCTATCCTGCACAACCTTCATTCAACTTTGCCTTGTCAAAGTCTGCTAGTAATTTCATGCTTATATGGTGGGATTATGAATATGGTCATTCATCTGTGAATATCAGGGATTCAGGTGAATTAAAAGCTCTTCCACAAACATTCATACAACAAAACAGCTGTACAAATGTCCATGATGAAATTCAGATTGAAAAGAGTAAGAGGGTAGAGCTTAATTTCACAGCTCATTGAAGTCTTTGAGAGCCTTTAAAGTGAATCCAATGGGTTTGTTCAAAGAATGAAGTATTATACAAGAGTACTCAAATATGTCCCAAAGGCTGTAGAACTTTACTTACATTAGAATGATAAGTAGATAGACGTGACTTAGATTTTTAGAACAGCTAAGTGAGGTTATGGACATGAGCAGGTTACCCTGTAATAACTAATTATGATGTATTAGCTATTTCACAGTAATAGCCTTTTTGAACATACTCATCCTGAAATAAACAAAACACTGTGTGACGTGGTATGTGCCCTGAGTGAAATGAGGTTAAACTTGTTCTAGAATAGACAGAAGACAAATACACTGCTGAGAAGTACCTATTTCAGCTGTCCCAAATAATAGCTCCTTGGATCTTGAAGTCTTATTTTGCGGCTTTTGTATTCTAGTACTTTATAACTCAGTAATGTCAAATAATCAGATCAAATTTACCATTAATGAGGTTGAGCATGAAGAAAGCACCTGAAACAATTATGTGACTGAGATTCCAGCTTTTATAAAACAATGAAGAATTTTAAAATCAACCTGGCATTTGACTAACAAAGCAGAAGACAGAAATGGAACTAAGGCAACATTCACATTCATTTAACTATAAGTGGATGCTGTGTTATAAATCAAGAGGAGCAGACTTCACCAGTCCAGTGTATTAATATCACCTTAACATATTTAATCAAAGTTCAGCCATGACTGCTGCAGGAGTAATTTTTTTTCAGAAAGCAATAATTAGAAAATTGTTCTATATTTTAGTAGCCCATATTACAGGACTTTCAAAAGTATGTTATTAGCACAGTTTTCAGTGTTAATTTCCATTTTTATTGCATTTATTCTGCTTCTGCTCCAGAAATCTACTGAATAAGGGCCTATGGGCTATCACTACGATTTAAATATAGATAAGAATATACATAAGAGTATCTGAAAAAAAAGGGGAAAAAAATTTATTGAAGTCAAAAATACCATCCATTTTTGAAATTACTTTGTATTACAGACTCCTGGAGTAAGAATATGGCTGATAAATTGTTCCCTTGTATGGGTTTCAGTACCATTTCTTAATCGCTTTTTCAGATTGAGATTCCTGACAAAGCATTCTGTAGAAATAAAAAAAAAACTTACATAGAAAATATGTGTGTACATACTTATATGTACAGGTAGACTATACATGCTGAAGAGGCATGACATTTGAATTTATTTTCCTATATACCATTTATCAAGAATGTTATCTGGTAATCAGATGACATATGACAGTGGTTGAAAACATTTTCTTTTAACAATAAAAATTAATTTTAATTAGGTATTAATAGTAGTGGATGCTATTCACATGATATTTACAAGATACATGCCTCTAACAGTCCTGCTTTCTTGTATTAAAAGCTTACTGTTCCATTCAGAAAATTGATTGATTAATTTCTTTAGTGCACCAACAGACCACGGGTATGTAATCAGATGACATATTTGGTGCCTTTTTGTTGAACAGGGTTTTCCATTTAAGTGTAGCTATATGTAAGTAAAAAGGTACTTCTGATTCATTATTCTTATAAGTGTAGTCTTATCAAACCTAAGGAACTGTCAAATGAATCTTGAGTTTAAAGAAATGAGTATTAGGGAAGACAATTTAACGTGGTAACCAATTTGATCCCTTTCCTGTCAGTGTAGTTGCAATATTCCACTAAGGCCCAGTATTCCTGTAATAATAGTGTAATTGGATGTCCTAGGTTACAATATAGATGTATTTAAGTATTGTTACTACCAGGTGTGGGACATTAGCTGTTATCTCCTGCTATGACTCACCCCTGGTAACAGACAATGGGCCATCAAGAGCCAACCCCATGACTCATGGAATTATCTCATCCTATTGTGAGATGCTCCACCCAGGAGGGAGGAGCCAAGCATTCCCACCTGGATAAAACCTGGCTTTGGAACTGCCCAAGTTAGCCCTGTCTGCTGGGTTCCCAGAGGACGAGAACTATGCTTGGACCTTCAGGAGGAGACCAGACCTTCACAGGATCACTGCTTCAACTGAACTACTTCACTTGGACTGCTACCACCACCCTGAGTAACAGGGTGTCAGGTTGTATCTGACTTTGTCAGCGCTTTTCCTTGTATTATTGCACTTATTTTTAATTTTCCTATTAAATTATAATCCTGACTTGTGATCTCCCACTGGTTTGTTTTCAAACTAAGACATGAGATAAGGACAGTCCTTTCAGGAAGGCAGGAAGAAAAAAAGGAAATATTAAAGAAAAAAGGGAAACACCACTGCTCCACATCCAACACTTCCCAAATGCTGTTCTCTTGGTTGCAAATCATTTGCAAAAAAAAAAAATTAAGTTTTCCTTGACAGTTATATTCTGGTATTCAGAAAACAGCTCAAAATAACAGGAATTTTAGTGAATAAAGGAAAAAGTGTTGGTATGTTGACATATGTAAACACTGTAGATCCAGTGCTATGCTAAGTTATTTTCAGTAAGATATAAGAAACCTTTTTCTGAGATATCAGCTGTAAGTTAGAGAGTCAAGAAATGGAAACGTCAAAGTGCAAAGAATTTGAACGTGCTTACAAATAAATAGTCAATGTGGTGTCTCCACGAAAAGGGAAAAACTAATATGATTTGATATCGTGTCAAGCATTTTCAGGAATATGTAAAAATTCATGTCCCCTGCAATGAGAAAAGGATGTGGCAAACTACCTTTTCTAAGTAGATAAGGGCACAATGTACCAGAACTTGAAAGCCATGAAGGTTGGTCATCGTATACTGACCAATTTACTCCATCCATAATATTTCATGCTAGAGAGGCCATTTGATCTATGAAAAAGAAGGTATTTGAGGAAGAATATCCTAATACAGTATATCACAGATATTATGTCCCATGACAGAAGTACATAAAATACGCTAACCTGTGCATGCTCATGGGGCAGATGGATGCTGTATGCATGCAAATGCCACTCAACATACAGAAATAAGAAACAGATGGAGGATCTTGGACAAAATTTAAGTATTACATAAAATGTCAGTTCCACAGCAATTTGACTGCCAGAGCATTAAAGAACCGAACTTTCTTTTCAAGGATACTCCCTGGATATAGTGATAGAAATGTAATAAGAGTGATATGTACTGTCATGTGTGCATCAAAAAAAACCTGATCAAAACAACCTCAATAAAATGGAATGTTTTATGCACATTTCCCCTGAAAATTTGTGGTTTTATACTCAAAATCTCTTTTGTAGGCAGAAAATAATCTCCATTGTATATACATGTGCACATGTATATATTTATAATATGTGTATATATATACATGCATGTATACAAAAGCAGATGTTTATTTTTGGACGCCAAATATCTTAATCTAGTTCAAGACCTATTTTTTTTACAGAAAATATAAGAAAGAATTCTATCAGAGTCAAAATACTTCTACACAGAAGAACTGTTTGTAATACTCATATTTAAAAATAAACCATGCACAAATCTTAGTTTCCATGCCTTTTCATGATTTTATGCTCATCCTTTCCATGTAGGTCTGACACGTCATGTTTCATTCTGGTGGTGGAGTGGAGCATGTTGGAGAGTTGTTAGTATATAGACATTTTCACTGTGAGCAATATGATGCTCTTGTCTATTGTTTGTTCTTCCTCATTATAGGAGACACTGTCAGCATCCTTTAAAAAGTTTTGGGTGGTTTGGGGTTTTTTTACATTTACATGTATTCTCCACTCATAAGGTACCGTTTATGTATGTTATAAACTATTCCTTCACTTCTTTTGCTACCCCAAACTGAGTTTTACCTGCCTCCAGTTATACATTTCTTTAAATGATGATTGGTGATTTGCTGAAAATTTGTGGTCTCCAGATTCAAGCCTTTTCCCCATCTTTAATTTTCCCATGCAGCTTCTGCTCTATGCTGCATGCTGCCTCTGATTTCTTAAAGACACCTCCTATCATACCATGCATGCTTTTGACTACATCACATCAGTCATAAATGAGTAATTGAAATTGTAAACATCTTTACATAGAATAACTGCTTATTACTGCTAGCTATATAAACTATGAAAAAGAAAGCTCCGTCTGAAAATGAGGAATAATTTTACTGCATGATTGAGTACTTCAATAGTCTGCCCAGGGAGGTTATAGACTCTCTCTCACTGGAGATATTCAAAAACTGTCTGGACCCAATCCTCTGCAATGTGCTTTGGGATGACCCTGTTTGAGTGTGGAGGTTGAACGAGATGACCCACTGTGGTTCTTTCCAACCTTACCCATTCTGTGAAAGTAAAAAAAAAAAAAAGAGCCACAGATACCTAATCAAACAGAGAAAAGTTAAATCATAGTGTGGGCAGGTCAAGAAAAGTTCAGACAGAGGAAATCTGACAGAACTCAGAGGCTTTGCAGACTCGGTATGAAGCATGTTACTAGCAATGACAATAACTCTATTTTGGCATCAACAGGGCCACATGATGACAGTGTTTTGCATTTTTATCACTAAAGAAAAAGGTTGATCACAGTGATGGGTAAATATTGATTGCAATACAGATAATGAGAAAACAAGATGTTCTCAATTTAAGGAATTGTCTGATATCCGATAACTCATATATGCTGATAATTTCCAAGTGTCTTTCCACTGCAATGTCACAATTTTGCTGGAAACAGTATCTGTTTAAAACTGTTACCTGTGAAATTATCCATCCATTAGCTGTGAATGAAGCCCAGGAGAGCTAAGGGAGAATTCCTAAGCAGCGCAAATGACTTCAATGTGGGTGTATGTGGATTATTTCACAGGGAAAGGGAGAAAGGACATATCTTGGCTAATATGAAGATCTTGCCCAGGGTTAAGGAGTTTAAACATAGCATTTGATAGTGTAAGATGTGAGACTAATGTTCACTTTAGATTTAGTTTATATACACATAGATCCACAGACAATAATACCAACACAACTCACATTTTTATCTGTTGAGACACTAAACAATTCTGTACTGGAAAATAGAGCTGTTTCCACAATGTGGTATTTTGTGTTCACATGAATGTAGGTAAAGGGAAAACACTGTTGAAATCATGTTTATCCAATAAGATACTAATTTATCTTATTAAATAAGATACTTATTTATTAGTATCCAATAAGATACTAATTTGTAACATATTCCAAAGGAAATAAAGTCCTTTAAGCTTAAATATCAGTAATGATACCAAGACAAAGTAATTGAAATGTAAATAAGCCTGTTAAAACCACACAAAACACTTACCATTAAATACATTTTTTTTGTTTATAAACAAAAGAATTGAAGAAGATTTTTTTTTAAAAAAAAAGAAGAAAAGAAGATTTTTTTTTAAACTATTAAAGAAGATTTTTTTTTAAACTATTTATTCTATTTGACAAATTGTGCAGTTGTTCATGAGATAATTTTGATGTCTGAGACAAATGAGGAGCTTTTATTTGAACAGACTATAATGGAATGGTATAAGTGTTCTATCCCTAGGGCTTGCTATGAAGCACGCATGCAACCTCTAGAATATGTTGGCAACTGTCTGCAAAACAACATACAATAGGAGAGGCAATTGTAATACTTAAAGAAGAACACACAAGAACTTGAAAGACATAATCAATGGGCAGCTCAGACTGTGTTGTTGCAAACCTACCACCAAATACTTAATAGAGCCACAGTTTGGCTCTATGACATGACTGAACAGGAAGAGCCTGTAATCTAATTAATTACTAAACTGACAAACTACCATTCTTAGGTTATTAACACAGCCTTGAAAGATAGGTATGGAAAGAGGAGATGAGAGGGAGAATTACTATTATAAGACAACATCTATTATGGCCTAAATAAATAGCAAAGGAAAAGGACAGGTTTAGACACAATAACATCTATGGGATAGTCATAAACCATGCTGGGGCTTGAGTGACGAATTAGATAAATCTTTACATGAAAAATACCCACAGATTTTGGGATTATCACGGTATCGTCTTCACTGTAAGAAAAAAATTAAAAAGGCAAAAGCATTCTAGATTTGGGAATTAAAGGATTTTAGTACTCTGTGTGCCTACCCCAACACCTGTTTTCATTTTCAGCAAGTAAAGAGTTTATAAATATGCATTGCACAAAAATATTTATTGATTCTTTGGAAATAAGAGTTTGTGGGAAAATCTTCCTCACACATACAAAGCAACAAGTGCATTTCATAAATAGGTAGATAAATAGAACATGGGTGCATAGAAATAGGCAGAAATTTAAAATAATCATTGTACAAACTACCAAGCAATCATGCATGGAGAATATACAGAACTTTATTAATTAGAGAGATGCTTATCTACACACAAATAAGAAAGCTAAGGGGATGCAAAATAAGATTTAATAGTCATGTCTGGAATCACTGTTACAGAGCACTCTAAAGATTTTTGGCACATCTTGGAATGTTGCTGTTAAAAGGGTTTTTTCCTACATGATCTCAGGTCTGTGAAAGCCTGTGGTAATGACCTATCATACCTATTATGACACATAAAGTACAAAAATACATTACTCTCAAAAGTAACAGTTTGCTATTAAAAAGGGTACATTCTTTAAGGGTGGAGGTGGATGATATAGGGAGCTGCTAACCAACACTGTGGGCTCAGATTAATGCTGAGAAATTGGAATTTTGTTTTCAGTAAGTATATTCAAATCCATGAGGTCAGGAATGGTACAGCGAGCTTGAAGGTGGTATGAAAAAAAGTGTAAGCAAAATGTCACTGTTTTTCACTAGAGATTTCCTACTTATTTCCAGTGAGTGTTATTAAATTCAGAGAGAAAATATTGATTTTGCTGCAAGTGATTAAGGGTAAGACTGGGTACAAATATTCTGTGACTATATTAATTACATATTAAACTTCAAAACTTTAAACTTTAAAGGACAAGCCAGGTGCCTAACTATCAAGAATATCTCCCACACATTTTGTCACTGTAAGGTGTGTTGTGTACCCACAATGCAAGACCAAATCTGGATTTACACCTCTGCCTGACAGAGGGAGAACACCTCATTGGAGACAGGAGCAGCCTTCTACTGGAATATTTCAGCAGTTCTTACAAGACATGTCCAGAGAGTAATTCTGAAAATCTAATTTATAAGTGAAATATTGTGTCACATTTAACACTTGACTATAAAATATCCAAAAAATTATTTCTCATGGGCTTACTTTGGGTATAAACGCATATATGTTATGTCACATAAGTGTGAAGACATAGGTCTTGTGTAGCAATTCTGCACTTTATCCATAAGATAGACACTCAAAAAAGAAAGGAAGGAAGGAAGGAAATAAAATGAAAGGAAGAAAGCATTCTGTTAAATAACCAAAGGATAATAATAAAAAAGTAAAGAAAATATTTTTTAAAGGTCCTGCTTGGGTAGCTATGCAATAGAAGACTGATGGAAAGTGACAAATAGGAATCCAGTTACAAATAAGAACCCTAATATTTTTTTTTTTTAATGTTTGTACAGAACAAGCCAAGAAAATTCAAAGTACCTACTAAATAAAATAAATATAATTTTCTTATTGATTTGATCAAAGCAATGAGTTTATAAGTGGTTAAAAATGTAAGCATTGATCTCCTATATCATATTAATGAAATACCTGTTTCTCAGAGAATTTATGAAATGTGCATATTATTTAGTAAGTTTTGTATTAGGAACTATGAAATGTTCACAGTCACCATGGTAAGGATCTAAAATGTAATCGTGTCTTCTGAGAATTTAATCACTGATTATATATGTTTTAACAAATGTTTAAGAAAGTTTCCTATTCTGGACATTCTTCTTGTAGGTGGTTCTACTTTTTTTGGTTTAATTAATGAATAAGTGGTAGTGGTGCTGTTGTGCTTTTGATATCAAGTTTAAAAAGACTCTTAATTGCTACAGATTTGATGAAAAAATCAAATAGTGAAGTGATAGTATTGCTAAATTGCAGTACATCAGTAACATTTAAAATATTTTTATTGTTAAAATCTAAGATACTATTACAGAAAGAACAGAAACCAAATTGTTTAAAAGACAAAATAATAGGTACACTGAACTTGAACAAACCCTGAACAGACTTCAGTACTTTAAATAGAAATGTTTCATAGAAGGATTACAGCCATTTTCCTTTGTGCATTTTCAGTGATTTAGGCAGAACAGGGCTGAGGGCCATTTGAGAACAGAGCAAAGAAATAGACATGTAGAACTGAGGTCCATAGCAACTGCAACCTTTGATTTTATATGGGCTTTGAGGAGGAGGAAGGATTTCAGGGAGATCATGCATTTGGGTTTTGCAGGGGGTTTGTTTGGTTTGGGATTTTCTGCTTCAGGCTCAGTTTTCTCATGTTCCAAATGTTTTTCAGTATATAACAGATGTGTGTTCCATTTATGGAGGATATTATTACTGATAGAATTGGAACTTTTAATGATTAGCTACACTGTAGAAAACAGCATAAGCTGTAGAAAGCAGTATTCTCTCTTTTGCAATATAGCCTTATTGTAGTACATTATTTAAACTATAAATATACCTTATCATGACATAAGCAGCTACTACAGAGCTCTAGCCCTTTCCCAACATACCAACATCATAATGTTTTAGTGTTCACTGTGACAGGTAAAGTAAAAGCATAGATAGAAAACCTTTACACCCTCCTGATTATGTATTTGTTGTGATTTAAGCCATCTGGAAATAAAACACCATGCACCTGCTCTCTCAACCCTCTGTCTTTTCCCTTCCCCACCCCCAGTGGAATAGAGAGGAGAAGTAAAGCAAAACTTATATGTTGAGATAACAGTTAATACTTTAAAGTAAAGTAAAATACAATAATAATGGTTAAAAAGAACAATAACGATAATAAAAAAGGAAAAAAAAAAACAAGTGATGCACTGCACAATTGCTTACCACTCACTGAAAGATGACAGACCCCCTTTCCTAAACCCAGATCAGCCTCCCTTCTGGGCAACTCCAGTTTATATACTGGGCCTGGTGCTCTGTGGTGTGGAACATCCCTTTGGTCAGTTTGTGTCACCTCTCTCGGCTATTCTCCCCCCCAGTGTGGATTTTTGCCTACCTCCTCACTGGCAGAGCATGAGAGGTCCTTGACTTATGATTAACTTGACTTGGCAAAAAAACATAATGTCAGTGTGCTATCAACACCACATGCCTAACAAATTCAAAACACAGAATTTTAACAGCTACTGTGAAGAAAATAACTCTACCCTAGAGGAAACCAGGACAGTATTTTCATACTTTGGATGAATTAAAATGAGCAAAAATTCTGCTGGAAAGATTCAGTTCAAACAGATACTATCTGCTACATGGGAAATGGAGATTTATAGAAACTCGATTTGGTTTCATTAAAGACTTAGTAATCTTCAGTTTAAATGAATTGAAATTTATAATGCACACACAGGTCTGTGGTGTCTTGAGTGGCTTGATGCCAGGTGCCCACCAAAGCTGCTTTATTACTCTCCGCCTCAGATGGACAGGGGAGAGAAAATATAATGAAAAACTCCTGGTTTGAGATAAGGTCAGGGAGAGTCATCAGTTACTTTCACAGACAAAACAGATACAACTGGGGAAAATGAATTTATTACCAGTCAAATCAGAGTAGCATAAGGAGAAATAATAATAAAAAAAAATTAAAACACCTTTCCTTCCCCCCACCATTCTTCCCAGGCTCAGTTTTACTCCTGAATTGTCTTCCTACTCCCCATCAGTGGCACAGGAGGACAGGGAATGGGGTCAGTTCATCACATATTATTTCTGTCACTCCTTCCTCTCTGGGGGGAGGATGCCTCACATTCTTCCCTGCTCCAGCATGAGGCTCCCACACAGTCCTCAAAGAACTACTCCAATGTGGGTCCCCTGCAGGGTCACAAGTCCTGCCAGCAAACCTGCTCCAGTGTGGACTCCTCTCTCTGTGGGGCTACACCTCCTGCCAGGAGCCTGCTTCACCTCCCGTGGGATGACAGCCCCCTTTAGACATCCACCTGCTCTGGCATGGGGTGCTCCTGGGGCTGACAGTGGATCTCGGCTCCACTGTGGAGCTCCTTGGGCTGCAGGGCAGAGGTACTTCACCATGACCTGCACCAGGGGCTGCAGGGGAATCTCTGCTCCAGCACCTGTAGCACCTCCTGCCCTCTCCTTCTCCATCGACTGTGGTGTCTGCAGGGCTGACAGGTATTCTCACTTCTCTTTCTGAGTGCAATTGCTGTCGCATAACTTTTCCCCTCCTTAATCTGTTATCTCAGATGTGCTCCCACTGTTGCTGATGGGTTCAGAGCTGGCTGGCAGCAGGCTCATGTTGGAGTCAGCTGCCTTTGGCTCTTTTGCAAGTGGGAGAATCTTCTAGAACCTTGGCACAGAAATCACCCCTGTGGCACGACCACTACCAAAGCCTTGCCATGCAGACTCAACACATTATGTCAGAATGCCATCAAACCATATTTTAAAATATTCACATATATGTTTTCAAGAGAAATAGGATCACAAGGTCTTGACGTTATACAGGTCTCGCTTTGTGAATATTAAGTAAGACATTATTTGTAGTCAGACTCATCATAGAGTATGTTTGTATCTCTGTTTTAGAACACAAAGTTCTCAATGTATGAATGGAAACAGTAAAAACTTTTCCAGTTCAATTGTCAAGCAAATAATACAGTCTTCAGTCAAAAGCATAAATGGTACATAAAGTAATTACATAATTATTTAAAAGCTGAAAGGGTTTGGAACTATATATTATTATAAAATATACTGATATACAAAGCTTAATATAAGCATAATATGTAATATTTATTTCTTTATAATAGAAAAAAGCTAAATGATTCTGCCTAAATTGCAAAAATAATGCTATTTCTAAAATTGTCATTCATATGAGAACAATAAACAAGAAAACATTAAATATGCAAATTGCAATTTCATGCCGATTAAAATCTCACGTTAGGAAAAAATTAAAAAAATAATAAAACCCCAATTATGCTTAATTTAACAAATCACATAAATTAGCATTCCTCAAAAATTGTTATGACATCCTCAGTGGATACCTTAAAAATACAGTAACACAATACTAAATTTATGCTATGTATTTGCTTGAAATTCAAGCCTTGAAAGAAAATAATACCATTTTCTTCTCTGGCTTTCACACCATTACAGTAATTCTACTCACTCATGCTTGTCATTACTTACAATATCTAGCAGCTTTCCGTATTGAAATGCATAGGTGTTCCAAGAGAACTTGCAATTTTCCTTTATTTTACCTCTTCCTCATCAAACATGTTTGCCTCATTAACCCCTAAACATTTCATATGTAGTACACACATCTATTAGACTTTTAAAAGGGTCATGTGAGCTGTCATCCTCATTCCCCAAATCTGCTTGCTTGTTCTCATCAGAGAGTTTCTGAAATTTAACCCAAACTAGACAGCCCCCAGCTCCTTTGCCATGCACACCACATAGACTGAGCCAAAGCTCTAAATATTTAGGAATACAGGAACATGAAAATGAGGTTAAGGAAAAATAGTATCTAATATTTCAGCACTGCATAAAGGTGACAAGTTCTAGTCCTCTGTGTTGTAATGTGGTCAAACCAGCAAGGGGAGCAGTTACAACTCCTGCTTCTGTGGTAGCAAGATCCTTATTAAGGCAAATTCTGCTGAAAAAAATAACAAACTTTGAAAGGAAAACTAATTCCTTTAACAATTGTTTGAACAATAAGCAAGTGCCGTATTCTGTTACTAAAATAGCATTTCCATCCTGTATAGTTTACTAGAGCAAAAAGTACCTCAACCATGAATGTGTTTATGTCCCAAATATTCTTTTAATATGAAATGAGCATGCAGCTTCCTATGTACTAATATTATCAATATTTTATTTTGAAAACTTGTGATAATACTTTCTGGGGAGAAGTCTTCTGTTTGTTTTGTTTCATTATTCAGTCTGTCACAATACTGTCAAGCAAAGTACCTTCTTTTTTCTATTTAGCATTCATACCTTTCAAACTCATCTTAATAATGTAGTTAGCAATTTAAATATTCCTCTTGTTTGCCTAGGTTAACATCTACAACTTCATTTTATATAACTACTGGTTTTATCTAGAAATTTAACTGTTCTGCCTTCTCTTTCCTATATAATTTAGTTTAATACTGAAGATAATTTCAGTTTTTCTTGTTTATTTGTTCAATTAGTCATCTTCTGTATAGCTATAAAATATTATTTTTAAAAATTAAGCTCATATGTTTATGAAACTCATGTTTTACAGGTGCAGTCTGCTCCCTCTGTCAAGATTTCTTGCTCTTACTCTACTCATATTGGTTTCCACTTGGGCTTTCCATTTCATTGGTATGATTCAGACATTTTGCTACAAAACGAACATTTTTATAATAAACAGTGGTATTGGAAACAGATGACAAGAACGAGCTGATTTACCCTCTTTTTCATCTGAAGATTTGACAACTAGATGTGAGCTGAGTGGTGAATTTTTTTCCCATTGTCTGATAGGAGTTTTGGATCAATAACTGCTGTTTAGGCATCTCACTTAAGGTTAGAAGTAGAAGAGACCATAGGGATTTGGTGACTGAATGTTATGCTAATGAGTCAGTTGTTAAACAGTAACATTTTGGTTATGCTATGGAGTCTAGACTCACCATAGTGAGGAAATAGATGAGAATTGCTAGAGGGCTCCCCATCTCTGTTTCCTCTGATTCTAACTTTTGTTGCTGCTTTGAAGGCAGCATTGTTGGCTCGGTGAGTCTACAGTCCACAGTTTGAGGTGTCTCTATTTATTTGTATGCAAGTTTTTTGCATGGAAAAGACACATATATAGGGAGGTCTCTAATGAATTATTATACTTTCCATTTGTGAGTGAACTACCACTTATTTTTAGATATTCTCTGGCTTTTTCCCTTGCTATGATAATCCTACCAGTGTAAGCCCAAATATGTGAAACTTTCAAAAAGCTTAATTTTAAAATTGTATACCTCGTTATTTAAACAAGATAGTAAATTTTTAGATTGTTTTTATAAAAGATTGCCTGTAGTATCCTCACAGTGAATCTGGAGTCAAGTAATTAGTAGCTTTGTGCTTTGTTCTTTAAATGGTAAGCCTTCTATAATCTCTCAAATCTTTGGATGTCATAGTGCAGTTACTTGCACTTGTAAAATTAAGTTTGTCTAGTATTTTCTTTGTTGAATAATTAAGTATTCTAGCTGAATGGAACTTGGCTGGTTATTCAGCTTTTTCTTTGCATCTATATAATATATATTACCACTAACTCCTTGGTGTTTTGGCAGATAACTAAAGCATTATGTACTTTTGGAAAGCTATTAACAATTGTGTTCTGTAACATGTTCTGTGTCCCTTTGGGTTAGACTGATGAGGTTCTTTGATACTATACGGAGAGGTACAAAATGAAAAGGTCAAAAAATCTGACTTATCTATGTAGCTGTTGTAATGAATTCTGATCAATTAATTCAAGTTACTTTCCTATTATGTAGCCAGTGAGATCTGAAGTGATGCAACTACAACTGTTCTGCTCTTTCTGACCTGTACTTTTTTCCCTTAAATTATGCTAATAATTATATAATTCATACCAGTCCTCAGGCAGTTACCTAAGTGTGATATTAGCTCCAAAATCTCAATGTTCACAAGGCTATTATGACTTAAATAAATGGTGCAACAAGGGAACTGCTATCTTCCCAATTAGATCCAATTTGAAAGTAACATAGGGTCATTAAAAAGTGTTTGATGTTATGGATTTTCATAAACAGAGCATTGCAGTTTTCCAGAAGAGCAACCCAAAACTCCATCATTGCATCAATGCAATTATTATATTAGATAAGTAGAGGCTCTTCCTCAAAAAATCGGTGTAGCAGATGAAACTGTGATGAAAACATATTTTTAAAGGGACACAGTAATTTTCCAACTGATATTCTGAGGTATAGATGTCATCTTTCTTGAAGAAAGTTGACAAAAAAGTTGAAAAATTGTGTAATACATTATATCATATATATACATTATATGCATTATAAACAATGTCACATATATAATATATAATAGTATGCATTTTTTTGAGAAGTGTGAGGGAAAGATATATAGCAGTTTCTCTGGCACTGTTAAAATATGCACACATACCTGCATACTTAAATACCCAGTATATGTTCCTTTGTTATCCAAGGCCGTATTCTCCTTGTAAATAGTATATTTTTCCACTGAAACTGTGGCATTTATAGCTAAGGAGTATCATTTACTTCAGTTTTAGGACAGATCTGGGAAATCAAGAGATTTCATGGTGGAGCTGTTTCAAGCTTCCAGTCAAAGCTTGTGGTTACTTTCATTAATAGTGCAGTTAATCCAACATTTATTGGTGCTGACCTTTATACTGGTCTTAAATGCACATATAAACCAGAAAAAGTTAGAAAAGAGGAGACAAAAATATAGCTACCATTTACCTAGTGCAGTTCAAGACTACTCAAATATGTTTCAAGATTAGCTGGAAGACTTCTCAGAACTCCTAGCCCAGAGTTGTCTCCTGCAGTTAGATGGCTATGTCTATTCATTCTCTTGGCACGACAGGATGAGGAAATGCTTATTTTATGCAGTAATTAAAACATTGGCTTGAGATATGAAGACATCTGTAAGAAACTATATTTCATTTCTTATTCGCAGGAAGAAAAAAAAAGACAAAAACCTCAACTCAAAACAAAACAAAGCCCCCATCCTGGAATGAGTACATTCCTATCTTTGTACTGGATGGGTCTGACAGTCTCAACATTTCCTATCTATATTTTTACATTTGTGTAAAAAATTGGAATATCAATACATAAAAATATAAACACCAGAAGAATTAGGCTGTGGCCTAGTGTTGAGACCATTTGTGTTGAAGGAAGGAATCCTAGATTTCATTCCCTTCTCCAAGATCTTTTTCTTTTTTAGTGTACTAACTTAGATAAAATGCATAAAAGCAGCAGAGCGTGCTCAATCCATTGGATCCAAAGAAGTAAAGAAATTCTTGGTATAAAGAATCATGATGAAGTTTATGTTAGTTTTTTTTCTTTACCTATTATTTCTCCACAAGAATATTTGGTTTTTTTGCCAAGAGAAATCAGTTTTAACATGAGGGACAATGTCCCTCTACATAGTAAAGTCTAGATGAATTGAGGGACGGAATGAAAACATTCCTTCAGAGAAGACAGAGGGATCATTTTAAATGTCATTCAGCAAAAAACAGGACTGCAGCCAAATACTTGACAATGTTCTTACTGCTACTGCATTATATTACACTACCAATCTATTGTATACATATCTCTGTTGTTTACAAAAAGTGTATCCACATTTTGGTGAGAAATGCAAGACTGGATTTCTGTGAAAATACCAGGTGAGGAAATATAGCTGTAAACATGACTACTTTCTGTATTCCTTCTGTTTATGATCATCTGATAAATTCTCAGTCCTGCATAGTCTAAGACAAACCTATATAATCCCAGAGACAGAAAACAAACAACTTTAAGAGACATAATTAAATTCAGGAGTCTTGCAAAAGAGACAGCAGCTGGTCATAATTGGAGGAGCTGAATTTTTTTCTGAACTTTGCCTAAATCCCACATTTTTTTTTTTTGTTTAGAATGATGCTCTCTTCCTATGTAAAGGCAATGGTTTAATAGCCATTTACAATGCTCTGAAGATAAACAGATTAAAGGGAAAATATCACAGATTTGACAAAATTAGCAACCTATGGCCGATAGGCACCATTGGGCTTCTCAGACAGCCAAAAAGTAACTGGAGAGGCTGCTGGTTTGCATGGACCCACCTACAGTCAGTCCAAGAGCATATTCTGCACGGTACTGTGGCCCTTGTATTTATCCTGGAAAAAGCTGTAACACCTGCTGCCTACCCTCGATGTCCACTGCAGCTCTGCTGACAGAATGAGAGCAGATGGTCAGTGTGTGCAGAGTGTATTCTTGATAGCTCAGAGCCACTGAACAGGAGCTGTGCTTGTGTACTGCTGGTTCATCTGGGCTTTCTGAGCAGCAGGCAGACAGCTGGAGCTCCTGTCCCAACAGAGGCAGGCAGAACCCCAAAATCCCAGATAAATGATCCCATTCCCATATCATCTGTGAAGGCAAAAAAATCAAGCTGAATCTGAAACACTGAAAACAGTGTTAAGAGGAAGATTAAAGTCTTTTTAGTTTCCTGGTAAATCCATGTTAAAATAATGTCATTGATTTGTCTAGTGCCTATTGGGTAAATCAAATCTTTTAAAACATTAAAGACTAAATTTCACTACATGGGAAACTAAAAATTATTAACTCCTGTACAGTTTCACTTGATTTTGAAATTGAACAAAGAAAATAAAAAATTAATAATGCTCTGTGTAAAACTGGGACTTTGGGAATGCTGTGGAATGGGTGAAAGGGGAGTTGGAGAAGTCAGCGCAAGTCAGTCACAGAACATCACTGATATTTTTGTACCTTTGTGGAAAGATAAATTGTTGTTTTGTGAAAATAAATGAGGCTTTGAAAACACAAAAATGTTAGGCAAACATTTTCTGGAATAAAATTAACAGTTTACTTGGCTGTGTTTATGTGCCCTTTTAAAAGGTATTCCTGTGGATATTATATAGAATGGGCTGACTGTAAATGATGTTTTCTCAAAGGCAAATGTTAATGGAACTGAATTTTAAGCCTTTGCAACATTTAAGAAATCTGGGCCCATGAAAAGTCATTTATGCAACTGTAAAGAAGCAGCAACTACCTACGTATTCAAGCAAAACCAAAAACATAGTTTTACTTCAGAAAACCCAACACTCGCAGAGTCTATAATATAATCAAAAGACAAAGTATTACTGCTGGAGTTTGCTTGGAGCATAAATGTTAACATAGAATGTATGTAGTAAACATTGAGAGTTATCCATGCACAAACTGTTGACACAGAAGATTAAGTCTTTGATTAAACTCCTACCTAGTGTGTGTTTGGATCAAAATGAAGCACAGATCCAACAACCATTTTCATCCTGCCAGGAAGAAACGTAGCAACAATTTCAGTTTTAAATGCAGTGGCAAAGGCTTTAGGTTTTTAAGGAAAAAAAAAAAAAGAGAGCGTATCATCTTCGGAAAAATGGGCAGACAACTCAGGAAATGTTTGAGGATATTGTAAGGTCATGTAGAAAGAGAATTAGAAAGGTGAAAGTGATGTTAAAACTTACCCTGGCCTCTTCTGCAGAGGATAATGAAAAGGATTTTTATAAATGCATTAATAGCAAAACAGGGTCAAAGGAAAACCGCTGTTCTTTATTGGACGTGATGGGGAAAATAGTCACTAAAGACGATGAAATGGGTGAGGTACTTGACACCTTCTTTGTCTCAGTCTTCAAGAGTAAGACAGGTTGACACTCTGGAAAGTGGCCTCCTTAGCTGGCAAACAGGGCTGGGGGGCAGAATAAATCCCAGTTAATCCATGAGGAGGTGGTTAGTGACCTGCTGAGCCACCTAGAGGCACACAAGTCTATGGGACTGGATGGGATTCATCCTAGGGTGACGAGGGAGCTGGCTACCTCAGTTCTGAGAGCATTCAAATACAGTACTAGAGAGGGGGAAGCATCTTTGGTTAATAACTGATCACTGTTGATTCTTGCCCTCCTTCTGTCTTCATTTTCAACATCTTGTACTAAGATTTAGATTCTTTTTATATTTTTCATAGCCAACTCATCACTTCTTTGGTTCCACTAACAGAACTCTTCCTGGTGGAACACTGTAAAGAGAATTACTGAAGTAAGCAAGGTATTTAAAGCCCAAACAGGCTATTAGAGCAGGGTATTGAAACACTGGACAGCCACAAAATGATTGAAAGCTGCTTACTACTGACAGACATTGTGTTACATTTCATTTCTACACAATTTGGATAAAATGCTAAATTCCTCAGTGTTGTATAAAGCTTCATAACCTATGGATTCTTAAGAAGATGGTAGGTATAAAAATGCTATCTTGTAACATGTTTCAACCTGAAATACTAAAGGTGTTTAAGAGTATTTCTGTAGAATGAAGAGAATTAAATAGGTTTAAGCAAACCATTTGTTAACTATGATTCACATTGTAATAAAATAGATATTCAAGTATTAATAACAATTAATCAGAAAGTAAAGTGCATATATATATGTACACAACTGGAGATACATATATGTACATATCTATAAAAGCATGTATGTTTCTTGACATTTTACTATTGTTATGCAACCTGAATTTCAAAGTCTCCTGGGAAACTCAGAAATGCTGAAGTAAAAATGTTGAGTAAGAACGTAAGAATGTAGCCAAAAATGTATTAAGGCTGTATTGAGACTTGGAAAAACATCAGTCCATGTCTTGCAACATCTCAAAAGGCTGATAATTTCAATAGTTCATAGATAAACAAGCTAGTTATACAAAATATGGTCCAGAAATGTGAGGGTTAGTAGAGAAAATATATGTTAACAAAATGGATTTTAATTATGAAATTAAAAAAAAAAAACCCAAACCCAACCATGTGTCTTTTGTAGAAGTTAATTTCATGCAGGGATCTCTCATTTTGTCAGTGTAGAGTAGCCACAAAATTGCCTGTAAATTAATGACATGGATGGAGTTGCCTCAGGTTTTAGTATGTAAGGCTGTAGCTAACCTTGCTCATCTGTGCAATTTCCCCTTTTCCTCAGGATGAAGTTGGCTAATTATCTCATAGGTGGACAGAAGTGGTCACTCATAATTTTTGTGCTGCACTGGTATCTATACAAATACTTCTGTATTATCATTAAAGCAATGTTTATGACTATTGTTTCTGCCTTACCTTGTGCTCTTAAAACCTGGTTGTAATTTTTATGGAAGGCACACCTACGAGAGTTATCAATCCATGTACTGGCTCCAACCTGCAGTGGACATATCCTCTTCCTCACAATGCTGCATTTGGATTGTTTTGTGAAAGCATGCATCTCAATAACAATTTTTTTCTCTGTTTTTCTATAATTAAAGCCTTATTTTCATTGTTTCAATGTCAATAAATAACATGAAGTTTCCAGACTGATGAAATTACCTATCTAGATCTTGAGTTAATACATATATATAAATAAAAATATTTTGTGATTAAAATAAATCTTCCATTATACAGAAAATAATCTGGTGCATAGGCACGACAACTTTATTGTCTGCCTGAGGAGAAGCTAAAAGTAGTCAGGGAATAGTATTAGTATTATGAATCTGAGTTATTAAATAATAGTTAAAATTACAAATAGATAATCCAGTATGGAAGCTCTTAGAAACACTTTTAAATTGTGTACTAAATGAAGGTATTTTAATGAGAAACTTCAATTTTAAATGAGAACTCCACAGGAATCACAAGTGTGTCTTTTATTATCAGTGCTATAAAAAATACTAATCAAATTCTTGATGATGAGACACTTAAAGTTCTACCTACTTTTAACAAATTAATTCTAAACATTTAATTTTAACTGAAGTGGAAACAGATGCTTTCATTTAAGACTAGGTATTAAAATAAATTATTACATTCTTCTTTAATGATTCAAGTTGTTTTATTGGATGATACAGTCTTTATCTCAGTAACTTTTAACATATAGCTAATTAGGGACCTCAGCAGAGGCATAATTTAAAGGAATGCTTCATTTGAACTAAAAATTATAGTGAATAGATGTTTCTCTCTGTATATATCTTCGGCACCTTTTTTCTTTCATTTTTGTTTTCCTTCTCAAAAGCTGAAAACTATAGCTTTGGCTTGTGCAAGTGACAGAATATAGAGGAAAACAGCACAGATTTACAAAAAGGTTTTCTACTATTATTTCACTATTGCTGTCATATGAACACTATGTCTGTTATTGTAAAATGGGCATGAATTTATTGGATCCCAAAATTCTTTTACTAAAAAACCCTAAAAGTGTTCAGCCTAAAGAATTTCAAACAACTGGGCCTGGTAGTTGAAACACTGACATAAAAGAATATGCAAAAGCATGCAAAAGTGTTTATTCTGTTAAACAAGTGTATGTTTATAAAATGGATTCTAGAGCTGGAAATTTATTCTTACTTTATTAGTGTGTCAATAAAGGTGAGCAATTTTAACTTTTACAAAAGCAATTTCTGCTTTTCAGTTAGAAAATAGTGAGATAGTAGCAAGCCTCAAAATTCTCATTAATTGAAATTTTTTGATCTTCATTTTCATCAGCCTCTGTAGACGTTGACTCAGACTTGTGTAAACTTTCATGATGGTAGTTTCATATACACTGAAAAGAATTTCATTCTATACGTTATCATCCTTGAAATGAATTTAACTACAAAGGAATGGGTGTTTACTCAAAGTGTAAAGCCTAAGGACCTACCCCATCATTAATGTTATTTTGTTAGAATACTGTCAATGAACAGTACATTTACATGAAATATCTACCCATCTTACCTGTGCTGTTTAAGGCCTCTAACATCAAGAAAGGTTTCGTCATTGAATATTCAACACTGAATATGTTTTATGAATTCCGTCTTATAAAAAGTTATAGTAGGCTAAGAAAAGGTGCAATAGTTATATCTTGAATATGGTATGACTTGATCCTGGCCTCAAAAGTTTGTTCTCGTCCAAATTATCAGACGTCTGTGAATCCAGAATGATTCCTAAGATAGGCTGTACTCCAAATAGTTTTGTTACAAAAAAAAAAGTTGCAATTATTAACAATGTAAACAAAAATACTGTTGACACTTAAGATCTCTAATAAATGTATCCATGTATGTCTCTATCAGATTATCTTTGGGATAATCTCTCTCTTCCTAGTCTAAATTTCACGATATAGATACATGCTGAGAGTTATTGTAAAGAACCTACTTTGACAAACTTTAAAATAAAAAGAATTAAAAAGAAGCAATTCTCCTTTGGCTTTAAAAACATAGATATGTATTAGCTGAGTGCTGAATAGATTATATCTCTTTCTCAGGGATTTGTACCCCGGCAGGATATATTTAATAAATTAAATATATGAAACTAGTGGTTTTATATATAAGAGGTTTTTTTCCAAAACTATGGAACAAACCAGTTCTCTGGAGTTTCAGATCATGGACCCGTGTTTCCATGCTAAAAAAAGGAGTAGTCTTCAGCAAACATCTCTCCCTGACTGACATCTGTGACAATCAGTGCTCACAGTCAGATCTAGGTGACAAGAAATACTCTTTGGTCCCATGTTCTGTCTGAAGGAAAAGGAAAGAGAATTAGTTTAGTGATACACATCTAGACAGGAAATTTACTGCCAGTCTTCAGCAGAATCATGTGGAATCAAATCTATATCCACTACCTTGACATGCCTGGGTTACAGCACAGTCACCATAGAACTATAATTGATTATCTAAGTCACCCCTTTGAAGGTTTCCCATAGATGATTATAAAGTTCATATAGTTTTGCTGAATATACGCTGAGCTTAGGTTTCTCCAGTCTGTCATCTGTGGTTTCTGTTCTTTCCAGAGAGGTACAAAAATGCAAAACTGTTCTCTGCTTTGACAAAGAATTTAGAAATGCTTAGAAAAATGTAAAATCTGTGTTTTGGCTCAAGTGTCTCCCTCCTGATGTTTTTTTCACTCACCTAATTTGAAAGTATTCAGCTCATTTAAGCTGAAGTTTTTTCTCCACTCTTCTCTACTTTTAGCATTTTATTTATGGCTTCTCTTTTTTTTTTCTCCTTGTCATAGATAATTAGGCAACACTTCTATCTGCTGACGTCAGTACATCAAGCAGAAGTAAAATCACCGATGATTTTGTCACTGAGTTATTACCCCACGCAGCACAAGAGGTTTCTTTGAGAGTTTTGGGTTTTTTTTGCTTTTGTTGCTGTTGTTGTTGTTTGTTTGGGTTTTTTTGTGGTTTGTTTTTGTTTTGTGTTTGGGTTTTTTTCAGTATTATCCCTTTGCACTACATTCATGCCCAGGAATGAGAAGGTCACCTGTTATATAAATGTTTTCTACTGCTTCACAGCTATCCAGGAGCTCAAGAAGTTGAGGCTCCAACATACATGTCCATGTCTGTGTGGGTGTTGCATAAGAGGGCAGATTGCTTCTTTAGAACATGAAAGCATAACTCTGTAAGGGCATGCATATGACTTTGATGCACTGAAATACAGAACACATTTATCCTATATGAAATTTTCTTTCTATAAATTTCCTTGATTCTCTTCCCCATTGCATTTCAGAATCTTCAGAGTTGGAAGGGATGCACAAGGATCAGCAAGCCCAGCACTTAAGTGGATGGCCCTTTTGGGGATTGAACTCAGAAACCTTGGCATTATTAGCACCATGCTGTAACCAGCTCAGGTAATCTCCTTCCTTTTACATTTAATAGAAAACTGTTAATAACACAGGGGAAAAAAACAATTAACTACGTGAAAGTTAGCAGTGTAGTTAAACAATGCAAAATTCTTGCCTATAGGTACTTTTTCTTTTCTAGAAGAATGGAACCTGTTATTTGAAATTGGAGGCTTTAAGATGGAAGGTTTGTTTGAGTGTATTCATAAGCCAGAAAATCATTGTTTCCTCAAAAACCTCTCTCAGACTGGTGTGGACTCTGAAGCGCCTTTTTCAGCAAGCTTTCTTTGCTCTCACAGTCATTTAGGTCATTCCTCATTGATTTAGATCCAAGGAAGCTATCACCCAGCTCAGGATAACTGAAAGGAGCAGTCTCTGTTTCTCTTCTCAAATAATTCTCTGAGCATTGCCTTACCCAAGGGTTATGGAATAGGTGCCATGTACCTTATGGTTCTTAGTTTCCCTAAAATTTTGATATAGGTCAAAGAGCCAGTAAAGCTAGACATTTCTGAAAACAAACAAACAAAAACCTAAATAATCTATTATAGAAGAAAAATTACTGACATTAAAAATAGAAAAAAAATCCAACCTATAATTCTTCCACATCTTAAATTTAAGGATGCTTTGTCAATGATAAAATGAGAACCTAAATTTATAGCACTAATGATTCTTGAAACCTCATCACGGAGAAACACAATTTAATTTTTGAAAATAATATTATACAGTTTAAAGACTTTAAAAAGATAGCTGCTTGACTAATTTTAAGAATTCTGTCCAATGAAATGACATTGTAGTCATTTGATCTTGGTATGTGTGCCAGACTATCTTTCTTGTCAATTTTATTGATTATCAGATGCAGTGGGAAAATACTTCTTTCTGTTTCTGAAATAGTACTCATAGAAAATATTTTAAAATAATCAGAAATATTTAAAGGTATTCTGGAAGCTTCACTGCTCATGGACAAAACAGATTCTCTTTCAAATTTGGGGGTATTATAAATTACATAACACAAACAGCACCTAAATCTTTTCTTTCACAAATCTTCTACCATCTGAATACCCATGATGGTATTAAAAGGACACTAATAACTTGGATATGTATTTTAAAGCAAAAATTGGTGAAAATGCAAAGAGACGTTATCAGCAGAGTTATATAATTGATGAAAATCTTCATCCACACTACAGCAGTTTGTTACTTCCTTTGCAAATAATGGTAATCCCTTCAAAAAATAGCGCATCCAAAAAATAGCACATCCAAAACTTTTTCATGTTGAGAGTAATCACATTTCTCCAATATCTGTAACCTCTGTGGACTCCAGATACATCAAAGCCAAAACCAGTGACATACGACACTGTCAAAACTGTGACCATGACTGCACTCATCTTGGCACAAACAGAGCCTTGCCATTTGTAGAGCTTATGACATCATAGAACATTATTTTCTTTGGAGGATAGCTTCAGGGTAGTAAGTCTAAACTACCTTGCTCTAGGCTTCGTTTTACTTGACTACTCATTTACACTTAAGGCATATTTATATGGAGAAGACAACTCCATCATTTCTACCCAAAAGCTTCTGAAGTGGGAATGCTTTTGAATATTTGGCCAGCAGTCTTACTTCTTTTTCTTCTCTGAGCATTTCTTATAAATATATTCAATTTTATTCTCCTGTTACATTTAATCAGTCTCTCTCTTTTAATGCTCCATTTTTAAATAATTTTCCATCACAGCTCAGGGGATTGTGAGCTTTCTTTTCCTTGTTGATAATCTGGCTCTACCATTCAGACTCAACACCTTGAAAAACATTTTTTCTTTTCTTTTCAGTCTAGACTTTTGTGTACTTTACAAATAAATTTTGGACTGGACTTGGAAGCTTTGTAAGGGAGTCTGAAGGGACTTATTTGCCACATTGTGAATCTCTGATGAGCAGTTCACTGACTGATGCTTAAACACTTGCCCTTTCTCAAGTGAAAGGATTCTTCAGCTTTTCATCTGGTTTTGTGATTCAAGCACTGCTCATTTTGCAGCCATTGCTTTCTTTTAACAATATCATAGGCTTGTCCTGATGTTGTTTCTATGGTAACCTGTCCTCCTTTCAATTTGTTTGACCAGGGAGCATACAATGTAGTTCAACTGTGCAACTGTAACTTAAAAACAGCAGGTGATATTTTAAAACAAAAGCAGTGAGATCCAGCAAAATCTCTGCCTTCTGTCCCTTTAATAAAGTCTATCTCCAAGCCTCTAGATTCTTGAATGGCAATAATGTTTTTCATTTATGAAAACTATGACATAAAAAAGGAAGGAAAATATATAGTGCAATAATTGCTACCATAACATTTTTGGAATAAATTTGAGAAAACACTGAAGAGAACATATGTATTGTTTTCTGATTTCCTAATCTCTGGGGTTTAACCTTGAATTTAAGTCATTTTAGGAACAGAAAAAAAATCCTATTATCTTGTATTACATGGTATATAATGTCATATCATACCACATCATATAATATAATATAGTATAACATAATATATTATCATATAACACAATATAATATCATATAACATCATACAAAATAATATCAAATAATATAAAATGGACAGAAAATTTATATAGAAATTACTGGCTTTTAGCATTTTGTGACTCAAAGTAAAAAGAATTATATTTTGCAGTGTGCTAATAAAAATGTTTAAATTGCATCATTATAAAGGTTTTTCTTTTTCCTTTGTTTGTTGGTAGCATTTGGAAGAGCAACTAAGTGTTATGAATGTTTAGGACCATGGTAATTCAGAATGGAAATATGAAATTGACGCATATTGCTTCATGCTGGATTCCATTCTGGGGTCTTCAGCATCTCTACAGTTTTCTCTTGAGAGGCTGCAATGAGGAAATTACTGCAGGTTAAGGGTCTCCCAGTTGCTTCTTCACCTGTGTTGGAGTCACATTCTTTCCTATAATTCCTATAATATTCTTTTTAACTTAGACACTTCATCAGTTAACTGATTAATAAAACCACATGGTCCACTGACTCAAAAAAAGAAATTATAGTTCCAATGTCACTTTTTCATTATTATGAGATCAAACTTCTCTTCTCTTTTGCTTGCCATCTCTTTTGATTTTATGTGTGAGAGGTCACTGAGGGTTGAGCTAAATTTCTTCTCTCTGTTACCATAGTGTTGCTTTTGTGTCTGCAAGAAGTTTGGCATGGGAATAGTAGTTGACTCAGACATTTAAGTCCCACACCTAATAGCCGACCGTGTCTTGAGGACAGAACAGATAATTTGTTTTTCACCCATGCCTGAATAATATTCATGCAGATTGTGCAATATATGCAGTGGCTATGCTATTCTGCAGACAATCAGCAGTGTTTTGGCCATGAAACAAGTTGATAACATCACCATCAGTTTTGCCAACTTTCAGTTTTCCTAACATTTTAGACTGCTAGTTCTGGAAATTTGTGAACTAAAGTGAATCCTTCCCTCCTATTTCCTATTGCATAAATGGGATTATTTTTCAGAGAATGCTAATGACACATAAGTGTTTGGATGTACATTGCACCTTTCATGGGCACTCCAGAAAGCTTTTGCAGGCATTACCCTCTGTGAATAAAAATACCAGTGTAAAGGTATAATTCATAAATTATGTACTATGAGACCTCATGGACTTGTCTGTGGAGAAAAAGTTCCTGAAGGGGATAACCTTGTGAATTTTACTTGCTACAAATAGGCTGATGTCATGGTTTCATCCCAGCCGGCAACCAAGCACCACGTAGCCACTCACTCACTTCCCCACAAGCAGGATCATGGAGAGAATTGTAAAGATAAAAGAGAACTTGTACATTGAGATAAAGACAGTTTAATAGGAAAAGCAAAAGTTGTACACACAAGCAAAGAAAAACAAAGAATTAATCCACTGCTTCCCATGGGCAGGCAGGTGTTCAGCCATCTCCAGGAGTGCCCATTGCGTGTCACAGTGACTTGGGAAGACAAACACCACCACTTCAAACATCCCCCTATTTCTTCCTTCTTCTCCCCATTCTGTTTACTGAGTATGATGTCATATCTGGAATATCCTTTTGGTCAGGTTGGGTCAACTGTCCTGGTTGAGTCTCCTCCCAATCTCCCATGCACTCCTAACTTCCATGACAGTGTGACAGTAGGAAGAGCAGAAAAGGTCTTGCGTCTGTGCAAGCCCTGCTCAACAATAATAAAACATCTTTATATTATAAACTGTGTGTTCAGCACAAAGTTAAACAAAATCCCATACCAAGTAATGTGAAGAAAATAAATTTTACCCTAACTAAAACCAGCATAGATGAAAAATAGAAAAATGTGATTTTATTAAGTTAGAAGTTAAGGAGCAAGAAATGATCAACAGGTTTTAAAAAAAAATTAATCAATTTTGGGAGTGCAAGTCATTTATACAGTTGATGGAGACATGGAGATGTGGCACAGAGGGGTTTAAAATGGGGGTAGAAGGTATAATCCTTTTCATATTTGAAATGAAATTATTATCAGTAACAGACTATTGGCTGACATTTTAAATTATATTAAGACATGGCTCTTGACGTCCTTACTGTGTAAGTTTAGTCTTACAGCATTCACTCAGCTTATAAAATGTTTGTGAGTCCAGATTTCCTGATATACTCTGATCAAAATATTTTTACCTCTGTGATATCTGGGAAATTCTAAAGTGGCGTGATTTACAGAGTTCTTACAAATACTTTCTGGAAGAAATATCAAAAAATCAGGTATTATACATCACATACTACTGTAATGTCAGCTCTAAATATTAATGGTTTTTCATCGCTTTTAGTATATACTTTGTTTTAGTTCATAATACAATTCCAACCAGGAACAGATTGAGCAGGAACATGCTCCATGTGTATTTTTGTTCTTTCCTGCCTTTTAAAATGAGAATTTACATTTCTAGATTTTAGCAGTCTCCCAGCTCATCACAAAATGATGTTCCACTTCTTTCTTTTTCACAGGATGATGACAGAGAAAAGAGAGGTGATAACTGCTTGGTGCTGGTTAATCAGAAGCAACCTGCCACTGAGCTGATAGTGAATTTTCTGCAGTAGCAGAGGACTAATATTTAAGGGAATCCTATGGTGAATTGAAGTTACAAAGAAATCAGATTTTCATCATATTGTGCTCAACATGGGTATGTTTCACAATGTGTCACACTGAGCACAGCCACATGGTATGACTCTAGTTTTTAGCATGTTTTTGTGATGAAGGGAATGTTATGTTAGTCACATAAATTTTTGGCACAGAAAATAGCTCTTTCAGCCCATGAGAAAGTTTCATTTGCTCGAATTTTTTTGATCAAACCAAAAGTTTTGTTAGGAAAGGCATTCCAAATATTTGGTATAAACATATATTTTTATGTTTGAAGTCTGATCTAAAACAGAAAATATATGGGATTTTAGATTTTTTTCCTTCTTGCATTCTTATATTCTTAAGGATCAGCGGGTTGTTTGGAGTTCTCTTGACACCTGCTAAAGTATTTGGTGATAGGTTTCCTGTTCTTACTGATACCTCTAGATCTTAACAAAACATCCATGATATTCTTTAGTAAGAGAAACAGAGTCAGCCTTTGGTCTTTGCCTCCAGAGTATGATTAGAATTTTATGAGTGTTGTACTACTAAAACCTCAGACACTATTTCAGATCTCCTGAGCCTTCCTGACTGACTTGCACTGTCAGTCAAGGCAGGGTTCCCCAAGTCTTTGCTTCTGAGAGCTCAGTTTTAGAAAACAGCACTAAACAATCTTCATGAAGCTCAGAAATTGTAAACATGTTATTTGCATCATAATTTATTTACTTCTTTTGTCATTTTACAATTTGCTTTCAATCCATCTATGCTTTTAAAAATTCAGTTCAGGATACAGATGAAGATGAAATCCCAAAATAATTAAATAAATAATACTCTTGCCATTTTCCTGTAAGGTCCATTAACAACAATGATTCGTATAATACATCAGACATCATAATTCTTACACAAATATTGTATTCTCTCAGTAAATGACTAATAGCGTGAAATGTATTTGAAGCTTTCTGTGTCCAAAGAGACCTGCTGAAACTCACATAGCTAATAATGCTAACGTTTGTCATTATGTTTAAATGTGATGCGTACCTTGTCTAAGTTCCAAAGTCCACCCAGCTGCCCTCTCACTCCCCAGCAAGACAGAGGGAGAAAATAAGAAAAAAAGCTCATTGGTCAAGATAAAGACAGAGAGATCAGCCATGAATAATGATCATGGGCAAAACAGACTAAGCTTGGGAAAAAGTTGAGTGGAGTTTTTGTGCAGGAGTGGTGCTCCTCAGGACTTGGCATTGGGATCAGCACTGTTTAACATCTTTATCAGCAATATGGACAGTGGGATTGAGTGTACCCTCAGCAGTTCATAGACAGATGTGAGGTGAGGTTGACACACTGGATGGAAGGGATGTTATTCAGAGGGATGTGGAGGCTTGAGAGGTGAGCCTGTGTGAACCTTGCAAAGTTCAAAAAGGCCAAGTGTAAGGTCCTGCACATGGGTTTGCACAATCCAAGCCCAAACACAAGCTGGAGACAGAATGATTTTAAAGCAGATCTGAAGATAAAAATTTGGGTGTGTTGGTTGACAACAGTTCAACATGACGTGGTAATGTGTGCTTCCAGCCTAGAATGCCAACTGAATTCTGAGATGCATCAAAAGAAGCATGTTCAGAAGGCTGAAGGCAGTGATTCTGTCCGTCTAGTTAAGCCTTGGTGTCCTCAGCAGAAGAAAGATGTGAACCTGTTGGAGCAAGTTCAGAGGAGGACCACAAAGATAATCAGGGGGCTGGATCACCCCTTCTAAGAAGACAGGTTGAGACAGTTAAGTTGTTCAGCCTGGGAAAGGCTCTGGGGAGATCTTAGAACACCTTCCAGTACCTAAAGGGGCTAAGAGAGCTGGAGGGAATTTTTACAATAACATGAAAGGGTTAATGGCTTTAACTGAAAGAGGGAAAGCTAAGATTAACTATTAGGAAAAAAAGCTTTACTGTGAGGCTCATTAGTCACTGGAACAGGTTGCCCAGAGGACACTTGGATGCTGCATCCCTGGAAGTGTTTAAGGCACGTGGATGATGCAGAGGAGAAAGGTGTGGCAGGAGCAATATTATTGCAGTGCCGTGCTTCTGTTGGAACGTCTTTTTTAATTCCATTGTCCCTGGAGCTCTACGCTTTAGGGTTTTCTAAAACCTAACCTTAAGCATAACTCCAAAATGAAGTGGAGCAGTAAAAGAAGTCTTTTGCAACATGGCGGTACCAAGGATAATGGTTTGGAGGGAGCGATACTGGAGGATTGCCGTGCTTCCCTAGCATGACATTTATAGTTCCAGTGCCCATGGAGCTCTAGGCTTTATGGGTTTCTGAATCATAACCCTAAGTGGAGTAGTAAAATCAGCCTTTTGTGAAGCTGAGGTGCCAAGCTCATATGTGGTTCCAAGGAGAATGTTTTGGCAGGAACAATGTTGGGGCAGTGCCATGCTTCCCTCGGCATGACTTTTGTAGTTCCAGTGCTGGTGGAGCTCTAGGCTTTATAGTTTGCTGCACCCTAACCCTAATGCTAACCTCAACGCTCAGCAGGGCAGTAAAAGCAGTCTTTTGTGATGTGCTGGTGCTGAGGAAAGAGGTGTTGGAGGAGCAATGTTGGGGCAGTGCCATACTTCCCTTGGTGTGCCTTTTGTAGTTCCTGTAGGAGCTCTAGGTTTTATGATTTTCTGAACCGTAACTCTAAGCTTAACCCTAACCCGAATTGTTACTCCATAGAAACAATGAAATACCTCTGAATGATTATCCATTTAATCTTAAAATAGGCACACAATGTAAATCACTTGTATCAGCCACTATAGGTACAGGCCTCAATCACTGGAAAGAATTGAAAACTTCAGTTTTCCTGAATTTTTCCCATATTTTTTCCTTTTTGATTTACTCTATTAAAAACAAAACAAGAAAAAACCAACAAGATAATGTTCTTTCTTGTGTCAGGCCTAGAGTAATATCTTTAAGTATTGCAACTAAAACAATTGCTCACAGAAAGTATGCAGTGGCAAAAGTCCCCAAAACTCTGCCTATCTACTTGTGTTGCTTGTCTGAAAAGGGACAAGAAAGAAAACAATTATCATCAAAAGCATAAAGATCTCAGTTGATGATCTGGAGCAGTAACAAGCACATTATACTTAAGCAGGAAATAGCAACCTTTCATACAGTGATTTCCCAAATTATATGTTAAGAACATTGAACTTTCTTTTTCCGTGGTTTAATTGAAGACAAAATATTAACAGATAAGTCCGTGAGATAATATGTGTTTTTTTTTTTTCCTTAACCAACAGGCATTTCTTACTGAAAAACTACAACACAGCAAAGTTCCTGTTCAATTCTTACAGTGCAATGCCCTCCACTGTGAACAAATAAATGGTATGTGTGAACGATAATTAGATAGTAGCTTGGAAATAATATTATATCATCATAGCAGAGAGTCACAGGTCATGCCCATACTGTGCAACAGAGGGAAGTGCAGACTTCCTTAACTGGCCCAGACTGATTCAGCTCTGCAGCAAGCAGCAGGAGAGTTAAACCCAAGCTGTATTCTGTTTGGGCTGATTAATCATGCTAACAGGGATATAGTGTTACTGGGACTGAATCATAAAAGCATGCTGGGTGTTATGCTGCACCATGGAGAAATGATTGCTTGAACCAATGAGAATGAATATCTCTATCAAAATATTGTATTCTGCAGCACAGTCTTTTTAAGTTTCAAAGGGGACTTTTGCCAGTATTTGTTTTATTGCAACAAAATAGGTTTGGGTTGGTTCTTTCCTTTTCATGAGGAATAATATGGGTGTATTTATTAAAATTAATTAAGGGACCTCTAAACTGGAAGTGAATTTTGGAATAATCTGATTATTGTTTCTTCAGATTTTAGTGTTTTTTGTAAAAATGTGATTTTAGTTTGTTTTGAATAAACTGTATTCTGATGTTGCCTTAAAACATCTTAGATGTCAAGGTTGTAATACAACATACTTTTCAAAACACAAGTCAGTTATATTTCATGTAGGTAGAGAATCATAGAATGTTTGGAAAGGTTTGAACAGTAAGATCATAGAGTGCAGTCTTTCACTGAGCATCACCTTGTCAACTAGCGCTAAGTGCTGTGTTTATTTGTATCTCGAATACTTCTGGAAAAGGTGACGCCACCACCTTCCCTGTTGGACCACTACAAAGCTTAACTTCCCTTTCAATGAAAAAGGTTTCCTGATATCTAAGCAGGACTTACCCTGGTACAGGTTGAGGATATTTCCTTTTGTCCTCAGAAGAGGACAAGAAGAAGAGACCAATATCCATCCCACTACTTGGTCTTTTCTGGTAGCTGTAGAGAGTGATTTGATCTCCCACATGCCTGTTTTTTTCCAGGCTAAATAACTCCAGAGACCTCATTGGCTCTTCATAAGACTTACTCTCTGGAGCCTTCACCAGCTCTGTTGCTCTTCTTTCAGTACAATCCAGAGCCTCAATGTCTTTCATGCAATGAGGGCCCCAAAAACTGGACAAAGTATTTGAGGTATGACCTCATCAGTGCTAAATACAGGGGGATGATCACTGCCCTTGTCTGCTGATCACACAATTACTGATACAAGCCAGGCTGCCATTGGCCTGCTTGGCCACTTGGGCACACTCTGGCTTATGTTCAGCTGGCTGTCGACCAGAATTCCCCAGGTTTTTTTCTGCTGGGCCACTTTACAGCCTGTAGCTCTCCATGGGGTTGTTGTGACCTGTGCAGAACCTGACACTTGGCCTTGTGGAACCTCATGCAATCAGATCCAGCCTGTCTAGAAACCTCTGCAGAGCCTTCCTGCCCTCCAGCAGGTTGACACTCCCACCCAAGTTGAAGTTGTGTGCAAAATGACTGTGGATGCCTTCTATCTCCTCATCCAGGAAGTTGATAAAGATATCTAATGGGACTGGCCCCAGTACTGGGGTCTGGGGAACACCATTTGTGACCAGCCACTAAGTGGGTTTAACTCCATTTCCCACAAATTTTTGGGTGAAGTTCCCACATTTCCCAAGACTACTGTTATTTGAAGATTATGAAGTGGAAAAGATAATAATCTTCTGTCTTGTTGAGACAAGTCTATGTATCTAAGAGTTTCTATATTTCATACTATATTCCTGAGTCAGAGCAGAACAGTTTTACAGCAATTTAAATACTGATTCTCATGTATTAACAATTCCTTTAGTTCCCTCTATCTTGTCAATGATTTGGCAATAGGATTGGACAGGAGGGAGGATGACTGCAGTCTTGTGTCCTAAGCAGAGTCATTTAATAGTGATAATAAAGGGAAAAGGTGAGCTGTTCTGAACTTGCACAATACTACTGCTTATACAATTCCAGATGTGTGTGAAGCACACTAGATTTTCCTTGTGCCATAATATTTGTTTCAGTTTCTTTAGTAGAATAAAAATTATACATATTTTATAGGCTTATAAATGTAAAACTTTCATAAAGTACATTTCAGTAAGTTGCCAAATAAATCAGGAACATATTTTAAAAATGTATGAACAGTTGTCTACTTTCCTATATAAATTCACTTGAAAATATCTGTATATGTCAGTATAGTAACTGAATTAAAGCTGTATATCTAACCTACAGTCCTACAGCTCCTAGAGCTTCTCTGTAAATCTTCTTCATTGTCAGAAAAACAAACCTGTAGGTGAAAACTTATGATAATGGAGGCTTCTTTCTACAGTAACACTTTTTTGCACTCTGACAGTAGCAACAAAGTGACATAAAAGGTCTGAAAATACTGCCTGCATCAATATTTAATGAACTGTGATTACTGACTTATTTTGCTTGGTATGCAGTAAAAATAAATGTTTCCATTGTAATTTTCAACCTGTATCCACATTTATTAACACAATAGAATGTCACGGGGGAAGGGAAGGGAAGGGAAGGGAAGGGAAGGGAAGGGAAGGGAAGGGAAGGGAAGGGAAGGGAAGGGAAGGGAAGGGAAGGGAAGGGAAGGGAAGGGAAAGGAAGGGAAGGGAAGGGAAGGGAAGGGAAGGGAAGGGAAGGGAAGGGAAGGGAAGGGAAGGGAAGGGAAGGGAAGGGAAGGGAAGGGAAGGGAAGGGTCAAACGTAGAAGCAGAAATCCATTTTACATATAAAGCTGTTGCCAATTCCTTGTAATTCTGCTCTTAGATTCAGTTTTCTTGTTCTCTTTTGCATTCACAATGCCTATTCACAAAACCTAGCTAAAATCTTCCTAGCTATGGAGATAGTCTTCATGTATGCAAGTAATTGTTATGAGCATCAAAGAGAGCTACACAGTCATCAAAGGGAGTAAAGGCTGTATTAAGGGCTCATTTTTTCTTTTTGTACATGGTAAATTTCTACATTATTTGCCATAGCTTAAAAAGCACTCAGTGCAGGGATGGCAATATAAAACCTCATTGTAATCCTGAGATTGCTTGAGTAATGGGCTTATCCACACTGCATGCTGAGACTGGTGTTCTATGCATTGCCATCTAACACTATTCAGGTGTCAGGGGATCCATTTCCTTCTCTTTCTCTCGAATAATGACAAGAAAGATCCAGCCAAAGAAAAAACATGTTAGGTGTCCTTGAGGGCTTCTTCTAATGGTTGCTACAATGGTTTATAGTACTCTAGTAGGGCAAAGTTATTCCGATCACAGCATTATCCAGACCTTACAAATGTGTAAAGACAGCAGGCAATATTTTCACTTCTTGCTGTAACCCTGGCATAGATAAAGTATATAAGCTTAATATACATAGCTCAGTTCTTCACTGTTGGAAAAATGCTTATGTTGTGATTCTCAGCAACTTCAGGCTGAAGAAAGATGAGCCCAGGATAATCCAGACATCTAAATTGCTATGAAGGGCACCGTAGTAGACAATCACCAAGATGTGAATGCAACTATTGCCCTCTTCCTCTGAGTCTTACACACAAATCTTTGTGAATATCTTCATAATTCTGGATAACTCCAATGCTACTGGAAGTTTCTGATTTCTCTTTCTCATAATGAACAATACTTTTCTCTATGTTGCTCATAATAATAGAGATCTACCTCCTGAGGTTAATAATACTTTTGTTAATGCTACAAAATCATAATGAGATTTTACCCCATACTATCCTTAAAATCAAAATAAAAATCTATTGTTTTGAAAGAATTTTAGTGAGGTGAAAAATTGGACAGGTTGCAGAACTCAAATGGTTGAATTTAGTTCTATGAAGTCAAGCTGACTCTTCATTACCTGCTTTGTTCTTTGCAGAAAAGGAACTGGGATCCCAGCGGACAAGCTAAACATGAATCTGCAGTGTAGTTTTGCAGGGAAAAAAGTCGGTCTGAGCATCACAAGATGAACCAGCTAATGTAATGCCATCAGGTCCAGGGTGGTGATTGCTCCCCTCCATTTGACACTTGGGGGAGTAGTTTTGTGCTCCCCAAGAAGGGTATTGATGTACCAGACCAAATCCAACCAACGATCACCAGGCTGTGCAGGGGCTGGAAGACATGATGTGTGAGGAGAAGCTGAGAGCTGGGTATAAGGTGAGATATAAGTGTGCTTCAGCTGCTCAGTGGTAGAGAACAGGGGGTAAAGATTCATCTTGCAGGTGCAGAGTCCTCCTGAAGTTGCACAGTTATAGGACAAAAGGCAATGGACACACAAGTTGCCATGCAGGAAATTTCAATTGGATCTGGAGATGTTTTAACCATGAGGGTGGTCTAACACCATGACAGGCTGCTGAAGAAATTGTGGAACCTCCATCTTTAAAGATGCTCACAGCTCAGCTGGTCAGAGCTGTGAGCAGCCTGATCTAGGCTGGCCCTTCTTTGAGCAGGTGGATGGACCAGATGTTCTCCACATGACCACTTCAGTCTAACATATTCTAAGATTATATGATGATGTGATTATATGAAAACTTTCAGGTTTGAAAAGTTATCTAGTGCTATTTCTGTGACATTTCATCTATCAAACCAGTCATTTCCTTACAGAATTTTATCAAATTTGTCAAGCATGTCTTCCCATTAGTGAATTCATGCTGACTATCCTTGATGGTTTTCTTGCACTCTTATGTCTGGAAATGACTTCCAGGATTAGCTGCTTCATGAAATGTTGCATGTATCAATTACATACCTAAGTTAGTTAAATAAATACACAAATTATTACATAAATTTGCAATGTATACAAATTTGTATTTGGTTGAAGTCCTTTGAAATATGTCATTGAAAATTTATCATTTTATTCTAAAATTTAAGGTTGCAGATGTACTAGATAAATACTTATCCTACAATATATTGAGGCACAAATATACGTGACACATCTTTAAGAAAAATATCAGTTAATAAATCGTCTGGTGTACAATGTGCAATTCAATCATAGGTTGGCATAGAAACTAGATTCAGCATTCTCTCTAGCAGAGAGAAAGCAGTACAAAATCTTTAATACTTGCAAGCTGTTACTCTTAACTGCCTTATACTCTCAAAACTGTGGTTTACTGTCTAGAGACACTTATAGGAAACTAAGCCAAATAAATCAAGATGACTGTAATTCTTACCATGAATCCTTACTGGCCTCTTTCCAAAATAACTATAAAACATTTCAATTGAGGGTTTGGCTTTACGGTATACTTTGTCTTTATTAAAACTTCAATCCACATGCCAAGATCTCTTGTTTAGCTTAAGGGGTCCTTCAGATTTGAGTTAATTTGATCAATATTGGTAAAGTGAATGTTGCTGTTTCTCAGGATAATAACACATAGGGGACTACAGCAAAACTTCTCATTCTCTATATGTTATGTGATTTTTTGCAGCAATTTCACTCACCCTGCCTTTGTTGAGTTTCAGTAACTTAAATGAGACAATGTGATCCAACCTCTGTAGTGTAGATAGACCGAGCACTAAAAAAAATGGATGTGCTGTCCCATTAAGGGAGATAATACTACATATGTAAAAATCACCTTTGGAGATGGCATTTGGAGACCAAACACCACATTTATTACAATTCTGTAGTAAGCACAAGATAGATAAATAAGTCAAATTGGATAAATTCTGTCTTCAATTTGTAGCAAAATTCTTCCAACTATCAGTAGTGAGAGTTAGAGAACAATAAAAAAGTGCAATGGCAGACAATATTTAAGGAAATTCATAGAATTTATCCTATCAGTCCTAAATAGGTATTATTTTTCAAGTATGTTTTTTGATTATGTTACGCCTGAATATGTCTAAATTTCTATGATTGCAGCTTCAGGGATAAAATTCTGTCATATGTATGTAAAAACTCTTTTAAAAATTAAAGTGGAGTAGTATAGATTACTTTTAATAATTTCAAAAATCATCAATGTTTTGTGTTAATAGTTTTACAATTTCTTACCTCAAATGTTAAATACTTATTAGAATAATGGTGATTTTCAGGTCAGATGACAATGTGATTTTACTGCAACAAAACTAAATTAATATACATTTTTTTATCTAGATGAAGATATATTTTGTATATTACTTGTATGGATTTACATAAATATTTTTCCATGTTTGAAATAGGAGTTAATAGTGACAAGAGTGCATATTAGAAAAAGGGAGAGATGGAGAGTGGTAAGTGGGAGAAGCCTAATTTCTGCTTTAATATGAAAATATTCCTAACCCGTGCATCACTATTCTTTGGTATGAAAGCACTGTAACTGGAGAGAAGAAATGTTGTGAAAGGAAAAATTATTGTATTGAGACATGAGGACGCAATGATAACACAGTAAATAGTACTGATTTTCCATTCAATTATAAATAACCTTTAAAGGAGAATTACTTTATGTTATTTTTAAGTAGAAAATAATTATTTGTGTTTCTGTGAACATATTTAAGAAAACAATAATATTACGCATTTTAAATGCTTCAGTTATCTGAAATGGAAAAAAAAGAAATTGTGTTTATTCTGAATTTTTTTTTCTTTCTAACTGTGTCCATAGTTTTACTCTTTGATGGACACAGCCTTGGTTGCTGGAGTTGGTTCAATGTTATAGATACCATGCAGTACCTAACTCCAAAATTCAAGGTTCTCTCCACCAAATAATTTAATGGTATCCATACATAAAATCTTTGCTCTTTCACTGCTTGTCTTAACAAAACATATAATGGAATGTATAAGTCCTCGAATTATTAATGGCCCAGAAAAATTTAATACAGTGTATACTTTATCTGTAGAGTAAAGGAGAAGGAAGCTAAGAGGAAATAGTTGCATCTTGGGAAAGCTCAGCTGTGATAACTCCAGGAAAATGGCTGAAGGCATGTCTTTTTCCACCTTATGTAATAGTTTAATAGTCTTAATAAGATATTATAATGAAATAAACATTATTATGAGAGAAGGTTATGAACATTTGGTATACTGTCTTGAAGATTTGTTTCTTATATTGATATTTTTTGGACTGTGACGGATGAAATACTGATAGTTTATATATCTTATTATTTTAAGATGTACAAGGTTTGCCCCAAGCCACAACAGTGGTTCTTAAAATAATGGGAAACAATCCAATGAAAAACTCTATCTAAGCTGAAACAAAATATGTGGTTAAGTTTAGAATGGTTAGAATACTGGAGTTTACGCATCTTTCTTGAACCATGAGGCAACACAAGAAGCAGAATTTCCTTTTATTACCTTCATAGGTTATTATAGCTCTTACCGTAAAAATCTATGATTAAGTCACAGTCCTTTAACATTTTGCGTTGTTTTAGGAAGGTATCTACATACCATATGGGTAGTTTCTTCATTAGATATATTTACATAAAGTAAATTATAAACAAATAATGTAGGTATACAAGCACAACACAAAGTATTTTGGTATTTTGTACACATTTGAAATCCCTGAAGCCTAGCTTAAACATGGTTGCAATGACTCAAAGACTCTCAAGAGGTCTTGTGAACTGTCTAGTTATGATCAAAGATAAAAGCAGAACAGTTGTGAAATAGTGTAGGAAGAAACATTCCTATTGTCAGAGAAATTTACAATGACAGTAAAGGGTAGCATTGGGAACAACTATTAAGATCTCTCACATGAAGTTCCACCTATCTTGTTCCATCTTCCATTTGTATAGATTTTTGGCTTATTCACTTTATGTTGACTCTGGTCTAATGTTATTTGTCTAAACAACTTGTTTGCACTTAGAGATTAGCTTAATTCTTTACTAGAGATCACCTTGTTACACTGATTTTCCTTATAGCATCCTTTTCAAGTTGTAATTTAACCCCAGCCAGCAAACAAGCCCCACCTGGTTGCTCAGTCATTCCCCCTCAATGGGATAGAGAATTGGAAGGGTAAAAGTGAGAAAACTCGCGGGTTGAGACAAAGACAGTTTAACAGGCAACACAAAATCCACACATGAAAGCAAAGCAAAAGCAAACAAGTAATTCATTCACCACTTACTGTGGGCAGGCAGGTGTTCAGCAATTTCCAAAAAGCCAGGAGACATGACTCGTAACAGAGCTTAGGAAGATAAACGTCATCACCCCCTCTTTCTCCAGCTTTATGTACTGAGCATGATGCAATATGGTCTGGATTGTTACTTTGGTCAGTTGGGATCAGCTGTCCAGAATGTGTCTCCCCTCAGCTCCTTGTGCACCCCCAGTCCTTGCACAGGTGGAGTGGGGTAAGAGGCAGAAAAGACCTGTGTGAACAATGTTCACAATGCTCAGCATAGTAAAAACATCCCTGTGTTATCAACACTATTTCCAGCACAGATCCAAAACACAGCCCCATAACAGCTACAATGAAGGAAATTAACTCTATCATAGCCAAAAACAGCACAAAATTCTCAATGAGTAAGAAGGTGCTCTGTATGCCAGATTTTGTTGCCTTCAGACAGGCTTTTCCACTATCAGTACATATGCAAACCTCACGTTTTCATGAAAGTGTATCTCACCTTTTTTCTCCTGAGTGGACTGAAAGGAAACAAAAGCAGAACCATCCTTACTAACTTGCCTTTGTTTACTGACTTTATGGTTGTGATTATTAAGTTCATTATACTTTTCTCACTGATGCCAATAAAAAGCAATATATCACAGTCAGTGGAATTTGAGAAGAATAAAGAAAGGTAGAGCTCACTTCGAAGTCTTGAAACAAGTGGATATATTTATGGTGTCCTCAGAAGGAAATGGCACTGGTACTACAATACAGGAAATTCCTTGTTTAAGTATCTTGGCTTCTTGTCCTCTAGAATCAGTTCAGAAAGATAGTTTTGCCACTACATGAAGAATATGATCAATAACTCTTTATGCTGAGTGAGCAGGATGATGAAACATTATTAAATGCTTCAGAAAGTACTTGTGCTAGGCATGAAGCTAAGATCCTACTTGACACTGGAATGAAAGCCACTAATTCTCATAGGAGTTTTCCATCAAATTCAATGGGTTTTATCTCAGGACTTGGAAAAGAGATGAGGGTTTGTTGCTTATTTTTAATTTTTTGTGTGTGCATATATCTCACATCAATATTCTTAATTCTATTAGAAAGTTAGAACATTAAAAAAAGAGAGAGCATTGGCGAATGTATAAAAAGAGAACACTGAAGTATAAAATATATTCATTTGCAAATATTGAACACCTAGAATCGAGGATATATATGTGGCAATCACACTATAAGTCACTGTACAAAACCTATGCCATGTACTTTTTTTTTTTCCTTTTCTGATTTCAGTTTTTTGTGAGTTGATATCTAACATTTGGTTTTCAAGAGAAAAAATGTTTATGGACTTTTTATCTTTTCTGTACTTTTCAGAACTTAAGGTATTTATGAAAATCTTCAGCTGCCATGAATTCTAAAATGTAATTAGGTCAGCCACAATATCATGGTCCTAAAATATAAAAATTAAGAAGTTTTCTAATACCTCATATATTTGGAAGATGAGTACCCATACACCTCCTAGCTCTAATGCTACAATCAGCTTTTGAAATACTAATATTAAATCTATAAGAGCAGATCCTTTCAGATTAAAAAACCAGAAAGAGCTGAAGTGATACTTCACTTTTTCTTACGAAGCAGCTCAGTGTTAAAGATTCTCAGTAGATTGTAAGAAAATAGCAACTGTGCTAAGTTGTTTTCTTCTCCAAGAATGCTTTCTTTTGAAAGGTCTCCTTTATATTTCAATAAACTCATTCTAAATAATATACTTGATTACATTTTTTATATCTAAAATATGGTCTAGAGTTTATATTGTATATTCTTTAACTCAAATTTAATTTTTTTTTATAAACAGAGTTTGTTTATGTAACTGATTAACTGGTATCAAATTAGGTCAAACACTGTTGACACAGTTTGGAGCCGTAATTGGTTTCTCTAATTGGTAACTATAAACCAGAATGTAATCAGCTCAGAGTAAGTACACTCTGTGCTATTAACCAGTAAAGTTTGGGACCCCTTGGGAAAGCTTTGCAAACTGTACACTACAAACAGGATTAAAAGTCTATCAGCTTCTGTTTTGCCGGTTTGAAATTTATTTTGTAGAGCCAGCCATACAGAAGTATAATAGCATATTTTTGTCAAAATCAAGAAATAATGTTAACAGCTCTACCTTGATGTGGAACCCTCCACCTCAGAGGACAGATTTGAACAAAACATCCTTTTCTTTACTGCAACTGAAAAATCAGCTTTCAGATATAGTATTCCTGAGTGAAATTATCAAATTATGTGGATCTTTTAAACAGTTCTATCTCTAGTTAATAGAGTTGTGCAGAAGTGCAGGAAAATCAGGGAAATTTAAGCTGAAAAGCTTTGTGTAAAATCATTTTTAAAAAAAAGTTTTCTGCCAGCTTGTCTGGGGTAATCAAATATATCTTCTACTCTCAGGACAAAACTCACAGAAAAATATGTGACCACTTCCAGTGACTGGAATAAGACTGATCTAAATTTGCAAAGCCTCATGATCTGAAAGTAACATTGTCCATATGACTACTAATTAAGGCTATACTATTTATTTGCACAAGTAATAACTTCAATTGATATGCAGATAAGACTAGAAGGGAACTCAAAGGGTCATCGACTCTGTCTCAAAGGTAGGTTCTGCAAAAGCATTGGTGGATTCTGCCTAAATTTTTCTAACACTCTCAAAACCAAGTATTACACAACATTCTTAAAAATGTCTGGGTTTTATTATGCCTTTCTTTCCTTTCACTTCCCTTCCCTTGGCTTATGAACTTCATCATTTCATGACATTACATTTTCTTTCACCTTCTCAGTGAGTTCTTTCCAACTTCAGAGTCAATCTGGAGCACCTTTGGGATTTGCCTTGTCACTCCTTTGAATCAATTATTAACAGTGTTTTTCAAACAGGAGCGGAGTGAGAATTTACTGTTATAACCCCTGCCCAAATAAAGCTGACAAGCTATGAGGTACCTCACAGAATCATAGAAACACAGCCCTTAAAGGTCATCTAGTTCAACCCCCCTTGCCATGTACCCATTCCACTAGACCAGCTTGGTCAAAGACCTATCCAACCTGGCTTTGAATAAAAAATTTCTGCCCAATATCTACTCCACACCTACCTTTCAGTTTAGAGCCATTACCCCTTTTCCTATCACTATCTGGCCTTGTAAAAAGTGCCTCTCCAGCTTTCTTGTAGGTCACCTCCAATATTAATATCCAGTTACAGAAGTTATTTTCATGTTGCTGTTTATTTGGTGATCAGTTGTGTCAGATCCTTCTTGAAGTTCAGGGCTTAAGTCACAAAAGAACAAGAGAGACTAGACATTCTAGAGTAGCACAGCAACATTTTGCTGCAAGCCTGAGTCAATCTAGTTTAGAGAGTAGCTGTCCAAACAAAAACCCTAATTGAAAGTAGTGTCTGACAAGACGCCCAGTGTTGCAGTTAGACTTGGGTACTTTTTTGCCCTCTTTCTCTATTATTCTGTTCTTATGAGATAGTAAATGTGTAGAGACTTATAGAGTGATGAATCAAACTCAAGAAAATGTGTGTCTAGTGCTCAGGTGTAAGCATTTTGTTTTAATTAGGCCACAGTGTCTACTTTTTACAGTAATTACAGTAATTACAAGATGTTTATCTTACTCTAGGCTACTCATTGAATCATGGCTATTAGTTGAATTTCAATTTCTTAGGGTTTGGGGTTTTTTGCTAAAATCCTTCTTAAATTGATAGAAGGAAAATATTGCTGATAATCAGTATTTTTTGTGTGAAAAAAGCATTATCTATGTGTGAATATGAAGTAGCTGAAGTATTGGATGCTCAAGGTTAAATACTTTTGAAAGTTTCCAGTTTTCAGAAAGAGTGTAATCTTCCTTATCACATCAGGCCTTTTAGAAACAGAATAAGAGCCTGTATTATTCTTTTTGAGAAGAACAATTATTGTAAACTAGCACATGAATATATTAATGAATATTTTAAATTCAAAGTATTTCTAATTCTGTGATTAAGGGTGTAAATTCATATAGATTTTCCAGTCTGTGGGGCACAGAAATAAAAGGCAGCTAAGACAGAAAAAGGAGGCCATAAGGGATTCTGAAAGATCATCAAATCCATTGAAGAAATCCAGCAAAAAATTGAAACGTTGAAAATTTGTCTGTAGAGCTTTTCACTCTATGTACAGCCTTCTATTAATTATTGCATTTCTAGATCAGAAATGTATCAGTTCCTATAATATGTAAGGATGAGGATTTTTTCTTTTTTTCCAAAATTTTAAAAATTAGTTAAGGAAATATTTTGACCTAAACTGTGCCACTCTGTCTGTCTTTAAATAAAACAACTTTGTATATTGAAGCATCATGCCATATCTAACAAATCAAACATGCTCTCGAGTGTTAAGCCTCAGTAGATTTGTTTTATTTGTTCATTTCAGTTTGCCTACAATCCTTCAGGTTACAGATTGTTTAAATCCTAGAATGTACTGTGTCTTGGAGTGTATAAACCAAACATTCAAATTCTCTTTATCTTCTTTACATAATACTAATTTGTTTGCTCTCAACTCTAAATCAAGAAAGGGCAGTGAAATATTAATAATGCCCATATTATTCAACATATAAAACATATGTACCTAACAGGCATTTGAAGTGTTGAATACAATTGATTCAGTTCTTCAGTGCTGTTTCGTTTTACTGCTGTTTCTGCTTCAGTTCATGTATATGCATTTATCTCTAGATAGGATCTTTCTGATAATCAGTGGTCTGAGGGGTTGCTGTGACTCAAGGTGAAGACAAAACAAAAGGGTCACAGCCTCACTAGGTAGTGTCTACAGGGACTTTTTATTTTTTTTTTAAGGTATCATTGTCAATACCTTTCTATGGCCTTTAGTAATTTGACTCTAAGGATTGTCTCAAAGGAGACATCCAGATGACATTTTTCTTCATAATAATTATTATGCCCTCATGGACACAACCAGATCTTCAACACCAATTAAACAAACAGTACATATGTGCTATGAGTTAAGAACATTCTGAGGTCAAATTGAAAAATAAGCAACAAAAATCCCAAAACCAAACAAAAACAAGACAAGAGACTCATTCTTAAATGAGCAGTAAAATGCCTTAGTACAATGTAACTCCTTTCAACTGTAGCTGTTACATTGTTAATGATTTGTTCTGATTATTTATGATTAGGTTGCTTATTACCTGTTTCATGTTGAACATCTTCATGCATGCCCTTTCTATTATCTTTTCCAATCAACAGAATAGAAATAGCCCTGCTTGAAATCAAGACTCACATAACTCAAAATTCTATTAGAATTTGGAAATAAAATTGTGTCTACTAGAGACATGATACTTGGAAGATGATAAAAGAACTCTGGGCCAAGAAAACAGTCAAGAAATATGTAAGTCTGAAAACTGTAGGAGTGTCCCCTTTTCCAGAGCAGTAAAAGATCAGGATTCTAGGGGTGAGGTACTGGTGACAGGAATAGGAACCTAGGTGATATCTTCCTAGATTGCTGATGAAAGGGAAGACATTCCTTTCAATGTTGTAAATCTTATGTTGCAGCCAGGTTTTTAGCTTTTATATGGAGGCAACCCTCCCCAAGAAAAAAGGATGGCTGAACAATAGTTCTTCTGAAAAACTGAGGAGATATCATCTCTGAAAATAAAATCCCTAGTCCAAACAGCAGAGCTTTTATTGATACTTGATAAGGTAAAGTGGATAAAGAAAAAAGAAGGTATGGAAACATATTAAAAAAGAAGTGACCCTCACACTCCTCATGTGAAAACAGAATGACTGGGGATCCATTTCAAGTATTGCAGCACAGATGTATCAGTATGGGAAATGGAATAAAAATTAGAAATTCATTAATTGTGCAGAGCTATGATATCGGTGGGGTTAGAGAGTTTTCGTGAGATAGTACACATGGCTGGAGTGCTGCACTGGATGGACACTGGCTCTATTAAAAGAGCATGCAAGCTAACAGCAGGAATTATGGTATTTCATAAAGATTAGTTGAAAAGCAATGGTAGACATTAGGGAGAAAGATTAATCTTGCAGGTGCAAAGTCCTCCTGCAGGTGCACAGTGATAGGACAAGAGTCAATGGACACAGCTTGCCGTGTGAAAAATTCCAATTTGATCTGGAGATGTTTTACTGTGAGGGTGGTCAAACAGCATGAGAGGCTGCTGTAGATGTGGAACCTCCATCCTTGAAGATGTTCACAACTCAGGCTGGTCAGAGCTGTGAGCACCCTGATCTATGCTGGCCCTTCTCTGACCAGGTAGATGGACTAGATGACATCTAAAGGGCCATTGCAACCTGTGTTATTCTATAGTTCTACAATTATTTTGCAATAATTAAGAGTTTAGTTGTATGAGATTTTTGAGAAATAATAGAGCTGATTGCCAAGGAAATAGTTCAGTGGGGTTCTAAGGTTTCCACTTTTCTACTTGATGCAATTTCAGGTTGATCAATAGTGGTTCCAATGATGTTTTCTAACAATAGAGGAAAATGTGTATAAAATAAAAAAAATGTTTTTTACCACCCGCTTTTACTTTTCCCATCTGCCTATTATTTCTAAACTCTCACTTTGGATATAAACCAAAAAATATTATATACATATGTGTAATCACATGAAAACCTCCTTTGTGCATCACTACAGCTTCTGAGAGATTCGACATTGAACTGAAAGGAAGGTAGCTCCGGTAGAGAGTAAATATGGAAGTTTCAAATTAAATATAATTACAGAAATTGCAAGTAAGCATCAAACCATGCTAGTTGCAGCCCACAGGAGAATAAAATAAAGAGTAAGGAAAACTCTTTAATTCTACTTAATTTAATCCAAATCCTTTCCATCTCCTAAGTATTATTTCTGTCTTTACTTTTGAATAGATATTAGAAAATAACAGATCCTGAAATATCTTTTATAATTTGTGTATGCTTTTCCATGAAGCTTCTATTCTCACTTTTATGAATCTAGTAGCTCAACTGTTTTCACTCTCCTCTTCTGAGAGAATCTTATCAGAACAATAATCATGTTCCATGCTCTCCTTAGTTTTTCTGTACTTCTGCCTAAATAGAACAAGAAGTCAACATAGCACTACAATCCATTCAGTGCAGTTTACCATCTTTATAAATTTTGAATAACTTCGTCCTGTTTAGCAATCATAATAAACTTCATATTTTTTTCCAAGTTATTTCATATTAATAAAGAAAAGCACAGCTATATTTCTGTTTGTTTTTCTCCTCCGTGTTTATGCATAGCAGAATTTCCTTCTTTCTACTTACTATCTAAGATTTCATGGAAAGTCTCGCAAATATTTTAAGTTCTTTTACTGAAAGTGTCTTTAAATAGGTCAGTATTGTACTGAAGCATAAATAAATTATAATTATTAGCTACATATAAAGGTATTAGTACTCCAGCCAATTTAAAAGTAAAGCAAGGTTTTAGAGAGAAGAAATTAGGTAAATACAAAATATAGATTTTAGTTTCCATATATCTGTTACTTCTGTAATAATTCTAGCTGACATGTTTGTCTTCTAGATGATACCAGGATTTGCAATTCATTTTGTCCCATTATTCATGAGAATCTACTCCCATTTTTTCTAGGTTTTAGGTTATGGGCTATGTGTTATACTTTCACACGTTGGCCACAAAAATAGATCTAAAACAATTACTGCATTTGAATTCAGGCTCCCTCAATGAAATTATAATGTGCCGTGTTTGCTTGCTGTCTGTCTTTGTAACCGTAGATGTCATTGGTGACTCTAGCACTACTCTTTCTGTGATAGATATTTCTCAGTGCAGGCAATTAGTATTAAAATTTTGCTATCAGTCCTGGGAGGTGTTGTGCTTCATTTCCCACTTCAGTCAGGCCAGCAACAAATGAAAATTGAATCTAGGAAATGCTTTTTGGTCTGTTTTATTTCATCATTACCACATGGCTTCACCAGTAAAAAGCCCTGAAGGGTTTCATATTTAATCTTAACTGATAACTTAGGTATCTTTTAGACCTGATTTAGGAATCATCTTTACTTACTGATTATGGTTTTGTTCAAATCAAAGACATATTAGGTTGTCTCTTTCTATTTGTACGTGCCTAGGTTTTACAGAAGATAAGAAATCGAAGATAAGAAACATGGATTTCATTTATTGTGTTTTGTTTTCCCCAATAATTGTTTGGACCTGAAATTTTTCTACAGAGAAGGTAACAGCATTGGGTTCTAATAGCTGGTATCTGATGAAAGGCATTTTTCCTCTCTTCCCAGACTGTAATTTTATTACTTGTCAGTCTGTTGGCAGCTAACACAGTTGGCTCAATAACTTGATATAAATCTCTAGGTCTAGGCCAACACACACAATATCTTCTAATAATTTTGTAACAATTTGGGGCTAGAATCAGAGAACCATCAACATTGGAAGAGACCTTTAAGACCATCAAGTCCTGCCATCAACCCAAGCGCTACCACTCTAACCCCTAAACTAGTAAAACATATCACCCAGCACCAGACCCAGACACCTCTTAAACACCTCCAGGGATGGTGACTCCACCACCTCCCTGGGCAACCTATTTCAATGCCTGGCCACCTTAACAGTGAATATTTTCTTTCTAATATATTCTTATATATAACTAAAGGTTATATGCCTTATATGTAATTAAAGTTTATATGGCTCTAGACTGATTTCTCTGTCTCCAACTGGTTTTTGGATAAATCTACCTGTTCCATGATAATCCATTACAGGAACAAGCCTTTTTTTTCTGATACATCCTCTTTAGCATTGAAAGCCATATTTTTCAAAACAAGTTTTTCTAGTGATTACTTATCATCTTATGTTCAGTCATCCTTGGTTCTTTAGAACTGGAACTATTCCAAAACCTCTTCTATTACTGTTCTTCATGACTGATGTCTAATTATCAGCTTGATCCACAGCCTCCAAAGAATTTTTTAAAGCTTCAGATCAGTTCTTAGCATGATATGCTGAATTCTTCAGTTTCACAAAGTGTGTGCAGCTCCTTTTTTGTGTACATCAGCATAAAGATTTGCTGCTGTTCTTGGCACAAAATATTGAATTGAGGAAAATAATTGAATTGAGGTCCATACATTAAAGTGCAATTGATTATGTGTTTAAATTGGACAATGTTTTTTGATGCCTATTTTGCAGTTCCAAGACAAACATAATATTTAAAATATGAAACATTATAAAAATCAATATTTAACCTTAATAATCATCAATAACATATAGAAAGTACATCTGTTCAAACATATGTGCAATTAAATATTATGACAAAATTTCATAGGAAATAAATTTGAAATTTTTGTGTATGTGACATCATAAAACTTATTTTACTGGTTTCTAATATATTAGGAGAAGATAACAGGTTATTGTTAACAGATAAAGTTGCTGATCATGAACGTAGCCAGAAAAATAAACATCACAATATCATAAAAAGTATTTCTAAATGAAAAAAATATATGTAATTATCAAAAGCAAGTTTTTTTTTCAATTTCAAAGTCACACTGGATATTACTTGAACTCATTTGTATTTTTTCAGGAGGTGGAGTAAATTCCTAGAGGTTTTGATATGTATTTGGCTTCAGTGAGTAATATTACAATATAAACACTGAAAAAACATTGAAAGTAGGAATGTGTTGTAACATGTGGCTTCCCCAGGCAGCCTGGGGGAGCCATTTGTGAGTCTGCACTACTGCAAGAATGTGGTATTTGAAGCTGAAATTCATTTCACTTAACATCAGGTATCTAAAATAAAAGATCTCACCTCAACTACATTGTCTTCACAGACGCTAAAGATGATCCTCATTGCACTGATCAGAAACATCTTTTAGGATAAGGTAAATTACTTTCTGAAGAAGCTTATATCTGTCATGGGAAAAGAGAAGACAAGTTAATAACTTGGCTGCTTTAAGATAGCAAGTTTTAAAATGAGCTAAAATAAGGTAAAACAATTCTTCATTAGATCCACCGAAAAAAAAGTGATACCTTCTAGATTTATTTAGGGTACTAATTTAATAGTTTTACCTGAGTATGTCAACAATATGTATAAATACATCGGGTATTTATATAACATTGCAATATCATTCTAACATTCCTCAGGCTTTTAACTTGGATGAATGAAAGGTTAAAATAGTAGATTTTGGCAGCTTGTTATGTTTTTGCTTTCTTTAGCCTTATTACTGAAGCAGAGTGGGCTGGTTCCTGTTCTGTTCTCCAGGATGGGGTAGCACATGGAGGTTTCAGTTTTGCTTATCTGTTAAACTCATGTCTGACTGCCACATCTCTCTTAACCTTTTAAATGAATAATGAATAATGATAAATTGCTGGCTATCTTGACTCAGAACAATACAGAATTTGTATACTCCAACTCTGTAGTGGCCATAGGTAGACCTCATGGTTGTGTCTACAAGAGACAAAATCATGCAGCGTTTAAAGTCAAAGTATGGTTGATGAAAAGAATCAAATATCAGTCCAGCTGAATTTATTTCACCAGTCCGCCAAAGGAAGCAAATAAAACAAATTTTTGTGTAAGTAGAGAAACTTGCCAACATATTCAAAAGTCAACATTTACCACTGAAGCTGTCAGTTATATATTACAAAAGTAAATATGTCGTGTTTATTTGGTTTTGACAATGCATATTCAAGTCTGCTCTCCTAACTGTAACAATTTTCATTCACAAAACTCCCAGAAATAAAGTAATTTGTAAAAAAGTCAGTTATATGAGACACTTGATAGGACAACATTTAAAGAAATATAATTTGAAATTCTGTTATCTTTACTAGAAAAACACTGTCTTTTATCAACATAATGTCTAAAAGTAGCATGTAAGTTAAATTTTGGGACAAATTAGTGAAAGCAGTAAAAAGGTTAGAAAGGGAAGCTACCGTGGAAGGTGAATTAAAATGGGAAAGCAAATTAACTGTGACATTGCAAACCACAGGGGATTTTGTATTTTGTGTAACTCTGTCACTTGCACCGCCAGTGCTGTATTTGCAGAGCTTACGTTCTCAGCAGACGTGTGTCTGCCACTGATGTATTGCAGCAAGGCTACCCTACTAAATACATATAAATACATCCTTTCTGAGACTAAATGGTGTTAACACAATGCAATAAAAGGAATTAATCTTTTCCAAGATTATGTTAGCTAAAAAATAGGACTATAAAAACTGATTACATGAGATTGCTTCTTTACAGAAGGAAATAAAATCTTCTGTAAACTGTCCTTTGCTAGGAGAAAATAAACCAAAGGTGGTCAAGTAATGAATGAAGCAATATTTTTTGAGAGGACCAAAATCTACTGTTAAATGTTAGAGTATTTTAAGGTGGTCTTTTCAAAAGATGATCATAGAAACTGTTTTCTTTCTGTTTCTTACTCTTAACTGTAGTTGAATCTCTCTGTGTTTCTAGAGGATTCTCTTCTGAAGCCCTTAGAGTGCAAATCTCACTAGAAGACTTATTACTGAAGGAATTTTATTTGGTTAAACAGGCACATTTCTTCAAGTATTCCAGAATCATGACGCTGTGTTTTTTCCTACCAGACCTTTTAGCTAAGAGAGCAAAAATGCACTTGAATAAAAACAAATAAACCAATGGGAACTAGAAAAAAATACAGAAGAAACATACTTCATGTTTCCTTTTTCCTCGAAAAGATTTATCTGGGCAAATTCCATGCAAGATTTTGGTCCATCAGAAAGTGAAGGGTAGGAATGTTTCAGGCATGGAACAGAGGAGAGGAGGGGAGAGGAGGGGAGGGGAGAGGAGGGGAGAGGAGGGGAGAGGAGGGGAGAGGAGAGGAGAGGAGAGGAGAGGAGAGGAGAGGAGAGGAGAGGAGAGGAGAGGAGAGGAGAGGAGAGGAGAGGAGAGGAGAGGAAGAGAAGAGAAAGGAGAAGAGAAGAGAAGAGAAGAGAAGAGAAGAGAAGAGAAGAGAAGAGAAGAGAAGAGAAGAGAAAATATTTCAGCTGAAAGAGAACTACAGCAATCATCCAGTTTAACTGCCTGACCAGTTCAGGGCTAACAAAAAAATAAAACATGTTGTTAAGGGCATTGTCCAAATAACTCTTAAACACTGACCGGCTTGGGACATTGACCAGCTCTCTGGGCAGCCTGTCCCAGTGTACAGCTACCCTCTCTCTAAAGAAATGCTTCCTATGGCGTCTAAACCTCCCCCCGATGTAGCTTTGAGTCATCCTGACGTGTCCTCTCCCTAGATCCCAGAGAGAAGAACTTAGCACCTCCCTGTTCACTTCCTCTCCTTTGAAGCTGCAGAGAGCACTGAGGTCACCACTCAATCTGCTTCTCTCTTAACTAGATAAGCCCAAAGTCCTCAACTGCTCCTCCTTGTATAAATCAAAACAGATTTCCTTGCACCTTACCCAAATTGTGTTTAACAACAATATCCCGTTGTCATATAAGAGATGTGAGATAAATAAGAAAGACGTTGAAAACATGAGAAATACTGTATTTATTATATATTGCACTCACGGAACAGCTCGGCATTTATTCTAATGATAGCTATTTTTATGTTGGAATGAATAGCATTCATTTCAACATTCCACTCCACAAATTAATACCCTTATAAATATATATTTTCCCTAAATTGTGAAATGCTCAACCTTAAAAGGAAACCTGTAATAACTTTAAAGATCAATGCTTCCTTTGAGACTACCATTTCAGATTTTAAATGGTCCACAACAAGCTGCTTGCTTCAAAATCTTGTTTAGTTCCATTTGTGCTACAAGATTCAACTACTATGATCACTCTAGAATTGCTATTAAATATTTAATCATAATAATGTTATTAATATCTGACTGGGATTCAGAATTGTAGGAAAAAAATATCTATTATACAGTGACCTTTATGTGTATGCACTGAAGGCTAAATGTTAAGAAGGTACTTGTTCTTTGCCTTGGTATGATTGATTTTTATGTTATCATGTCCTGTCTGAATTAGACAAGTTCTACTTTAGAATTAGACATGTTCTACCTCATGGGGCAAAAATTTCCATCTCTGAGATGTGTATATCATACCTATATGCTTTAGAATGTGTTTGTGTCTACAGACACTATAAGTTACATATAAAGTCAATTAAACTAAAATTAAATAACATCTAAATTATGTACTATAAGTACACTCACTACTGTAAATACATTATTTAAATTCGTATTAACATATTTTTGCTTACCACTAAGTAACTTCTCCTAACTCCTCATACATGTTTTCCTTCTTTTTGTGTGCAGTAAGAATAATATTTGAATAAAGTTTAGTAGTATAATTTAATGATTTTGAATTCTGAAAACTCATTCTCTTTCCCTTGTATTTTTATGATGTTTTTCCTACTGCTATAAAAATTTTAGAAAACTAGAAGATAAAGTCAAAGACAAATAGTTGTTAGATTCTGTTGCCAATAAATTAATGGAAATATAAGAGGGGGAAATGACAAATATTCTAAATCTCGTGTTCTTAATCCAGTCCAAGAGCTTTTTTGCCATTATGGTTAAAAGGTTGTAGCCTCTTATACTGACCTGAAAGTTCAAGATCTTGGAACTTATGTGGACTCACATTGGTCTGAAACAGTTTTACCTATCAATGGTTTAGTAGTCAAGTGACTGTTAACCAGCCTATTCTAGCTCAAAGTCAGAAAAACCTTATATAGTCTAATAAACATAAGCAGTTTTTGCATAACAAAGAACAGCTATCTGATGTTGTGTGTCCCAGTGTACAACTCTTTATAAGGAAATATATATGAATGAAAATTGTTTTAAATAAATTTTAAGCACCAAGAACAAGTAGTAAAGGACTGTCACTAAGCATGAAAATTGCTTCCTGCTAACTCAAGATGCTTAAGACTGGCTGAGATCATTTATCTCTACTTTGAAAATTTATATTGTTGATCTTAGGATGGAGGAGGACCATAAACCTCTTTCTCTTCATAAACCCACTGCACACTTGCATGTCCACAGCACCTGACCAACTTAGTACCAAGGATTCAAGGCCTATCTCTACTATGGCAAAAATGCACAGTTTTGCCTAAGACTGCTGAAAAAAAACCCTGAGATAATTTACCAAAGAACAAGAAAATAATATTACAGGCACCAGGAGAACTGTTGACCTGGAATCATTAATAATTCACAGCATCAAAAGAAAAGACTCCAAAAAACTCCAACATGAAAATAAATAAAATCCTAAAAGGAAGAAAAAACAAACCCAACAAAAAACCCAACAACAACATCATAAAAAACAAAGGAGCAAAAACACCAAATCAAAAACAAACAAACAAAAAAAAACCTAAACAAACCCAAGCAACAAAATCCCAACAATACAAGAAGTATAGCAAGAATAGCAAGGAGTTATCAAATAATTTGGTCAGTTCAACTATGTTGGCTTATTATAAATAAAGCTTAACGAGTATATTTTTGTAAGATTACTGAAACAAAAGCTTACAGAACTGAAGGATAAGACAACATTTTTGGACTAACTGTCCTCATTCCTGAAACAAGGAGCAGAAAGGCACAAATGAAGAAAAGGAGCAAGGATGACTAGGGTAAGGACAAAAAAAGCAGACACGTGTCAGACGGTATGAAAGATGTTTGCAAGCATGAGGTGTAACAAAGAAATGAACCAAACTCCCAAAATCCAAAATCAGAACACCTAAGAGAGCAATAGGAGCAAATCCCTTAGAAATACAACTGCCATCAAGTGGTACACAGAAAAAGAAAAACCACCCCCAAGTCAACAAGTGATGGATTTTCTATACAAAGAATAAACCACCAGTCAGGCTAACAGGCTGGTTCTTTGTCTCCTGACTTACTCTTGTCAGGCAGCTAACTGCGGCTCAATTGCCTGGACCTGACATGGACTGACAGCTGCCATGTTTGATGCTTCATGCTTCAGAAACCCCAAGCGATTCTTGCTACACATTTTTATTTTACTTTCCCTTATATTCCCTGCCTTAGAGTAAGTATAATCTCTGAATGAAGCTTTTTTCCTCATGATTGAGACACTTAAAACATTTTTCTTTCCTTTGAATTATCTAGTACCCACCATGGTATACATTCAGGACTAGGATTCTAATTTCATCTAACCAGTTTTTGTTTTCTCTCCTCTGACTACATACATTTTTATACAAAATATCTTGAAAAACAAACACACAGACAAACCTCAACCAGCTGTCTTGTCTTATTTAAATAGTCAATGAGCTAATGAGGTGCTGAAGGCAGCAGAAGAAACTCATCAGCTAAAAGCAACTTGATCAGGGAGTCATATTTCCATAGGATGCAACATGAAACGGGGGAAAGGAGGAGATAGTTTGTTACATTACATTTAGTAATGAAAAAATAGTGTATAAAAAAGCAAACAATTCAAACTCAAAGCTCTGGAAACTTTACAGACTGAAAAACTAATTTATTCTTTCCACAACTGTGTAATGGCTTTAGAACTGGAGAAATTTTTAAAAGAGATGGAATAGAAATTAAGTAGCACAAATAAAACAGAAAAGAAGTCCAGTGCCATATAAAAAGCCACAAAATCCTCTGTACCTAGGAAGTATTAGCCCCATTCCATCATTCAGGAATAACTAGAGTAAAAGGATAGTTTAGCAGAATTACATATTCTTGGACTAAGGGTTGCTAAGTCTAAACAACAGATTAATTTTTGCTGGGATAAACCTCAATGTGGTGACTGTTCATTTTTTATAACTTGCAGATTGAATAATTTGTTTCATCTCAGATATTTTTTCCACATCTCTATAATCTTTTTTAAAGGAGCAAAGACAAAGCTCACTGCATTTTGTAGACTAAAAATGCTTACTATACAATGCCATGATTTCCATGAGAAAAAACTCTGGGAAAAGTCGCACCTGAGAACCATGGTCATATTCGGTGGATATGCAGATCCTCTACACAAGTGTCCTCTTGCATGTAAAAAAGTCATTCTAGGGGAATATCAGATGCTACTGTATAAACTGGAAGATTACAAACAATAATTACCTCAAGAGAGTTCTTGCTTAGATATTGGTACTGGCAATAATTATAAACTTTAAAAACTGATCAAATCTTCAGCCTTGTGTGAATATTTTTGTAATCTTAATGCTGAGGGGAAGGACCATGTAAGTGTAAAACTGCAACTGTGGGTTCTGGAACAGGTATTACTATAAAAAAAACTCTTTAAACAAAAAATCTTCTTGAAATTTTGGAAGGTAATGAGACATTACAAATTTGTAAAGAGGACAATGGTATTATGGCTGTAAGTTATCTTCAAAAGGCATCATCCAGGATGTTTCTCTAAATAAATTCAAAAAGTAGTCTGAGAAATAAATGGGGGGACTTACCTAGAACCCAGACTCTGCCATGCAAATGAAGCTACAACATTTATTTTCATTAGGACATGAAAACCAAGGAGTATACTTTGCATCTTACTAGAAAACCTTTAGAAAGACGAAAGAGGCAATATATCTTAAAAGGAAAAAAATTATATTTTTTTTAAAACTCTGCTATAAAAATCTGTACAAACTTACAGAAAGTTGTGCAAATATTGTTCTATTTTTCTCCCAGAAAAATATTTGATATAGTACACAGAATATGTAAATACATTAAATTCCTTTAAAAATTGTGCTTTACAGTTTTAAAATATATTAATTACTTTTGCCCCTTTTTTTTCAAATCAATTCAATCATTTCTAACTCCATTCCTGACTCTGTATTGTTTGTTTAGCATGACTGAAACCAGCACATTTAAGGGGCTGATGGGAAAAAGGAGAAAAGTTTGTTGTTTTCCTCTAAACTATACTGAACTCAAAGGCAAATGAAGTCAATAGAAATCTTTACATTACCTACAGTGAGCTTTTGATCATGCCACAACTTTATACTTCAAAGGATAGCTCCCTCTCATCCTTTAAGGCTTTTCCCCCTTTTTGGCATCATAACTTTGCTTCTCTCTGTGCCTCCTGTTTTATATTTCCATCAGAAAATCTTGGCCCACTTTTCCTTCTTTATTACGGAAGATTTTAGGGGAAAACCCAGCTGATATAATTGCACTAAACAGCAAAATCCTGAGAGAAAGAAACAAAATAACTCTATTCATAACAAGAGGCAGACTTCACAACTTTTTGTAAGAGAACAAAGACCCACCTACACTTTGTTGTCCACAAGAGATTTAAAACTGTTTCTTGTCCTGAATACCACCTTTGGTGCTTATATCCAACCACAGATGTTTATATATGGAAGAGACATTTGTGCATTCCATTAGACTCAGCTACCTACTCCTCTTCGTCTGAAATATTTGTATTGTCATTTAGAAAGAAAATGGCACTTTCTATGATAATTGCATGAAAAACAAGAGATTTTGATTATCCTCCTTCCTTTTATTTTTTATAATTTATTTTATTTCCATGTTAATTAATACTTAAATGCAACATGAAATTCATCATCATAAAGTGAAAATATATCATCCCAGACAGATGGCAGGTAAACTTTCTTGAAGGATGACATTTCTTCCAAAATAGAAGTAACAGAACAGGGAGAAGGAGATATCATGATAGAAATAATAATTTTAAATAATTTGTACTTGTCAATAAATATAGTGACAACACCCTTAATTTACTTTACTTCTGCTAAAATGTGTGACTAGAAGGTTTACATTTTTATAATGTGGTTTGAGTTCAAGAAGAATGAAAGCCAGACCTAGACAGAGCTATTTTAAGCACACCTGTTGATAGTGCACTAGACAAAGGAATAACTTCTTAGTATAAGATTCTGTCAAGAAAACTTAGAATTTCTGTATGAGTCCTTATCCAAAACTATTTTTTGCTGTACTCAGCTATCAATTAATGCATTAGCAGCACAAATCTATCAATTATTTTCACAGTCTTCCTGTCTACACTTCACAGAGTACACACTTAGCAAAGAGGAAAACTTACAAAAATAGTTACACAGTTCTTTCAGAAGTCTGTGAGCAAGTCAAATTCACATCTTTGATGATTATGAAACATGTGGTATTTAAGTGGGACATATTGTGAAGGTAATGACTAATTAGAGTTCTCAGCACCATTAAAACTTAAATAGGTTTATTTTTCTGAGCCAAAATATGCCCATTAATTTTTACAGTCAATTTATTTAACTGTGAGAGTCATAAAAGATACTGCCTTTTTCCACCAACATATTTAAATCATTAAGCTAAATTTATTGATGTCAGAATAGAAGCCATTATGGGAATTTTAAATGTAAAAATATATTATTTTTTGTATCAGTTGTGTCTATATAATTTTACCATGAGGATAAGATTTTGGAATGACAGCATGCAATGCAGCATAGGAGCAAGGGAAAAGAAGCAAACATTAGATCAGACCCTTCAGGCACATTTAGATGTCTCTCTTACCAAACAAAGTGAATTAAGCACCTGCATGCTTTTGAAGATCTGGTTCTTAACAGATTGTAATAGAAAAAAAAGCCCAAAAAAACCCCCACATGTTAACAAAGAAGTAGAGAGGGAAGATGCAATAGCAATTCTATTTACCCAGAGAATATTCTTTAGACTCTTATGTCAAATAAGTCTACTTTTAAAAACTAATCAATGTTATTGCCAAAACTTGTGTGAACCTTGATGCTTCAGAGAAAAAGTAGACAAATATTTGTTAGTTTCTCTGCGTTGCTCCTTGAGTTCCTTGTGGACTGGTAAAGGCCTATGCTTCCTAAAGAAGCACAACCTGTTTGCCCTGATGGGTGAGATGAGGAAAGGAGCAGATGTGGAACTGCTTTTCTCTGCCTCAGTATTGTATACTGAACTGAGGAAACCAAATCTTTAGTGTACTGTTATCAATAAATGATGTGAGGGACTTCCATCTATAATTTATTCTTAACTATCTATACATATGCCTTTTAGAGAAAATCTCTCTAACAAGTTATTAGCTACACTAATTGTCCTGCAGTTGAATGAACACATCTTGAACTAGCACCACAGAAGGCAAACTTGGAAAAAATTTAAATGATCCAGTCATCTACATGTCTGGAAGACTCAAGAAGTTCAGCCTCAGACTTTATTGGCATTTGATCCTTTGGAAAAATATCCTGATATTTACATTTATTTACAATTTTAATGGTTTTCAAAGAAACAATTAAAGGTGTCAATTTGACACTATATTTTAAATTTAAGTTTAAAAAATCCTATGTATTGACAGAAACTCTGAGTATAACTTCTGTACTGTGATTTAGTCCATCTAATTTAGTGTCTATCTGTTTGGAAGCCTTTACTTGAATTTTTATGCATATTATGCTAAGGTAATTAAAATCAACTAAATATGTGTTTATTAAAAAAAATGCACATTTATAAGAAAAAGAGCAAATACTCTGAAAAATGTGCAAAATATGGATAACTTGGTGGCTACAGCAGCTACAATAACACATTCCCAAAAAGCTATGCTAGAAGCCTCCAAATGAAGTAATCAATGAAAGTAAAAATTTTCAAAGTTCTTGAGAAATGGCACATCTGATTAAGAGGAAAACGACAGGTCCAGTCAATAGGAGATAATCTTGGGTCCTCAAATTGGAACAACATTCACACTTTTAGTTTAAAGTTTCTCATGCACAGAAAACTTAAAGAAAATGCTGTCTTCTCCTAGCTGATTCACACAGAGGAGTCCTGATAAAGTAAAGAATGAACAGGAAAGGTCACTTTTTTCAGCCCTCTGAAACTGTAATTTGAATCCAACCTATCTCCCTGTTGTATAGCAAGAGTGTTATCAGTTATGAAATCACTTAATAGGAGTGCTTTACTCTTAATGAATCAGAGTTAACCAAGGCTGCTAGAGTTTGCTGCAATAGCTATATTGATTTAGAAGGATAATTGGAAACCAATCTAGGATTATGTGTGAGAAATAAAAGTCTCTTGTGAAAAGAGGTCTTGCAGTTAAGACCATATAATACTTGTATGAGTTTCAATTTTGTGAATGTTCACACTCCTGCAAATTAGACACATGTGATATAGAATTGACAGGTTTTAGAACTAAAGAGGCATTTCAGATAAAGGACACTTATTCCTTGATGAGGGTGAAGACAGCAAGAAAAGTATCAATTTTAAGTCCTATAACAAAATAAACAACAAACTACCAGAAACATCAAAACCAGTTTCAGCAATTTAATATCTATGAAATAAACAGGAGATACTGCCAATCTGCAGGAATATATGATATTTCACTTATTGCCATAAAAATATTTTATACTTTTAATATTCATATGGAACAAAAAATTTACCTACTGAGGGATTGAAGAGAGAAGGTGAAAGAGATGCTTAAAACCTTATTATTGTAGTTAGTATTCAATATTTAAAAGCTTATACCTTGGTAAAGTCAAAATCAATTTTATCTGAAATCAAGGTACTTTTAAATGAGAATTATTTCCATGCAAAATTCCATCTCAAAGGTCTCATCCAATTCAGCTCTAGGGCTGCTTATAAGGAGGTCACAGGCTTCTTCCCTCTCCCTCCTGCTTGGTAATGGTAATAACAGATTTTCTTCTCTCTCCCTGCATTTGAATATCGCAGACCTACTTTTGCACAGACTTTCTAAAGAGCTGAACATCCATGAAATATAAACAAGAAAAATTTCTAAATGGAATGAGTTTATGATTATCTATAGCTAATCACAAAAGCAGAAAACCTTGTATTTTCTTCCTAAAAGAAGTGCAAATCATCCCCACATATGTTTTCATCAACATTTGAAAAAAAAAAAATCCTTGTTTTTCTTTCAACTGCTTTAATTGATTTTTCTTTTTTTTTTAAATGAAGCAAGGTATTAAAAAGAAGATGCAAAAAAGAGTAAAGGAATTGGAAATGTATTGTAGGGGTGGAAGAGGGATGTAATTCTTACATCCACAAAGAGAAGAAAATATAAACACATGCATGTTTAAAAGGAAAACTTCCAGGCAAAATACTGCAGCTGACACATTTGCCTATATAAGATGTTGTTCCCACCTTATCTGCACCTAAAATTATGTTTATAATGCTTCCACAGACTTAGCATATTCACATATCTTCTGTCATCTTTCTAACATCCTTAAAAACTAATTCAATATGCAATCAATGGATCAAATTTTAAAATTAGTTTTATTTAAAATAATTTTAGCATCTACATTATTTAGAAAACAAAATTTAAAAAAACTTCACGCCTTCCAAACATTTTCCTTTAGAACGTAAATAGAAGTGAAAAAACCCATTAGTTTTTAAACACAAACAGAGGAAAGCTTCATACTAAAATGTGCTAAAACGATTGAGTTTTGCAAGTTTTATAGCAAAGTATCTTACACTGAATATCTCATTTAAAGCATCTTTATTCAAAGCAAATGCTCCTTTCAAAATAACTCTCTCTTGAGTCTAAGTTATGATCACTAATATCAGTACCAGATTCAAATTTAGTACTTAATTGATGATTCTTTAACTTAATTTTAATTGTGATAGTAGGCACTTATCACATACATAACTGATGAATCTAAAAAATCTTATGATTTGTATAGACCAGTCAAAAATACTTTTTCAGTTCTTGATCATTCCAAAGGCTCTGGACAATGTTATTTAATGCTGGCTGCCAGGTATTGACTGAATACTTTTACAATGTAGATGTTTTAATATGCTAATTAATGCTATCTTAAGCTGAACAAGAGACCTGACCAGTATTTTTCCTTTCCTCATGTGTTGTCTATTCTTCATTAGTGATGGAGACACTATTAACACACCAACTTAGACTTAGATTACTATTTGTTAAACAGGTAAAGTCAGATAAGGTGAATCTCGCACAGTGTGCCTATAACTCAGTTGGAATATTTGTTTAAACTAAGTCTACAAAATGATCTCATTAATCATATTTTCTTATGAATTATTCATATAATGCTTCATGTGATCTAATTATGAAATATCTACATCTTTGTCTAAATCAAGCTAGGTATAATTATACTTGACTGGATTACAGGCAATTAGTTTTATTATTACTGCAATCAACAGTACAAATGCAGAAGAAACAATTTTTCAGATCTGCTATATTAACTGCATTTAAAATGAGAGGAAAACTCTCAAAAGCTTGTTTTCAAATTATATATCTACAAATTCCTAATAAGTAATTAGATGTCTGAATGCAATACTTATGTTTCAGAAAATTAGTTGCAAGTAAAACTAAAAAAATCTATGACAGTAAACCTGTTATCAATCAAATAGCTGGTAGCAATTAGTTACTATAGAGATACAAATTGCTTAATTTTACATGCTAAGCAGAAATATTTATTTTTGATTTTTTTCAATAGTTCTGTCTCAATTTCTCTGCTTGCCTGCTATATATTTGTATTTGCTTTGTGTGGCCAGGTTTTGGTAGCACAGGAGCACAAGGGTGGCTTCTGTGAGGAGCTGCCAGAAGCTTTGTCTGTGTCTGGCAGAGCCAATCCCTGGCAGATCCAAGACACATGCTGCTGGCCAAGGCTGGGCCGATTAGAAAAGGTAACACCTCTGTGTTAACATATTCAAGAGGGGAAAAAAAAAGTTATTGTGCAGATGTAATTGTAGCTGGAGAAGAGAGGAGTGAGAATGTGAGAGAGGAACAACTCTACAGACGCCAAGGTCAGTGGAAAAGGAGAGCAAAGAGGTGCTTCAGGTGCTGGAGCAGAGATTTGTCTGCAGCCTGTGATGAAACCCATGGTGAGGCAGCTGTGCCCCTGAAGCCCATGGAGAACCACAGAGGTGCAGAGATCCATCTGCATCCCATGGAGGACGCCAGAGTGGGTAGATGCCTCAGAGGTGGCTGTGACCCTGTGGAAGGCCCATGCTGAAGCATGTCCCTGGTAGGGACCTGCAGACTTGTGGGGAGAGGACCCTACACTGGAGCAGGCTTGCTGGTAGGGCTTGTGACCTGGTAGGGCTCGTGCTGAGGATCCATGCTGGAGCAGCTTGTCCTTGAAGGATTGTGCGCCATGGAAATGTGACTCATGTTGCAGCAATTTATGGAGGACTGTTGCTCGTGAGATGTACTCACATTGAAGAAGTTCATGGAGAACTGTCTCCAGTTGTAGGGATCCCACCTTAGAGGAGGGGAAGGACTCCTCTCACTGAACTTTGGCAGGAACAACAAGTAATCTACTGACCATAACCCAAATTCCCTGTCTCCCTGAGCTGTTGGAGGGAAATGTTAGAGCTGGAAAGGAGGGAGGGGTGTGGGGAAAGTGTTTTTAAGACCTTATTTTACTTCTCATTATCCTGCTTTGATTTTTTTAGCAATAAATTCAGTTAATATCTCTAATTTAAATCTCTTTTCTCTGTGCTCGTATTTGGTGAGTGATCTCCTTCTTATCTCAACTCGTGAACCCTTCCTTATATTTTCTCTCCCCTGTCCAGCTGCAGAGGGGAGTGAGAGGGAGGTTTTGGTGGGTGCCTGGCATCTAGCTAGGGTCAGAGCACTAAAGCATTCAAGTTAAATGGGATAACCTTCTACCAGTACTAGGAGTGGGTTAGGCTTGTCTAGCTCCCCAAGGACATGCTGAGGAGGCTTGGATGCTAGAATAAGCTGTGCTAGTACAAGTCTGAAACTTTTTCACTGCCTTCCCTGCCTGACATAGCCATTTAGTTGCCTGCATATCATGGGCCCAAGGCTAAGATCTGATATACATAACTGCAACCTTGGCTCAGACAGCTTATAAAATTGCAGAGTTACGAGAAATAGGTGTCAGAAGGCCTGGAGAAAGGTAAAAAGGCTTAAAATTGGAAACAGTCCTGTCTCACATTTGTATCAATTACCTGTACAAGGGGATCGACTTGCACCGTCTGTAATTTCCCAGATGAAACAACGTTGGTGGGAGTGTTCATTTGTTGGAAGGTGGGAACGTTTTGCAAAGGGATCTGGATATGTTGAATAGATGTGCCAAGGCCAATGATACAAGGTTAAGTAAGGCTAATGCTGGGTCCCTCTCTTCACAACAAGCACATGCTCCAGGCTGGGGAAGAGTTGCTGGAAAGCTGCCCAGTGGAAAAAGACTTGGGGGTGTTATTTGACAGCCGGCTGGACATGACCCAACATGTGCCCAGGTGGACAAAAAGGCCAATGGCATCCTGGCCTGTATCGGGAATAGTGCAGCCAGCAGGACCAGGGCAGTTATTGTCCCCTTGTACTCATCACTGCTGAGGCCACATCTCAAATCCTGTGTCCAGTTTTGGGGACCTTGCTACAAGAAACACATTGAGGTGCTGGAGCATGTCCAGAGAAGGACAAGGAAGCTGGTGAGGGGTCTAAAGAGTAAGTCATATGAAGAGTGGCTGAGGGATCTTGGGTTCTTTAGGTTGGAGAAAAGGAGGCTCAGGAGAGGCCTCTTCTCCCAAGCAACCAGCAACAGGACTAAAGGACATGGCCTCCAGCTGTGCCAAGGGAGGTTCAGGTTGGACATCATGGAGATTTTCTTCACAGAAAAGGTGGTTAAGTATTGGAACAGGCTGCCCAGGGAGTTGGTAGAGTCACCATCCCTGGAAGTGTTCAAGAAACAACTGGACATGACACTTAGTGCTATGGTTTAGTGGACAGGGTGGTATTTGGTCAAAGATTGGACTCAACGATCTTGGACCTCTTTTCCAATCTTTATGACTTTATGATGGAACCCATTGAGATGTAATCATTAGTAGATCAGGGATTAAAGAGGAAAAGCAAGAGCAGGAAAAGGTATAAAATTTTTAAAAGGAAAAGAACAAAATATTTAATTTAGGCACTGTTGAAGCAGATCTTTAAGCATCCATGTCAATGGAGCTGGTGGCAGCTGTCGGCTCTGCAGCACTGTTGAATGTAGAGTCCAGGACTTGCCGCGGTTCAACCTTCTGGTTGGCCTGATGCTGCCCCAGGAAAAGTGTGCAAGGTGTCTTGTGCAGGTGGAAGGTCCTGATGCTTGGCTTGATATCTTGCTGAAGCCCATATAATTTTCATGTCAGCCAGAGTTATACTGTTTGCTGTGTGTATTCTGCTAATAGATAATCTTTGTGCATGGTTTTAAGAACCAAGTATGGGAGGCAAAAATGATGAGTACTTTGACAGAGAAAATGAAGATCCAAGTACATAACGTATTTGTAATAAAGAATAGCTGAAAATCTGCAACCAAGAGACTGTGGTGGAAAGTGGTATTGTAGTACATTTTAGTCAAGTCTGGAGGAAAGCAGAACACAAAAAATTCAATATAAACTTTGTGGCTTGCTAATGTCAAATTGGAACTTCAGTAGCTATGACAAAAATAAACCCCAGTCCCCAATCCAACAACATCAGTAATAACAAAAAAGGCAACAAAAGAATTTATCTCATTCTGACTAAGTTGTGTGTGTATGGGGGTGTTATTATTTAATTTATTGATAGGCAATTAAAATATGACATTATGAAAAGGATAAAGCATTGTTATAAAAGTATAGACCTCTACAACAGCCGTACCAAAACTCTGTTGAACTTGGGGTCACACTGGGTTTATGTAACAAAGTTTTGCTAGCAGTGGTGTGGCTGCAGCAATGTCTTCTTAGGAAGGAGACCTGAGAATATTGAGAAAAGACCAGAAACATGCATGTCAGATAGAGCAAATTTCAGCTGTCTCCAAGATGGACCGGACTAATGGCACCAAAGCTGAATGGGGCTTGTAGTTCCCCCAGTGGAAAAGTTATTTAGGAACGAGTAAATAGTGCTGAGTGGCAACTGGGAGAGAGGAGTGAGAAAAATGTGAGTGAAACAGACTTGAAGAAAACCATATCAGGGAAGAAAGAGGGGAGAAGGTGCCAGAACAGAGATTGCTGTTCAGCCTATGGAAAAGACCATGGTGGTGATGTGCCGTTTCAACCCATGGAGAGGCCACATCAGAGTAGATTCACACTGCAGCCCATGGAGAACTCTGCACTGATGTAATTGGATATTCTCTGAGGGCAGCTGCCAAGAGAAGCCCTAAATCTATAATGACTGCCAGAAAGGATAATTTTCTTAGCTTTGCTGATAAGCAATAGCCAATAGACAGAGAAAATGAATAAAGGGGAATTTTTAAAGCATATTGATTAAAGTAACTCATTGACATATTGACAAAAGACAAAACTGCACAACTGCTGACAGGCTAATAATCAAACACTTGAAATCTTTAAAGACAAGAGGGAGCAGAAGAGAGATAGAGAATAGAGAAATAACTGGATTTATATATCTGGCTATAATCAAACAGAATATTTTTTTCTGAAAAATCAGATTCAAACACCTGGGGTTTCTTTCTGTACCTTCAGAGAATAAGGGGAAAGGAATAAGAAAAAAAAAACACTGTACATTTTATAAAATAATCTATTCAACATGAGCAAGTCTTTTGGTGGAATCATTTTATTTTATTCTTTTTATTCATTGTATCTAAGTTGTGGCAGTAATCTTCTCTGTTCCTTTATACCTCTGCACCTATATGCAGATAAAATCACAAACACTCAGACCACTGGCTGGGCACTGCTAGAGAAATCTTAATATAAAGAGGGTAATAAACAAAACTAATTAAATGTAGAGTAGCATTCATTCTTAATTCTTAATAGGAACCACTAATACTGGTGCATCTTTCTGGTACCATGTATGCTGTGCTGAGTGAGGTACTTTATCAGCAGTTTTCTGAAATAATGCCATTAAGAATGTAGAGATAGTACTGAGACTACTTAATCTCTTGAGATTTCCCTCAGTCCCTGAGGATTTTTCAGTGACCTAGAAGTATATTTGAGATTTCTGCAAGAGTCTATAGAGAACTTAAACTTTCAAGTTCAGATTTCCAATTCTACAGCATTTCTGAAGGGCTGAAATACTTTAATTTGTTCATTTATTTCACCTGCTCCCCTGTTTTTATGTATTTTTTTTTTGAGGTGTATGAATTTCACTTAAAAGATTTCCTTAAAAGAATTTTCACTTTCACTTTCAAGAACTGTCACTTTTCAAGACTTTCACTTGAAAGAATTTTCTTGATAGAGAGAGATGGATTTATGAGTGCTGACTTAATTACAGGTAAAGTGTATACATTTTACTGATGTAAAATATTTCCTGATATCAGTTTAGAATCACTGGTTAGTTACACTTATTTGTAATACAGTCTCAAAGACTGCAATACACTGGCTAAAAGTGAGATAATTTCTATCACTTGAATGTAAAATACAGTCAGAATTGCAAATATCCTTCTTGTAGGGTGAGATCTTACAAGAAAAATAATAATGTGAATTTGAGGTACAATCCTACAGATAGAACAAAGTGCTTTCCATAGTGCTTTCCATAGTGCTTTCCATAGTGCTTTCTGGAAACTTGTTTAATACCAAACTTTTATTTTGCCAGTATTCCATAACTGTGATTTTGAGATAAAATAGGAACAGAAAAAATTGCTGGAAAATATATAGAGGTGAAACCATATCAGCTAGAAAAATAGAAAAGTTTTATCCTTCCCTTTTTGATTCAGAAACTATATAAGAAAACAATTATTTTTATGTAAGTTCTTTGATATTTTATAAATATTTGTATGATATACACATTGAATTCTAAAGTAAAGAAATTTGACAAATGTTATTAAGTAGTTTCTCTGCGGTTTTTTTGCAAGCATTTCCTAAGTGAAAATACCAAAACTTGTCCTGTTAGCAATATAATACATTAAAATAATACATCAATATAATACATTAAAAAATTCTAGGTGAAACAGCAATAGAAATTAAGGGGGAAAATCGTGTGTAAAAAATTTCTATTTTCAACATTTGTCTTAGTACAAATTTGTGCAGTTTATAGAACTTTGAAAAGAAACAAATTGGAAAACTGAAACAGCAAAACACAATTTGACATTTTTGGGTGCAAGTTAAACCTATGTGTATGTGTGTGTTGCATATGGCTTTTGCAATAACTGAATGCCATGACCAACCTTTCAATCACTAATGTTCCTTCATGGATTCAAAAAAGGACTTTTAAATGTTGCCAGAGTATCATGAGATTTGTCTTCACAGGATTCTACTTGACTTTGTAGCCTCTCATCTCTAGTTGACGTTACAAATGACTCATTACTTTGGTGCCAGGAATTCATGCAGTGTATGTAACAAAGGATGAAGCAGTATCTTTTCAGGAAAGTTAAAAAAATAAAAAAAAAGTATACTCTGAATCAATGTTAGAGGGAGAACAGTAGTTGAGTAGTTATGCTGCTGTCAATTATAGCCATAATTTGCATTTCAGAAGCTAATATGCAAGGAAATTTGCCCATAGCAGTTGTACTTTTATAATTTAATTTGTCTTTTCCCATACAAAAAGCACTGCACTGTTCTATGCAAGCAAAGTATTTTTGCTCAGCTAACAATAGCTAATCTGCTGTCCTCAGCACTGAATTTTAGTGCAGAAAGAGCACTGCTCACAAATGCTGAAGAACAAAGGTAAAGGTTATTATTTCAGGGTGATAGAGCAAGTAAATAGTGATGGAAGATCTGCAATGTTGTGCTGTATAACTTATACTGTACTCCCAGATCACATGAAACATGCTGTTACAGTCTCTTAAAAATATTACCTCTGCTCTGCTCAATACATTGCAGGATCATTGCTTTTTCCAGAAGCCATTGAAACTGTGAGTTTGCCATCATATTTAGATGCTTGGCCATTTGTCGCTGTTGAGCCGCTAGCAGAGTAAAGAAGCCAGTTCTCAGTGGCAAGAAGGAAAGACCTTTATTGTTTTGATTTCATCATATATATAGAGTTTTCAAAGGTCACCCAGATTGGTCAGTCAAAAACCTCCCCCTAGGCCTGATTGGCCAGGCCTGCACCGTCCAGATCTTGGGACACTGTTTTTAATAACATCCAAACTTTATCTTTATTTATAAAACACAAAAGGAATTCTCACGGGAAAGACCTGTGCTAGCCACAGCCATTGTCATTTATACCTTTGGAATTCGGGGATATAAAATTAATTAGAACTTTTGTTTCAGGACTCAAAATTTGTCCCATGAAGTTGAATCTTAATTCCTTCCGGATTCTGGTGACTCATGTTTCAGAATTTAGGCATTTCTTATACCAGTGTGGGCTTCCCATGGGGTCACAGCCTCCTTCAGGCATCCATCAGCTCCAGCATGGAGTCTGCAGGCAGAACTGTGCTCCACGGTGGACCTCCATGGGCTGCAGGGGAATCTCTGCTCCAGTACCTGCAGCAGTTGCACCCCCTCCTTCTTCATTAGCCTGGGTGTAGGCTGGGCTGTTTCTCTTACATATTCTCAGTCCTCTCTCCTAGTTTCTGTTGTGCAGCAATTTTACCACCTTCTTAAGTGCATTATCCCAAATGTCCTCCCACCATCCACCATCGCTGATGGGCTTGGCCATGGTGAGTAGCGGGTACATCTTGGTTGGCTCTCTCAGTCACAGGGCAAACTTCTTCCAGAAGCCACCCCCTGAAGCTTCTCCACTACCAAAACCTTGTCACTCAAATCCAAATGAGTGTCAAAACTAATCATTTGTTGTAGTTTCCATGGTCTTCAAAATTCAAATGCTTTTAGAGGAATGATTACATAGAGTACACGTCATATGGTAATGAGAACCTCACAGATAGAATATGTTAGGAAAACTTGCCTCTCCATATGAAAGTCAGAGTAAATTTCTACTTTTGCTAAAGAAAACAGGACATTGTGGTATTTATATTCTCTGGTACATTGCAGACAGTTTCAAATGGCAGTTGTCAATGAAAATTTATTCAAGTACAGAGAAAAAATATTTGCATCTTGGCCTTGACATTCACACTTAATCAACAGTGTTTTTCTTCTGAGATTCTAATTCTCTATGCTAACTGGTAAATTGCAGAGAGAGAACCTAATAAAACCCATCAATAAATATGGTCAATAGAACTGATAAAGAATAATTCCTGGTTTTAAGGACATATTTCATTTTAGAAAACTATCAGAACACCATGATAAACTGTATTAATTCCAAGATTTAGAAAGCTGACCTCTCCAAAATATTTCAGTGTTTCATCATTAAGTCATAACTAATTTTAATCTCAAGGAAGGATTGTTTCCTCAGTGCACTTTGCTGGAAACTCAATCTAATTAATAGGATGGAGAAAGGAGATAATCTGTAGCTAAAAAAAATATCATTATAACACAATTGAAATACATCACTCAGGATGTCAGAAGGTAATCTTTTATAAATCTTGGAAATAAATATATTTTGTACAGTTGCTAAGTGGTGTTTATAAAACATATTCATCCTAAAAGTAGAAAAAAACTATTGTAGCTGAAGGATATTTGTTGTTGCTCATTTTGCCAAGTTAGATATATGCAGCAATAAAGGTTTTGTTCACCTGTTTGTTGGCTTGTTATTATGTGGATTGCTGTATGATTACAAGCTGTTAAATCCAGCAGTTTCTTGAGCATCCACAGGAAAATGTTCAAAACCTTGAAGCGATGTCTTTTTCCAAAGCAATGTGAAAATACAATAAGCAGCATAACTCTGTAAATTTCAGGTTGACGTTGTTGTGACAAAGCAGCAGATATATAAACAAAAAGAGAGAAGAGGGAAGGGAGCTCTAGGTGACAAATGGAAAGAATAAAGAAGGTGAGTTCTCCAGGCAAGAAACTTCAACAAGTAAAACTTACATAAAAGTCATGTGGGGAAGATTGGCAGTGGAAGAGGCAAAAGAACAATTCTACAGGGATTTCACTTTTATAGGCTAGGCAATAAATTAATTGGTGATATCTGCCTACACAGAAGTTTGTGCTACTCATTAGGATCAAAAACTTGAAGAAATCAGACCTTTGCCAAATAATGATGGTGCCAAGCAATAGGACAAGAGGCAATAGGCAGAAACTGATGCACTGAAAGTTTCACCTGAATATGAAGAACAACTTCCTTACTTTGCATGTGACCACGCACTGGAACACATTGTCCAGCAAGGTTGTGGAGTCTCCCTCACTGGAGATATTGAAGAACAATCTGGACGCCATCCTATTGAACCAGATGTCCCCACCAGTGGTCCCTTTCAACCTTACACATTCTGTGATTCTGTAATTTAGGTCCTACTCTCAATATGTAAAGTAACCTGTCTAGCTAAGCTTGCTGTAACATCACATAACTCAGTTATATATGTAAAATTTTATTATGTGAAATTTTTTCTTGATATATTATGTTCCTGCCCATTCCATACCCTGGTGCTCCCTAGAACATTTCTTGTGAGTATTCATTTGCTATTCACAGCCCATTGCAAGAAAAATTGCTAGGATACTGGTATCAATTTGCAAGAAGGGAAAAAATAACCAGTAGGATTTTGACAAAGTGACTTTTAGTGAGCCTGGATTTTACTTACAAGATAATGGGTTATAGCAATAAATGATGCATTTTGTAAAAAATAATTTTAAAAAATTAATATAAATATTTCTCTTTATTACTATCTTCTTGCTGTGTTTCATTTTGTGTTGACAAACTACACTATAGCTGTTCTGTATCAAAGAAAAAGCTTATTTTTTTCAGACGTTCAACAAGATTTTTCTTCAAGTTTGAACTTGAGAAAACATTTTCCATTTTTAGAAGCAGGGAAAGATAAGAATTATCTGTTTATAAGATATGGATCTGGCCTATATGTCTTATAATACTACTGAAAATACTGTATGAATTAATCTTTAGGGATCATCTAGCTCTGATAACATGGAATGCATTAGTATAACCCCAACACTGACTAATAATCATCTTAATTAAGTTTTAAAATACCTTATAATAATACTTTAAAATGTTCCTCCAAAGCCAGTCAAATGGCTGTTGGAACTCAATAGCTGTATCCTTCTATAGCCTCTGCCAGGCAAAATGATTCATCTTTAGTCAATGATTAGTTCCTCCCTTAGAAAGAACCTAACTCTCAGGTACAAAAAGATGTTTATTCTAAAAAAAATTATATGTTTGTGTAGTCTTTGACTACACTAATATCACTTCTCCCTCAGGATATAAGCCCATTTAACAAAATCTGATCCAGTGCAAATTGAACTAGACTCTATATTGAGCCATGAAAATTGTGCAAAAGCTAATCTGATATGCATTTCTATGTCTGTAACTATGTATCATTTTAATTTAATTTAAAAATGCAACTATTAACAGGATCTTGATATTATGAATAATAAAAACCCCATAGATCTTTAGTACAAGTGTATAAAATTCTTCACTTCCAAAATAAAAATAAGAAAAAAGTCAGTATGGAAATGGAAATAGGTTTCCAGTTAAAATTCAATGATTTACATTAGATTCTGTAAAATCTTTGGCAAATAACTTTAGAAATGACAATGTTTTTCACTTTATCCCATGCTCTTTTTTATCTCCATCCATGGTAGTAAATATTAGTTAGTGTTATAAAAAAAATCCTATTAAATAGAACACAGAATGATAACATTTTTATTGTATCATACATAAATTAGCTATAAATCCTACTTGAAAAATACATTTTACTTGATCTATATAGCCCTTAACATTGGAAAAACCATAAAAAAAATATTTTTAATGCACATAAATATTCTGAACATAAAAAAATACTTTGTCTACAGCAGAAAAAGTGAGCTTAGGTGTACAGCAGCCTTCATAGCTCCAAATATGTCAAGTGAATAATATTTCCAAAGCCAACAAGGTAAATACAAGGTAAGTACTGATAATACAGTAGGCCTGGTTTAGAGGTTAAGTGCTCCATAGATCTTCAAGATTAACAACCCTCAGTGGTTAAAAAATCTATCCAAGCTCAAGCTTTCACTAAAATGACTTCCTTTTACACCTGCTTCCACTTCAAACTTCATTTAGTCAAGGCAGCCTCTACCATTGCCCTCAAGTGCTCATCCTATTTCTGAGAATAGCTTTCAATACAAGGGAGAATGTTGAGAAATATTTGATTATAGGGATTCTCTACAGAAGGTTGAGTCCTAAAAATATAAGAATTTCTCATGGTTTAACCCTAGCTGGCAAGTAAGTACCACATGCATCCTCACTTACTCCACCCTATCACCCAAAGGAACTGGGAGGAGGAAAAAAAAAACCCAATTGGGTTGAGATAAAATATAATTTTAATTAAGGAAAAAGTCAGTGAAATATAAATAGTAAAGCTCTTTGTAAAGGAAATTTTTCCCTTCCTTTCTGCATGTCAGAATTCTGGCCATACTGGTAAAATTAAAATTATAAGTGTGCATATACAATACATATATGCATGTATATCTATATATTTATAAAACTCTGTCAGATATCAAAAGAAAATATAAACTGTATTATAGGTTGTGGTTAATTTCAATGTGTTATTAGTAGCATGCAATTTCAGCTGCACACTTTACAAACCAGATCTCATTTTCACCTGACACCTTTGGATAAAGACATTATCAGAAATTATTGCAGTGTATAATAAGTGTGCTCTACAAATTTCATCCACCAGCCTCTAAAGACTCTGCAGAACACAGTAGATAGTATTCTGCAGTGTTATGGGTGTAATACAATATAGAGGGAGATAGTTCACACATTCAGTCTCTTTCTTGACTCCAGCAACATACTTTTCCCAACTGATCTCAGTCTAATGTATTGGCATGAGCACTAGAAATTCAGATAGTGACTTAAAACAACTTACTAAATATTTTTCCATAACAACTTAAAATTAGGATGGAAAAAATGGAATAAAATCTCCTTGTATATTATCTAAACCCCCTGATGTTTCTAACCTACCTTGGTTTAATTTTCCATTTTTTCCATTAATTTCAACAATGTATTTTAAATACATTTATTCCTATAAGAATTCAAACTTAATAGTTCATTTTCCTAAAACTGAATTATTCAATCATATTTGTCTTACCTATCCTTCCTAAGTAAAAAGTATTGACTTCTCAGCAATTTTAACCCAAAGAATTGTTCACTTGGATGATTAAAATTCATCACTGAAGTATTTTAAAGACATTTTCAATGAAGTCATATTAATCTTACAACTCTTGCTTTGAAGAACAATTTTTAAATTGCATGTGATTATTGGAGATTCCAGTTGTTACCAATACTACATCATAGAATAATAATTGGGATAGATTTTGTGTTTTCTTAAACATATAATGGTTGTCCCTTTTTCCTATGATGGAATTCAACCAAGGAGATTATGCATTGCAGTATATCATAACAGTAGGGAGAAAATCTCCCTGAATATGACCCCAAAAGGGAAAACCTTCCAGTGGTTACATATACAAATTCTTTTCATGCAGGAAAAATAATGTACACAAACGAGCAAAATATAGAATTTTATTTCGCCATGTAACTTTAATTTGTTTGCATGTGAGATTATTATGCTGAATGACTCTAGGCTCTTTTTGGAAAGGTGTATGGTACCTTGTGTTTCGTAATGCAAAATTCCAAGTAATTCACATAGAAGTCTTTTTTCCGTTACACTGAATTGTATTCAACTAAATAGGTTGAACTCATAATAAATAATAATAATAAATTGTGTTAAATAATTTTTTAAATAAAATTGAAGAGTTTTCTTGTGATTTAAGTTTGCTAGCTTTCCTTTTTCCCAGAGCTGAAGAGTCACTGAAGAGTCCTCTCCATGACATTGTCAAAATTTGAACTCTCAGCCTCCAAGAAGCTATCTCTTGATCTGTATCCCAAATACATTGAGAATAAAAAGACAACATTCCCATACATTTAGACTACTTAATACCATTGTTGCTTTTAGGTAGTCTGTCACTACCCTGCAGAAGAAAATAATGAAGTTACTCTTCCATTTTATATGCCACTTGGGTCTCTGGGGAATGATCTATAGCTGGACTACCAGTTCTGTTCTTTCATCACTCTTTATAGTTGCTGGTGCTATAGGGTTGTGCAGGGTGTGTCCATTTTCCATGCTTTAGCAGCAATATAAGCCTGTGTTTAGATTACTTGCATTGTCATCTTTCCCTAAAGAGCAAAAGTCAAATTTGTATAACAGTGACAGCTTGTACCTTAGGGAAAAAGGGAATGAAATTTTATAGGCCAGTTAAAGTAACTGTTTTGCAATACCACCATTCCCTCAGCTGAATCTCAAAGATTGATACATGCAATACTACTGTGTAGTTTCTTGTAAACACAGAAGAGTATTTGAATTGGAAAGGATCAGGAAATTGAAATGTAAGGATTTCAATATATTCTAACCAGAACTTTCAGAACAACTTTTATAAGCTTTTTTGCAATTATTTATATATCTATAAAAACATGGCTCATTTGATTTCGGATGGTTATAGAATTATGTCCATTATCTCATTGCTGCATGTCCTTAAGTAGTTGCATATTCAAACGTTTATCAGGTCGCCTTATAGAATATAAAATCAGGAAGTAAGTTTTATATTTTAAACTGTGTCACTGCATTGAATACCATAGAGAAGAACATGTTTGAAAAGAGAACTAACAGTCTTACAATCTGGATAGTTCCAATGATTAAATAAAATACCTTTTTTTTATATAGTATGTCAGTTGCAGATTACAGAAGTAATACTGTCATGCTTAGTCAGTTATTGAACTTGGTGCAGCACTTTACTGCCAAATTTTAGACAAGCATACTGTAAATTAATAGTGGCTTAAGATAAAAGTAAAAGCATGAAGTTGAGAGCATGGAAAACTGAAATTTCAGATGTCAGTTTCTGCATTGCCAGTACTGGGATGTGGAAATGTTATTTATAAGGGGCATGTCAAGCGTTCAAAATCCGGCTCTGGGAGGGTCATTCTAGCTTAGACTGGCTTAAGCAAACACAAATTAGAATTATGATTTCAAGGCATTATTCTTTATCTAGGAAAACTTACAGTCACAGACAGAAGCCTCATGACCAAAGGTCAAAAGGGGCAAATATTGCAGAGAAACACAAGGGTAAAAATAAAAAAGTAAAAGTACACCTGATTGGAATGAAGGTTAAATTAATTTCTCTGCCCAGATGAATGATGGTATGTCACTTTCTTTGACTGCTAAAAGTCACAAGAGTGACAATTTTTCTACTATTAATATATTTTGCCAAAGAGTTTAGAAAAATGGAGAGTAGATAAGATTTCTGGTTTTGAGAACTTTCCTGTACACTTTGCCCCAGGTTCAGGCACATTCTGTTTTACTTTATTGCTACTGAGTGTTTTAGAAATGAAAACAGAAAATAAATACTTTGGTTAAAAATTATGCACACCGAAATAAACCAGAAACAGAAAATAATAGTTATTTTAGGATGAAAAAAAAATGGTTACAGTTTCACAGATATAATAAATTATCATATGTATCTATAATGAAATTCATCAGTCACATGCTGTAGATCACTATGAGTTTCATCTCTTCTAAACAGCTTTTAAAATACTTCTCTGAAATCCAAATCTAATCCAAATCCTTTTCTGGCAACCACACAGTTTGTGAACCATGATCTAAAATAATTGTTCTGGCAGCTGTGCCAACACTTTCCATTTGCAGAATTTTGGATATATCAGGAAAACAAATAGCTGTTGGCTTATCTGACAGGTCTTTCCAAGCGACACAGTTAAATCTAAAAAACTATGTTTTAAAAATGAATAATCACAAAATGAAAAAAGTGTCGACAGAATTGAGAACAAGACTGTAAAGACTGTATGGAGGAAAAAGCCCAGAATGTGCATTAATTCCCCTGATATATGAAATTATATTTCCTGTGATACTGCGCAAGATTTACTGTAGATATATAGTTGTATGCACTTAATTTAAAATTGACTTGAAGGAAAAGCATAATTAAATTAATTTTTTCACAGAGCTTCATTCAAGTTATTTGGTACTCTGTAGGAAAGAGAGGTTATTCCTCATTATTTAGCCTTTTTTTAAAAAAGCAAGTAATTATTTTAAATCATCTATTTTAATAGTAAATTCATTGTAATATAAGTACAAGATCTTGCTGAGCAGTGCTGCTTGAGTCTATAATGATTTAGACTAATGTAAACTCAAACCACTTGTATTAATTAAGGAGGCATAATTTAAAATTTGCAGGAGGCTGTCCATGATTCATGGGTTGAAATTAGGAGTAATAACTTCTAAAAAATATTTCCAAGATCTTTGACATCTTGGAAGTCATTCTTTGTGGTGTAGTTTTGTACACACAATCACAATTCATGTTGAATAACACCTCCTTACAAGATCTTTAATAAAAACATGTATTCTTGAAAAACTCCACAACAGAGCACAGCAACAAAGCAAAAACTGTGAGGAGATTCTATTAGAAAGGCAAATTCAGTCTTTATTTTCCATTCTCACTCAGCACTATGCAACAGACACAGGTATAAAGATAGTATTAAATAGGTACATTCTCTGATTGTAATAAAGAACCTGTGTTTCAGCACATGACATCTGTGGCAGAATTTGCTATATTAGCATGCCATGCAAAAATAATAATGGATTTTTTCCCAGTTATATAGATTCTATAATTGTGTTTGATTTATTATTCACTTATGGGAGGGTATAGCATCATCATTCTTGGTCTTGCCTGAAAAGAATAGCTTTAGACAGCTCACTTTCCAGAGAATTCTTCATTTTCAGTTGGTCTGCTATCGCACAGCCTATATTATGTGTTCTTAAGAAAGCAAGCATGAAGATTTATTTTCCATCATTTTTATATTGACCACAGGACATAGCTATGCTCATTACCAGTGCATTTCACGTTCATGTCCCACAGGAGCTTCTTTCTCAAATGCACTAAGCCATTTATCTTCATTCTGTGGTTGAAATCTAATGTGAATCTCTTGTCTGTGTTCTTTAGTGCAGCTTGACCAGGCTGGCTGTGACATAACCAGTACATCAAATCAGGAAGCTTTGGCATTTTATTAAAATAGGTCTATATTGCATTTAGAATATGCAAAAAGAAGGGGGAAAAGTAGGGAAAAGTGAGAAGGAGAAAGAGAGAAAAGTATTTTTTGAACTATTTGTGGCGGGGTTTTTGTTGTTTGAAAATGAAAATTACTTTTTTTCCAGCTCTCAGATTGACCTTAATCTTTCAACTGTTCAATTTTCCATGAGGTTTAAACCTGTTTAAGTCTGAAAGTGCAACTTAGTGATTTTGCAAAGTTTTCATGTCCATTTTGTCATTATCCCTCTCATAGAAATCCTCCATAGCACATTTGATTCCAGTGAAGGTTACCACATTTACACTTCTGTTATTTCCCACAAAATTTGTGTTTTCATATTTCTTTGCTATTTCTTCCTTTTACTTCCACTTATTTCAGAGAATTAGCATATTTTTCATGTCACAGATGCAGTCTCACATTTGAATAAGAAAAATGGAAGAGGATGCTTTTCTCTAATTTCTTTCAGTTATTTTATTAGCTGTATGCTACACTTGAAATATTTCCCTATCATATTACAGGAAATATTATTTGCTGTTTTTTCTTTATATTTCTTAGAAGACAAACCAGCTTATTACTCCTGTTCTGCTGTCTGACATTTGTATTAAGCTGACTTTTCTAAACATAAGCTCACAACAGGATAGTGATGCCCCACTGTGGGTCCAGACCCATGTTCACACTCCAATTATACAATATCATATCAAATTTCTTGACTGATCAAAACCCCACCAGACATTTTGAAATATTACCACATAGAATTTACTGTCCAGTCAGAAATGGAATAACGTAAATACCAAAAATACTTTTTTTTCACTATATAGTAGAAGTGTTTCTAGATATTCAAACTCTTTCATCCTTACTTATACTGTGCATTTTAAGAACTGTAATTACTTCCTAATATACTTTCCACACCATTCTACAAACATTCATAACTGTTTCTTTAAGTCTAAAATTTAATACCCTGAACGACCTTTATTTTTCAGTTTTGTTTTTTTTTTTCTGATTTAGTGATCACTAAACCTGCTACAGTGGTTGAAACACCTATAGTATTTTAGCAAATATATTTATTCAGAGTAGTCATATTATTCCAAGCTTTCAGAACATGATAAATTATGTGAAGAATTAATATAATTAAAAACAGAAATGTATTTATATAAAGTAAATGAAATATAGGACAAAAAACCCCCGAAACAACAAAACAAATTTTTAAAAAAGCACCAAACCTATGCACGAAGGAAAGATGTCTGTAAAGGTCTATAAGAGGGTCAAGGTCTTGAAAAGGTAGGAAAAGCACAGTGTTCATCTACAGGTAGAAAAGTACTTATTCATAAACATGATTTAAATTAGGAAGTTGTCTACAACCTCTTATTACCCTTATTCTGTGTAGTAGAATACTAAACTTTATTCAGTTATTGGAAAATACCTCAGGCAGAAAGGCATGTACATCTTTGATGCCATCAAGGCATGTCCCTCTCCTATTCCCTCCAACAGGAAACTTGGGCACTTGATTTAAAGTCTGCTTTCTACAGCACTGACAATTTAGCTGACATGCTGTGCTTAGATGAGGCAGATAAGACCCTGTTCTGGCAGATTTAATGGTCTGTGGTCTTTGCTAGGAAGTGGTAGACAGATGCCAACACTGTCAGGACTGAAACTGGTGTTATACAGCAACACCAGGATCCATCCCTCTAGAGGCTCCTCATCCAGACCAGGAAAGCACCCCATCTCCCATGGTGATGTCCAACACCCCAGACAGGTGCTGAAACAAGAAAAATTGACTTAAGTAATTTTGAGGTGCTCAAGACTAGACCCGTGATTCAAAAACCGCATTCAATGGCTGCTCTTAGGTTATATACTTAAAGCCTTTTCACCATAACCACAAAAGTATGGAAGAAACAAGACAGAGGAGGAACTCCAATAACCCAAGCTGTGAAAACAGACCACCCTCACTTGGCCATTCCTGCAGTTGTCAAAGGGGGAGCAATCAGCCCTATGCCCACCTGTGAAATCTTCTTGGAGGGGTCAGACAAATTCTTCCCAAAATCTGTTTCAGGCTTCAGATTATTGCCCAACAAGGTGTATGGCATGCTAAGGGAGGTTGGGAAAAAGTATCTTGGGACTGTGCAGAACATATAGTGGGATGTTTCTAGGGATATTATAGAACCAAAAGCAGTAAAAGGAAGGATATGAATGGGAGTAGTTCAGTCTCTCGTACCAAGTGTCTAAAGCTGGAGAATCCACATTATGTATAAATATGAGCATGTTCTAGCACAGGAGCTCAATCCTGATCAGCTGAAAAGAAAAGAACCAGGTCAGGCTGTCACTGCAATATGTGCCAATTCATGTGTCTCTGTGCATGCATGTGTAGCTTTGTACATCTGTGTATATGCATGTGTGCAAACATATTTACTGGAAACACGATTCCCAAAGTGTACATTATTTACTGGAAACTCATGGTCAGCATGACTGCTGGCTGGACCCAGGGACACAAAACCATACCAGCCTCAGAACTACCAGAAAAAGCAGAAAAAGATAATTCAGTTGTTGTTTCCATTCTTCCCCTTAGCTTAAGAAAATTCAAAGATGTTTCCTTCCCTTTCTTAGCTTTGCTGCCATGTCTGTTAGGTGTGTTGCAGTTGAGTAGTTGTGGAGAAAAAAATATTCTCAGGAAATCAGGTAGGGCATGCAAGATGTGTGTCTCTGTCCCAGGGATGTGACCTATGGGTAGAATAAACTAAAGAAAAAAACATTCTTCATATAAAATAATGAACTAAAATTTACACATTTAGAATTTGACTTGGAAAAATGAATTCCAGAACTTTATAGAACCCATTTTACACATGAGGTAAATCAGCAATTCTTCGCTATATATTCATAATGGAATTATTAAACAAGCACACTAATGAGGTAATGCAACTCAATTTAGAATATTTTTCTATATTCATAAAGAAATGCCTGTCCGGCAATGTTTTAGGTTTCTTATGTTCCTTAATAAAATCTCAATTTAATAACAGTTTCCAACAAGGTACGGTCAAAACCCCTAAATAGGAAATGAAAATTCCATTACAAATGCACAACACCGTAGTAACCTCATTAGTTCCTTGGGTCATTGCATGGTAATCATGTGGCTACAGGTATGCACAAGTAATATTTCAGGTGGCTGACTGAACTGCAAAGTGTTGTAGTTTGACCCCAGCCAACAACCAAGCCCCAAGCTGCCACTCGTTCACTCTCCTACTAGTAGGACTGCAGAGAGAATTGAAAGGGTAAAGGCTAGAAAACTCATGAGTTAAAGACATTTTTTAGGAAACGCGAAGGCCCACAAAAACAAAGCAAAACTATGGGCAGGTAGGTGTTCAGCCATCTCCAGAAGAGCAGGGCATGACATGCAATGGTGACTTGGGAAGACAAACAACAACACGCTAAATGTGCCCCCTTCCTCCTTCTCCCCACTTTATATATTGTCCTGTGATAGGGATATCCCTTTGGTCATTTGGGCTCACCTGTCCTGACTCGGTCTCCTCCCAGCTTCCCATTCACCAAATTCCCTGCCAGCGTGTCATTATGAAAAGTAGAAAAGGCCTTGGCTCTGTGTAAGCCCTGCTCAGCAATAACAGAAATATCTTTATATTTTTAACCCTGTGTACTGCATAAATCCAAAACATAGCTACCAGACACTGTAAAGAAAATTAACCCTACCCACCCAAAAACAGCACACAGAGCTAATGAAAGCATTTCCGTTCTGCATAATTAAGCACACATTATTTTTAATTTCTAATTATCTTTTTGGGCCATGTTTCATAAATTTTATCTGATATTGTACAATTCGCAAAATATAGATACTTATTGTTTTCATAGGCTGTTGCTGTTGAGCCGCTAGCAGAGAAAGAAGGTCCAGGTTCAAAGTGGCATCAAGAAGAAGGTTTTATTATTTAATTCCATCTTATATAGACTTTTCAAAGGTCACCCAGATTGGTCAGTTTGAAGCCTCCCCCTAGGCCTGATTGGCCAGGCCTGAACTGTCCACATCCCGAGAAACTGTTTTTAATAATATCCAAACTTTATATATAAAACACAGGAAGAAGAGAGAGAATAATTCTCACGGGAAAGGTCTGTGCTAGCCACAATAGGCAAATTAAATCAAAAAGTTACCCTGCAGTTAATAAAAAAATAAGGAATGGAGAAAAAACAGAATTATGAAACTTAGCTAAATATTTCTTTCAACCCTCTGGTTTAATCAGAAATCTTCAAACAAAAACCAGAATTCTTTAAACAACTATTGTTATAAACTACTTTTTAATTCCAGCAAGTACAAGCCAATAAAAAACTGTTCTGGAGGCACGATGGGACAAAATGATGAAATCTGTTTTCTCTCTGCGATGGTTGTCTAACCACTGCATACAAATCAAAATCAATGATTACTCCATGCGAACTACTTTGAGAGCAGAGCTTCAGCATCCAATCTTATTTTTGAATGATGTCAAAACTTCCCAAAATCATATGAGGTATTAGAATTACAAAGTTAAATGTTGTTTCTTTTATATAAAAAATATGCAAATATCAGGTTTGAGTCCATAATCCTGCAACGTTGTGACACTTTTACGAAAATTCTGTCCACTTGAAGGTATTTTATAAGTCATAGAATACCACACTAGTTTTCTTGCCGACTATCATAAAGGTTTCTAATATTTTTATTATTTTCCTGAAACAGAGCAGAGACTAATCTAGTCTGATCTATTGTTTCAGTCTATTCTGTAAAGTGAGATACTATGAAATTACTCTCTCCTGAAAATAATCCCTAGCAAGCTATCCCTATTTGTGACAATCACTGCTGCAAAACAAAACAGAAAATTTGCATTCATGTTTACTTAGAAACAAGCAATATACATAGATAAATAAATATTTTAAATAAATTATATAATTCTCATTTTAATCCCACATTTTTACTCTTGGAATTTAGGTAGATTTTGAACCTGATGTATCTAGATTGATTATATAGTTCTTTCATATAGATACATAAATATATTTTGTACACTATGTAATTTTAAGCAGTATCCCTGAAAAAAATATTTAATTTTTGCAACACCACCAAACAAAATGATTTAGATTTTTCATATTTAGACATAATCTAATCTTTTAGAAAGATGTCTATTGGTTACATGTGAAAAATGTGCCTCTTCCAAACCCAGTGAACAGCTGTAAAAAAGTATCCATTCTTTCTAATGTTTCTCAGAAAAATAGCAATGAATGCAATTTGTAAACATGAACTTCAAATTTTTACAGGCTTTTTGAAAGAACAATAGCTTAATGATTTAAATGTGACATAGGCCAGATTTAATTGCATTTTTTTCTTCATAAAACTCACAAAAACTTTTAAAATTATGAGGTAAAATTAAAAACCTTTAAGGACTAAATTCATTAATACAGTTTGCTAGTTCATGCAACTCAGTACCTATGTGTGATGCTTTCATAATAAATCTAATAATATGGCAATATTTTTCTTCTTACTGTTGTCATTAATAATTAATACATATCAAAAATATCATAAACAATTTTCTTTAAAATTATCTTGACAAGCAGCTGAAAAATAAAAAATTTTCTTAAGCTGAAAAGTCACCCATGCTTTAGACTGATACTAAAGGATATTGTCCTTAACCTAATATCCCCAATGATGGCATAATAATGCTACTTTTCATATGCATTAAGTCAGAGTACACATATGAGAGAAGCTTAATCATTTAAGAAACAGGAACCAAATGAAGGTTACAAAAACAGAGGTATTTAAATGTGGTTTATAAATGTGACATAGGAGCATTCTGCTCATGCATAACAGTAAGCAGAGCAAAACACTAGATCTTCTTTTTTAAATTGTATGGGAGTTTTTGGTTCTTTTTTTTTGTTTTTTCCATAATTTCAGGAATTCCTGTGTAGCATACCATGACAGATTATTTGAACAAATTAAAAGGGTGTGGTAAGTATAAAAGAAAATGAAACCCAAACCAAATTGTATTATATGCAAGATATAGTAATTATACGTAGGTTAGCACTTTGCAAAAGATGTGTCCATAATTCTCATCCTTACTCTTCCTCAGTACTTTACTGAAAAATGCAGGTCTCCACTTTCATGTAATATCTGAATTTAATGGACTGAAGCACTGCAAATGCACTCCCCATGTAAACTGTAAGTATAATAGTGTGTCATTGTAATGTTTATGAGTTGACAAATCATCAGGCACTGTATGAGTTGATAGATGCTGTGCACAATGCTTTTTGTTTTCTGTGCACTAATTAGGAGTAGGAAATCCTCCCCTAAAATATGGCTTTCAAAAGGCTTGAAAGGAGTAATTTTCAGAAGTAACACACAATCTATTTACTTGACAGACCTGAACAGCTCTTTTTACCAGTATTTGTTCATGATTCAAAAGTGATATCTACACTATGATTCAGCTGTAAGAATTTAACCATGCTTTGTAAATATTTCAGTCATATAGCAATATGTTATTTCAACAAGAATGTTCCATTAGGTTGATTGTCTTCTGACAGCAGCCATCAGTAATACTCAGCATTATCTTTCAGATTTATAAATGACTGCATTTCTCTTGGTATTATAAAGGGCCATTTAAGCCCTGCTTTTATGTGTTTCTAAACAGATTTTGGCCAAATCACTTTCAATTCAATCAGTGATGCTTCAAGATAATAATATAAAGCATTAAGAAAATCAGTCACTAGGCTTCTACTTAGGGTGATATTGTATCCTAACAGGTTTTTGTTAGTCTAAAAAAATCTGCAAAAGTAAAATTAATTTTGGTCAGCTATTAAACTTTGTTAGTTTATGACTATTACAGACCAGATATCTGATATGTGGCCATAAACTTTACACTACCTGACTTTTCAAAACTATTTTACTTTCCTTGATAAAGTCTTATGGAGACTGAGAAACAGTTTTCAGCATGCACATTCCAATTTTGGAAAAAATATCTTCAAAAATATTTATAGTCCTTGACTGAACAATTCTGATGAGCTTTGGACTAGATCCTCTGCTCTCTACATATCCAAATACGAATTAAGATACATTTGAAAAAAATGCCATATGTCTGAGAAGCTAGATATATAACAATGTGGGAAAATACTTTCTCTTTTGTTTCTAAAATGGCAATGAGTAAGTGTGCAATGATACATTGTAGGTGCTACTATTAATTCTCTGAGATTTTCATTGTTCGAAAACCATGCTAGCAAAAACCAACGTGATATTTCAATCATTCAATCATTCACTCAGAAAATTACCCAAAATTTTGAAAAAAAACCTATATTTTATGAAACTCTACTACTTTTTCTTTTCTTTTGTATATGTGCTTTTTCTTTTCTATTGTATATGACCTGAAAACAGGTATTAAAATACCATAGGAAAAGACTTCCTTTATTTTAGTCTTGTGTAATACCAGGCTAATTAGTCATTGGCAAAAAAAGTCCAACCTGCAACCATGACACTCATCCATGGAGACAATCTCAGTTGCTAATTCTATACCTTAAAAAATAAAACCAGCAGCATGCAGAGCTGGCTTCTGGTAACAGGGGCATTGATGTCCCCAGACACAGCCAGTGATGAACCAGGGCCTGGGGCCTGCCAGGGGCAAGAGGGGATGGGACTGGAGACCAAGACCAAGGTTCCTGAAATATTGCTGGGGGAAGGGATGGGTGGCTGGGCTGAAATGGAGTCCTGGGCAATGAGCAGGGGTGGGAGAAGTTCTGAGTGGGCTGGACAGGGACAGTAAGGCCCAGCTGTTCCCTCTGAGCCCTGGGCTACAAGGGCATCAGACATTTAGCAAGACTAAATTAAATACATCGTTTATGTATTTAACATTTGTCAGTGTTGTCAAGTGGATTAAGTTATTGATGAACATATTTGAGAAGAGTCTTGAAAAAATATTACTTTATTCTATATGTTACTATGGTGATATATATGATAACAAAGAAAAAAAATTCTAAAATTCAGTATGCCAAGATGTACATAAATTAGAATTGCATAGAAAGACCACTTTTGCTGCTGCCTATGCTACTATGTGCTCAGAATATTTTATTAATTAGATGCATAACTAAAATATTTTGAAAATATAACTAAAATATTTTAATTGATTAGTTATCAATAATAGAAAAAACACTGGAAAATTTTCAAAGCTCTTGGATTACTGCTAATTTCAGGAAATATCTACAGACACTGTTGATGGATTATAGCACATACATGTACTTACATTTTTAAATTTTTCTCTGGGAAAAGTAAGAAAATTTTAAAAACCTACGGAGATGCCATGGTTTTCCAGTAGAACAGACATAATATTTGCAGGACAGAACAAACAATATACCAAGTTCTTTTCTCCCCTTACAGCTTAATGTATCTATGACTGAGAAACACCCCTAAACTTTGAGGATCAGGTTACCTTTACCATTTCCGAACTTTCCAGAAAACCTGCACTTTTCCAGGTTCTCTATGCAGACAGGCAAAAAAAAAAAGGCTTAACATACATATCTATCAAGCTTCATAAAATGCTTTCTACACTTTACAGAAGAAAATTTGAAGGAAAAGCCAATTAGGAAAAATTATATTATTTACCTTTTATTCACATTTCTCCTTTCAGCAGCCTCTGAAGAAAACCCTTTCATAAAATTAGGCAGAATGGAGAAGTGCAGCTCATCTTTTTCTGTCAAATACAAAACAGAAAATTAAGTTAACTTGATTTTAATTTCCATAAGATGTAAAAATTAATATACTGGGTTGGATAGAAGATTAATCCATCCCAACAATATAATTCCTACAACACTGTCTAATATTTAAGAACTAAGAGAGAATATCACGAGAAGAAAAGCAAAATCAATTTCCTTTTCAATGAAGATATTAACAAGTTCATAGCAAGGTCCTGCTCCAGAACCTCTTGAGCACCAATGTTTGTATTGATATTTCCATGCAATATCCCTGGGTGGATTGATATTCTATATTGTGTAGTTAGCAGGTTTTTCAACACCAAGAATATGGATTCTGGAATTCTGTAATGACTTCATCATGATACTCACAGTTTATTTAACTCTGTGCTCTGTGAAGGGCTTCCTGTTTTGAATCTGCAGCCTGCCAATGTCTTTGAAGAAATCTGCATTTGAGGAAAAAGAGAAGAATTCTGCATTTGAAATAAACTGTGAGTACTCAGTTTCTTAATGACATACATGATCTTATGTTTATCATATCTTTGCTCACTCTGAATACCAGAGAAGTCTTTTTAATTTAGCTATTCCTTTACAGTAGCTCTACCTTTATTGGTTCGAGAGATTCCTCTGTACCTGACCCAGTTGTTTTAAATACATTTTGACAAATATATTCAAGTTGAGGCCACATAATATAATTTCTAAGTCTTGTTTCAATATTTCTGTTGGTTTTGAGATTCATTTCCTGTCTGTACCTCTTTTTTTGAATATTATATGACAAGTTTATGTATTTTCATAGAATGCTCTTTGATAACTTCAGGATATTATTCATAAAGAGTAATTGTCTGTTTAAAAACATTATCAGATACATAAAATTAAGACTATTGTATGTCCTGTACATATTTTTGTATTTGTTTGTGTCTAATTTTGTGAGCATTTCATTTCTAAGCTCTTCCACACTGCTGGGAATCTTTTCACTCCTTCATTCTCTACTTGGATCCATACTTCCATTAATAATATTTTCATCAAACAGTGTACGTAGAAAGAAAAATTAATATCTATTTAAAAGTGCTTTCATAGATAAAAAAGCCCTATATATCTTCTGTGGCTAGCACAGTTTTTCCCATGAGAAGTTTTCTTGTGTTTTGTAAATAAAGATAAAGTTTGGATGTTTTGGAACAGTGTTCCAGAACTTGGGCAGTGCAGGCCTGGCCAATCAGGCCTGGGGGAAGGCTTCTGACTGACCAATCTGGGTGACTTTTGAGAACTCTATAAATGTGATGAAATCAAAACAATAAAGGTCATTCCTTCTTGCCACTGAGAACCGATGCATTCATTACTCTGCTAGCTGCTCAACAGCGACAATCTTCTGCATGAGTCTTCGTCAGAATAAGAATTATTCAGGTGAAAACTGGGAGTTAAGTGGAGCACAAAATTTCAGATTTCGGGAATGTCCTTTGGCTGAACTTATACTGTGAATCTAATCCATAATGTGTTTTTGAGTTTAAAATTAGAATTAAGCATTTTGGGGAATTTTGTTAACAATTTTCTTAATAGTTCCTTTATTATTCTTTTTCACTTGAAACATTTACATGGAATAGAATTTTTAATTCAATGCATTTTTCTTGTATTTTGTGAAAAAAGTTTTTGATAACTGTAGAGGGAAGTGGGAGTAAGAGACACTAGAATAATCTAGTATAGTTAGGTTACTTAAGAATCTGAAGGATTAAAATTCTTCATTAGTGTTTCAAGCTCAGGATGCACTTCTGTCACTCATTTTTCATTTGAAGTAGAATATTCCAGTATGGATTTTTTCACTGAGATATTAATGATACAAGTGCCTGTTGTACCTTGCCTTGCATGCTGCCTACTTGCATGAGTTTGCAAATGCAGACATAGTTAAATCTTATGGGAAATCCATCCCTTACTTACACAGACTAGATTATGAAACCAAATAAATCTTACAACGGAAAATTATGATGATAATCACTGAACAACATTCAAAACAATCTTTACATAAAGCAAAACACTGGGAACATATTCCGCTTTCCTTCTTCACCTCTCAGAAAATATATGACCATGTGGGAGGATGCACTCTCTAGAAAGGTAACCTGTGTGCCTGCAAAGTTGTACAACAAGCTTATCTTTTCAGGGGCATCTCTGGTAAATGTATTCCAACATTGTTGATGAGTACAAACTGTATGAATTAATATTAAAATATAAATTACTCCTGCACTGAATATGGATCAGCATATTTACTGAATTTGCTAAAAGAAGATTTGCTTGGATGAAGGTATCTGATGAATTGAAAATGAAGCTTCTTCATTATAGTGCAGTGTGTTGCAATTGGCTTATGCCCCCCTGCAGAAATTCAGTTTAGATTTCCCTATGCCATTGCAGAATGAGGAAAAAAATCTTTTCTAAACTGTCATTTTATTAAAAGAATTATGCTTGAGAAAAATATAATAACAACCTGCACTTTCTGTTCTCTGAAGTATTCATGAGTCTTTGTCAAGGGAGCCAGCTTTCTCATTCACATGCTGTTGCAGCTTGTTTTCTGTTTATTTGAAATCTTGTAGTGTCTTGAGCATCACCTGGGAAATCAAGGTCCATGTCAGATGTGTTGAAGCTCTGATGATAAAAGCTGATGATTGGATGGTGACTGAGCTTGAGCACAGTCAAAGGCTGTTTCAAGATAAACATCTGATGCTAAAAGACTTGGAAGATGAAACTGGTGATGTCCTTAATCTAATTTTGGGCAAGATAAAGCAGAGAATATATTGGAAAAAAAGTAATCTTTCAAAATCTCCATTCGGGGCTGCAAAATTACCACAAGAGATATGCAGGTTTCTCAGGAAGAGATGCAGGTTTCTCAGGAAGATATGCATTAATATTTGTTGCAAAATCGTACACATGTCAAAAGGTGTCACACCTTGGGTAATAAAAGAACATTCTTAAACACTTTTAGCAAAAGAAATACATCTAACTGGAAAAAAAAGATAAGAAAAATATATTAAAATATAAATTTTGGCTGATTCCCTTTTTTAAAAAAGAAAAAGAAAGAAAAATGTGATGTTTACATTTTTTTGGCTAAGTGCTCTACCTTATATCAAAGAAACAAGTAGAAGTTTCAATACTAGAAATCATTTGAATGTTGTCAAAAATTTGTAAAAAAACCATCAGGGACATAGCTAGAGCTTTGCAGGTTAATAGCCTGAGATCTTAGCTGTTACCACCACTGACAGCTCAAAATTGTGTTTGTATCTTGCTGATTTTGACAAAACACATGTTAATCAAGCTGGAGAGTTTGTCCCAGTGTGAGTGACTGTCCTTGGAAGTTACCAGGAGCTGCATCAATGACCTTCTCATACACCTCCAGCACCTGACCCTATTCTAGGTTTCATGGAGCTTTTTTTGCTTGTAATTACTTCCTTTCAAAACTCAGATATTTTTAAATGTTATCTGACTTCCAGAACACTATCGTACTAAAATCAAACAGTTGTTTTTGTTGTTGTGCTGTTGGGATTTCTTAAATAGTGTTCAGATATGTTAATCTTTTTCTGTAATTACCAATTAAATCTTGGGTAGACTTTAAAGTACAATGAGTTTCTCTTTCTGTGACAGGAACATATTTTCTGGTTTGGCATTTTCTTCCTGGTCTCTTTCAATATACGATGAAAAGATATAAAGTAGAAAAAGTTCAGGTACTATTAATTCCTCTGGTAAAAAGAAAAAGGAAAAATCACTGTGATTTTGACGTAAAAAAATCAAGTTGCCTTTTCTCCAATGTATTTATTTTGAAATAAAACCATATTTTTTAGATTATTATGTCCCTGAAATCAAAATGGTACAAGAGGAAAAGAAAAAAATTCACTTCAGGACTGAATGAAAACTAAACCTATTTAGAAACACATAGTTCAGCCTAAGAGTTTGACTTAGAAACAGTAGGATCTTTTACTCTACTGCTGACTTATTTTCAAGCACGAAATTGTCTTTTCTGCTTAGAAAATATACTTTCCTATTAGGAAATTATTATGGCCTGAGGCTAAGCAGTTCCTGACTATTTGGAAAATGCATTATCACATTAGCAAGGAGGTGACTATTACCTTTCCTTTGTTTACTTAGTTTTATCCAAAAAAACCTATTTAACACCTTGACTTCATTAAACACAACTAGTAATAATATTTCAACATTACGTCAGGATAATCTGTAGATATTTTATTTGTAAGTATATAAACTCTATTATTCTCTACTTAGGATGATGATCTTAACCTGGTGAACAGCAACAAGAGTTTTATTTCCAATTTGTTTGTGTATCTCAAGTTTTCCCTCTGCTACCCAGTCCTGACACACCAAACAATTCACAGTTAGAATAGGTAATGTACTGCATTAGTTTGTGAAATATCTAGCATTTTTTACTTCTTGAGGAAAATCTTCCATAGAGAATTCCTTTTGCTATGTTTATCTTTTCATTCACTGATTTTTGCTGATATAGACAACATTATTCAACTGACCAGAAAGTGAACATGTCCTGAAGCATATGGTGCCACAACCTTTGTTCATAGTTCAAAAACATTCACATAAATTCCATACTTCATGATGGATGCTGCTTTTTCTCATGAATGACTTCTTCTAAATGCTTTCCTAATGCTGTCTTTCCCTATTCAAGTAACACTAGTCCACCTCATGGAAGTTCTACTGAGACAATCTTAACATTGTAAAAGAGGTTTGAGGGTTTTAGGGTACAAAAGTCTCACATGATGACAATGTCATATTTCCATGGTTTTAGAAATTGGTCTAAGATAGATTTTTTAGATGACTGCCGAAACTCATGGAGATAAATAATAACCAGAGTTATGAAGACATTTCTGGAAATGTTAGAATTTAGTTTACCCACCTGAAGTTATATGAAATTTTAGATTAATTTGTATTTTATTTGAAAGATTAACTACGAGTGTATTGAATTGTGTTTTATTCACATGACAAAAATTTTGTAAACAAGCTGAGTTCTGGCAAAAAAAATCAAATTCTGAAGGTAGGGAGAAATTTCAGTATCACAGCCTCATATATATACACATTTGACAAACAGCACCGTTTTGGATAAAAAGTGTTTTATATAATGACTGCCACTGTTTTAGTTCCAAATATAATTCTTCATTAACATTTAATCATATGAGCCTTCATACACTCTGAAATATGATAAAAGAAGATGAGTAACCCTTTGATATGACCTTGAGCTGATAAAACCTCTGTTTCTGTGATAAATGCAAGTTTGCATTTATGGTGTGGCTGCACTTTCAGTTGTCAGTAAAACAGTTTTATGAAAGTTCAAATGAAAAAAAAAAAGCAACAACTTGAAGACTTGCCTAATATTTCATTTATAGTAGGTAGAAGATACATAGCTGTCACAGTTTTATATGTAAGTCATATATCACCCATATAAAAGCGCTGTTGGCTATTCATGTAACTATCAACATAAGAGGACATATCCAAGGTGAATTGGAAAATCTCTCCAGTCATACCAGTTTATACACTGTTGATGCTTCTTTCAGGAACTGACAGGCCTAGTAATGAGCTTGGCATTTAAGTATATTCATCAATTCATTTTCCAAGGTATTCAAGGGCATGAAATCGAGCTAATAAAATGCAAATCTTATGAAGTTTCTAATGTGAAAGTATGTATTCTTTTTGCTGAACGTTTTAATGTTTATTTCAGGACAGAGAAAGGGAAAGAAAATTACTCTTTTATTTTTTTTTAATGTCAGGATTCAATCAGTTAATTGTGACATCACTTCTAATTACAACCTTAATATTTTAAGTGAAATGCAAAGTCATTTAACACTGCTTTTGATGATAGACGGGGTTACAACAAACTGTAATATGTCCTTGTAGCTCTGCAGTACAGCCCATACCTTGAAGAAAAAAAAAAAAGAAGCTATTAATTCACCTTCTGAATGGCTTAGGAAATAATTCTGTTGACTTTTCACACAGTGAGTGGACCCCACTCTAAAACTAAAAGGCATGTGGCTTCAATAACAAAGGACTATATTTCTTCTTTGTAGGTAGAGCCGCATATTTTCACCAGAAAAAAAAAGATGTGTTCTGAAATATCTTTCTTTGAGAGCTCTGAAAGAAGGAGCATTGCTACTTTATAGTGTGGCTTTAATTTTCAGTAAAGAGTCTACAGTGGGAAGTAGATAACAGTCTCCCATGCTGTCATTTTCAGTACCTTAAATCCCAGGAGGGAATTTCTTTCCAAAACAGAGAAAAGGAGCCTACTGGGTTTGCACTACCTAACCATCAATTCCCAGTGGAAACCAGGGAATGATAAGTAAGGCATACCTTCCTTTTATATGTACAGTTTGGAGGGAAAAAATAAAAGGTTTAATGAGAGTTGAAACTATGATCCTGTTCATTTCACTGCATTTGCAAGCACCCATCCGAGATTAAAGAACTATATATAGACTGTACCTTTTGAATTGGTATAAATGTGTTTTTCAAGGTGGGAAAGAAAGTAAATTCAGAATATTAGGTGGTCTGTAAGTTTATTTGACACCTTGTTTAGAAAATGCTTCAAGAAATTACTTTCCATGATGCCGTGGTGTAACCCCAGGTGGCAACTGAGTGCTCTCCAGCTGCTCACTCCAGCCCCATCCCCTGTGGTTCGTTAGAGTTCAAAGCTTAATCCTTGAATCGAGTACCTATTAATATTGAGCATCTTAACCAAGGTATCTAAAAGTCAAATTGAATCTCTACAAACACATGCAAATACAGGGTCTAGTTATTTATTTATGGTTTTGTGACTGAAATAGATGGATCTTCCTTTATCAGGAATACTGAGAAGCGTTTTACTGCACAGGAATTCCAATTGTGTCTTTTAGCACAAACAAAGGCAGCAGAACTGGATTTAGAAGCTGGAAATCTGAAGGCTACCCCACAGAGATCTATTTACAGAAACCCTTGGACCCAGGTAGCTTAAAAATAAACACCTGCAAGAAGCTCATGGAATTTACTAGGAAAGTAACTAAATAGAATCCCTTTATCCTAGCATAATGAGCTCCATATCAAGTTAACCTAGTTTTATATGACAGTTCAATATATTAATTGCTTCAGTGTTTACTTATCCTTGTAAGGCATAGGGAAGAAAAAAAAACCATTTTCCTTGCCTTGCAATTTCAAGTTTACCAGGAAAATACCTCTTCCTAAAATTAACATATCAAATTAATTATTTGGTTGCCTTAAAAAGTCCACTCTTTTTGGAAAACTTTTAAAGTTTCATATTATCCCTAAGGAATTTTCCTACACATGAAATATCTGGGTATACAATTCTAAAACTCCATCACAAACCTATGCAAAAAAGGTGTTGTATGCTAGAAAAAACATTTTATGATTTACAAACAGGTCTGTAAAAATAACGCGGAGTGGGAGGAGGGGTGGAACCAGGCCTCTGCGTTTACCGAAAGTGTCTCTATGGCTATCGAGAGATCACTCCAGCCAGCACTGCCTGGTGCTGTACAGGAAAGCCTTTCTCACACCCGTGCCGGTGTAAGGCACATATTCTCACTCACCCACGGAGTTGGATAACTCGTGCGTTACCAGAGACAAAGAATTCAGAGCGCTCAGTCAGCTGGAGGTTCCAGAGGTTTATTCTGAAGGGTTCCAGGGTGAAAGAGAGCGAAAGACCCCAGCCATCTACATTTAAAGGGATGGCTGGAGGGTCAGGGGAGAGGAGGTGGGGGGAACACCACAACCAATGGGGAAGAGGAAGGGATGGAATCAGGGGTAAGGTTACAGCTGGGGGGATTTACATAATTTGGGGAGGAACCATCGTGTTCTCCAGGGGGGCTAAGATGTCTCCCACCAGTGAAGCCTTGTGGTAGTGGAACCACTCAGCTCTCCAGCAGTTCCTGAGGTGGTATTATCCACCCCAACATAAAAACACTTAATTTAATTTCTTATTTATTTATTGTATCTGTATAAATTCAAAAGACACTGATTTGCATGTATGCAGAATAACTTAAATGCCAGAAAATGCTCAATAAAAATTGTTTTATAGACAAGAAGAAGAAGAAGCAGAAGAAAACTACAAGGTTTTCTTTAAATGTAGGGGGGTTTTACATAAATTCAAAGATGAAAAAATTTCTATAAGAAACACATGGTCCTAGTAAAATTTGTTAAACTTAAAAGAGGGACTAGAAGCATTATAAGGCACACAAGAGGTATAAAACACTGTTTAATATAATTTAATCAATGGGTGACTCAGATGTGCACTTTTAATCTTTTAATTTTTGTCACTTAATCCTTTCTTAGGGATTGCTGTAATCACACAAATAGGCACAAGCACACTTGCATCTCATAGAAAAAGTATTATGAAAAAATAGAATATCCTGAGTTTGAAGGGACCATAAGAATCATCTAAGTCCAGCTCCTGGCCCTGCACAGGACCACCCCTTTAGGAAGACTAAAACTGGTGTCAAGTGTCTTTACATATACAATGAATAAATCTGACCAAGTCCAAGTAAAAGAAATGCTATTGATATTTTGTTATTTTTATTCTGAGTTTCAGAATGTTACTGAAAGTAGTATTTAATATTGCCTACTTTAAATAAAAAATTTGGGCTGTTGAGATGGAAAAAGACTTTCCTCTTACAGTGCAGTGCTGGTTCTCACTGACTGTTTTAAATTCCATCTGTAACTAAAGAAGAATATTCTTTTAAAAATAGAAATGTGTTGTTTTATTAGCAGAACCTAAATGTGTGGGACAAAATAAATTGGGTGAAAGTGACATAAAATTGGCAATGTTTACTTAACATTTGTAAGTAAAATAAGATGTATTCCTTGCCATTGGATAATGCCCCTTAGCAGACATCTTCAAAATGTTTTACTAAATTATGGGAGAACAGTATCTTGAATGGAATATTTTCACTTTGCTGAAAGATATAATAGTCTTTGAAATAGTAAGATTTTAACAGGGTTAAAAACAGAAGAGCTAAATGGTATATGACATGTCACCATGACAAAAACAATTTTCTCAAAAGCAGTTATAAGGAATGAAATCTGCTGTTAAATTGCATAAACTTGTCATGCACTCTCACTTTAAAACACATCTTGCATCTGAATTTGACATTAGGATGACATTGAAATTTATAGGCCAAAAAGGAACAGATGTATCCATTAAAGCAAACAGGTAAAGCCAAATTCTTTATACTGCAGCTAAGAGGAAAAAACTCACTGGTGCTGTATAGAGTGACTTTGAGGCTTATAAATTGCAAAACTTTCCATGTTGCTCTATAAAGCCTCACTGAGGCATTTGACAGTCATAAGAATTAGTGACTGGATTTAAGGAATGCAAAGCACTATTGAAAGAGAAATTCTGCCAGGTACCAAAGGAGTTCAAAAAAAGCTTGATACGAATAATTACGCATAACTGAGTTTTGCTATGATTGCTATCTACTCAGTACTCATTATAATATTCGTGGCTATAGTATACTGGGATTTTTCACAATGTCTCAGTATGTACAACCTCAAATTGATGAATAATTTGATCTTTTCCAGGAGAATGACTATAAAGTAGAAGTTACTCGGGTCTTCATTGATCTCTGGGATCTAGTCATATCAGCCATACACAAAACCTAAACTAAAAACTTCCGTAAGTAAATGTCAAATCCTATGTCATCCCTTAAAGTCATGTGGCCCAGTCCCAGGTTGTGGCTGATAGCTGAAGGTGTACACACTTCAGTGGCGGCCCTGAGGTCAGTGTACCTTACCTGAGCAAAGAGCAAAGGAATTGGCATAGACAGACACTGCAAGACACAGTTTTTTTTCTCATAAAATTGTAATTTGGCAGTGTCAAGCTGGGGATTTAAAGCTGATCCTCTTTCTGAATTGGTAGTCTTCTACTGAGACCAGGTGACCAATTTGGAAAGACTGAAACTACAAGCATTTTTCTGTAAAAGACACAACTTTCTATGCAAATGACAATCCAGGCAAGCTGTAAGTCATTTCCTTCCCTTCTCTTTAGCTAAAAAACCCCTTTCTATTCTAAAAAGTTCACATTCAAACTATCTAATAAAATTTTATTAGTACTAGTATTATTTTGTGTGCACATGCTATTTCATATATGTATGTATGACACATATATAGTGTGTGTGTATATATATATATATATATATATATATAATTTTTGGTACTCAGAGCTTTCTGCCAAAATAGCCCTGAATTCTAATGTTTTCCAGAATTGGTGGGTTTCCTCTAGAGAACTGTTGTTTCCATCTACACAGGAAAGAAGTGAGTCACATAGCTAATAACCCTGTATAGACAGAGGAGCTGTAACCTGTGCTTGCACAATTATAATGAAGTCTGATGGTTTTAATTGGGCCCATCAATTTGCATAAAAATTTACTTAGCTTTCCTGTGGCCTTTTTCCCAGTTTGATCTATTTTTGTATCTTAATTTTCAAGAGCACTTCTCCTTGCTTAAAATTCACATCCGACAACACCAATAAGCACTTTGAGCCACTCTTTTAATTCCTTTCATTTATCTTCAATACAGTGTGTAGGTAGACACAGGCACACACAAAAGGCTGCTTCAAATACAGCCTTCTCAGCTCCACAAATGAATATTCTAAATAAAGCTTTCAGTCACCTAAACTGAATGTGAATAATTGAGGACTTCATTCAGTCTCTTAGTAATAATCTTCTGCTTAGCTGAATAATTTTTCGTGACTCCAGGAACACAGAAAGTCACAAAAGCCAAAATTACTCATGCAACCAACTCAGAGAGCCCTAGAGTTCACCTTAATGTATCCCATGACTCAATAATTACCATTCAGGGATGAACACAATAAACAGAAGCTTCCTAAATCTTAAACTACCAACTCACCAAAGCCCAGTTGTCCTTGAAGCAATGGAGTTTTATAAGGTTCACAAATTCACAAACACTTGGAAAATATCTATTTTTTTTGATTTTGCCCCATTTATGAAAAAGTAGTGAGATCAAAAAGCTCTTCAACTCTTAATTAGGTAATCTGACCCTGCAAGGCTTCCTGACTGTCCAGACTTCTTGTATGAATCAATTTTCTATTCTAACATCTCTTTAACTGCCTCTGAGCTACATTCTTAGTGTTGACTGAAGCACTGTCAAAGAAAGGGAAAAAGCCTGAAGTCCTAATTAACACATTTTCAGGAAAGATTAACTACTCATCTTAGCTTTGATATTTCTTAGACAGAGATGAATTAAAAAAAAAAAAAAGACAGAAAATCAAACAAACAAAAAAAAACACCACAAAAAACCCAAAACCAACCCAAAAAACCCCCAAACCAACCCAAAAAACCAAACCAAACCAAACCAAAAAACCCACCAAAAAAAGCCCCCAAAAAACCCCCAGCCCTCCCCCCCTCCAAAGCAAACAAAAAACCCCCAAAAACTAAAACTAAACCAAAAACCTCACCAACCAAAATCAAACAACACCAATGGTTTCATCCCCAGAGTAGAACAGTGGGAAGTTTTATTCATATCCAGCTGCTACCACTCTCCTGTACCATGCTTTTGTTACAGGTGGATTCTCTCTCACCAAAGAAGGAGTGGAACATGCCACACAACCCATTGATTCTTCTACTGCTCTGATCTACTTTATTGGATAAGCTTTTCCAGGTAATCCTAAAACAAGACCCAAAAATAAAGTTTTCTTGAAATACAATCCTGTGTGGCTTTGAAATACAAAAAGAGTCTCAGTTCTTCTACATTAGAAAGTGCTTTTCTCCTCATCTCTTTTTTAAAACAATATCTTCCACTCATTTTCAAACCAGCCTCTTTCCTATGAGGTACCAACAGTGATGGGTTTGGTTTATTGTCTGTTTCCAGCCAGGGTGACCCAGGCAAGGCTTTGATAGTGAGTGCAGGCAGCCTGGAAACACAAACCACTCAATCTGCAGCCCTTCTCCCTCCAACAGCCCTCCTACTCACTTATCTCCTTTTGTTTGTCCTACAGTCCTTCCAGATAAACATCCAGGCTGTATTGATTTCCCCCCTATTTGTCATGCATTTTGTTAAAACTGTATGGAAATTTGATATTTCATAAAGTTTCAGGACCATGGAATGGTTAAGTTTTGAAGGCCCCTCTGGAGCTCCTGTAATCCCACCTAGTCAGCTAGAAAGGGTTACTTGGGGCTGATCCAATCCTGTTGTGAATACCTCCAAGGATGGAGAACCCACACTGTTTGTGCAGCCTGTTCCAGTGTTTGAGCATTGTCACAGTGGAAATGTTTTCTTATGTTGAATGCAGTTTTCTGCACTTTCATTTGCATCCGCTTACTTGTCATGTTACTGAGCACCACTGAGCAGTGTCTGACTGCATTTTCTTTAGACTCTCACATAAGGCATTTAAACACATTGGCAAAATCTCCTCTTAGCCTTCTCCACTTCAAGCTGAACAGCCCTAGCTTTCTCAGTCTCTCTTCCTATGAGAGGTGTCACAACCTACTAACCATCTTTGTGGCTTTTTGCTGGACTCAATTCTGTGTCTTCATGTCTGTCTTGCAATGGGGATCCTAGCACTGGACCCAGCACTCCAACATTCCAGATGATTCTCACTAGGGTAAAGTAGAGGGGAAGGATCAGTCCTTCAATCTGGTAGCTGCTTCCTTATGCCATCCAGGAGGCTTTTTGTTGGTTTTTTTTTAATCTGCAAGGATTCACTACTGGCTTTCTCAGCAGCAGGACTGCCAGCTCCTCTTCAGAAAAGCTGTTTTACAGCTAGTAAGACCCCAGCATGTACAGGCACACAGAGTTATTCCTTCTCAGCTGCAGAACTTAGCAATCCCTCTTGATTAACTTTCTGAGATGCTTGCTGGAAGCTGGAAATGTGCTTCTAAATATAGAAGCACATATATATAACCCATTTTCATACCACTGTGTAGGTAGTCTCCACTTTGCACAATGTTACTGGTATAGTTGGCTAGGTGCTACCTACCTTGCAAGATCATGCTCTGCAAAGATATGCTCCTTTCCATTTCTCTATGGGGTCTGACTGTATCTTGTAACTTGACTCAGGACCTGTGAGATCCAGCCCTCCCTGATGGTGCTACCTGCATCACCACTTTGTTATTCAGTTGTTATTCAGCATAAAAAGGATCAGCATTTTTACTGTTCTCAGCTTTCTTTTTCAACATTTTCTTCAGCTGTCTAAATTGCATTCTAAAAAATGCTCAGTCAACAGAGTAGTTCCTTGCAGTTCTAACATTACACCACTTTGAAAATGCATGCAACACACATTTTCAAATCCCATCAATTATGTACTGCAGTTCAAGGTAATATTACACAACATTTTAATTTTTTATATATTTAGTCATCTCATTGTGACAGAAAAAAATGGTTCTGATTTCAATATTGAAGATTTCCATAACATTACATGGTTTTAAAAAAAAAGAAAAAAATTATGACAGTACAGAGGACATTCTGTTCTGTTCTGTTCTGTTCTGTTCTGTTCAAAGCTATCTCATAGAATACCAAATGAAGTGTACTCAAATGATCGATAATATATGCAAATTAGTGTGATGGAGTATGTTGTTTTTGCTTTAACACAGTATCATTTATTTTCGGAACACAATCTTATTGATTAGATGTGGAATTTATTTTACTCTTTTAAATTTAAATTATGTCAGAAAAGAACTAGTGACTTATAAGAAAACATGTTGGATTTTTTAAATGGATCTTAAGACTTTTGTCCCTTTTGGAAGCAATCCACTACTACAGTATACAGAGAATGATTTGAATGCCAATTACATACCGTTTCCTGCAAAGTAATATGCTGAAGGCAAATCAACATTTAGATCACAGGATATGCAATGTAAATGAGAAGAAAAAAAATATAGTCAGCTATGGTTAGCAATGTATTAAGTTTTCAAGATATTTTTCATTTTTTATTAATTCATTTATTTATATCACTGAGTCAGGAAACTCTGCTTCAAAGGGACAAACTGTCGGATATAAAAATCTGTTTAAAATGAATGATTTTGCTTCCAGAGTGATTTTAAGTACATGATATATTACACAGCTGGACCAAATGCATATTTAGTCACTATCAACATCTCCAAAATATCAAAGAAAATTGGCTCTATGACACTTTTTACTATTCGGGTACTTTTTAATAGCTTGTTAATTTTCTCTGTGGAAGCACAAGTCTGTTGCCCTTCTTTGGAAACACTCCAGCACCTCAATATCTTCCCTGTAGAGAGTGGTCCAGAACTGAACACAGCTCTCAAGGTGTGGCCTCACCAGTGCCAATTACAAGTGGACAATCACTGTCCTGGTCGTCTGACCACTCTGTTGCTGATACAAACCAGGAGGCTACTGGCCTTCTTGGCCACCTGGGCATACGCTGGATCATGTTCAGCCAGCTGCCAAGCACCGCAGATCCTTTTTCCCTGAGTGGCTTTCCAGGCACTCTGCCCACAGCCTGTAGTGCTTCACGGGGTGTTGTGTCACAATTGCAGGAGCTGGCACTGTGCCTTATTGAGCCTCTTGCAGTTGGCTACTGCCCACTGATCCAGATTGTCCAGATTCTTCTGCAGAGCCTTCCTTCCCTCCTGTAGAAAAATACTCCTGTCTTGTGAGAGACTGTAAAAAATGATTACTGGCTCAAAACAACTGAAGTGTGTGTGTGTGTGTGGGTGGGTTGGTGTGTGTGTGTGCACGTCCCCCCTCTTCCCACCCACATATTTCAGTTGTTTTGAGCCAGTAATCATTTTTTACAGTCTCTCACTTGGTGGAAAACTTACTGAGGGGGCACTCCATCCTCTCATCCAGATAATTCACAAAGATGTTAAACAGAACTGACCTCAATACTGAGCCCTGGAGGACACTCATGACTGGCTGCCAGTTGGATGTAACTCCATTCAGCACCACTCTCTGGATACAGTCATCCAGACATTTTTTTTACCCAGAGAAGGATGCACCCATCCAAGCCATTATCAGCCAGTTTCTACATGAGAATGCTCTAGGAGACAGTGTCAAATGCTTTACTGAAGTCCAGGTACACAACATGCACAGACTTTCCCTCATCCACTAAGGATGTAATCTTGTCATAGAATATTAGGTTCATAAATAATGTCTATGAATTTGACTTGATAGTTTTCAATGGCCTTTTTGGATTTTGGGTAATTTTTTCTTTCCTTTTACTCCTTTGTTGATTTTGTATTCCTAAAATACGCAGGCCAGTTTCATAACTCCCTTGTCACTTTCCAGATGCATCAGTTGAATGAAAATTTATACAGGAGTTATAGTTTACCATTAATTAATTCCCTTTGGTTTGGTTTTTTTCCCACCTGACCTCAGGCTGGGATGTGTACTCAAATATTTAATATTGCAAAGACTGTGGCAACATCCTATTATCTTTTCCTCTGAACAGCGCAACCCAACCCCCTTTTTCCAGGTATTGGCAGGAGTCTGACAAGTCTTAAGGAAAATGAAAGAGTGTCCATAATATTGTGAATTTGTTACCAGCACTTATTGTACTACTAACAAGCTGGTAACAAAATACTTGCCCAATGTCTGGGAATCTGCCTTCTTTATCATATACAATAAAATAGGTCTTTTCTGCTGGGCTTTAGTGGTAGTAAGACTACTACAAACTAGGATCTCATTGCTTGATACATCATTAATCCAATCCTGTAATTCCTCCAGAGATAGGGCTAATGGAATTATTTAATCTACTGATTTAGTAACTGTAGAGATTCTAATCTTTCACCTTGAAAGAAGAAAAAAATAATAGCATAGCAATTCTTATTAAAATGCAAATATGTCTTTTAATATCTATTTTACCATCACTAAAAGAGAAATTTTTGAAATCAGAAGATATCACCATCTGCTGTTAATGTCTAAAGAATGCTGCCAAGTTGTATAAATTTAAGACACCTTCTTAAGTTTACACTTAAGTACTTAAGTTTGACTTCATCAGCTGTCAGGAGGAGAAAACTAAATTGTCCTTAGCAGACTGCAATATTAATTGGCTTTCTGTGGGTGGACACAGCAAGAGGCAAATTACTTCATTCAAAAGTGTGCAAACAACTAACATTTAAATCTTGACAAAATTTGTTTGTTTCTATTCTTTTATTTTTTGTTTCGTTTTGGGTGGGTTCTTTGTTTGTTTGGTTGGTTTTTTGGTTTTTTTGGTTTTTTTCATTGTTTTCATTGATATCCTTTCATTAGAAAGCATATTTTTGGCACAGTCAGGCATTGCACACTGTTTTCTGGTCTGGAAGCTCTGGACTTCTTTTACTGTTTCCTCCAGAAAGACAGGAAGAAAACTCAGATACAGTACAAGTCCTATGGGAAAAACTGAGAAAGTATCTATTCTCAGAAGCTCATTCATGGCTCAAATAATTTAATCAACATACATTTAGGTGAGACATCAATGTAATTAGGATGATTTACTTAATTATGAGTTCTCAGTTAACTACTTTAAACAAAACTTAAGCCATGAATTTTGCAGGGAATAACACAATTATGTTAATACTCCAAATTCACGTCAGCAGACACCTTAAACTCAAAAAAAACCCAAAAATAATTAAGAAGTTTTATGATACATAACTTTTCCTTTTTGTAATATACATTATTTAGTAGATTTAGACACAAAGGAGTTCATCCATATAATAACCTTATTCCTTTGGAGCTTTAAATATGTTAAAGAGTTCTAACTTGGTGAAAAAGGAAAAATAAAACCCTTAATTCATCAAGGCAGTAAAACATTGTGACGACAAACACCTTTAGAATGTATTGGTCCTCTTAGCACTATATAATTACAAAAAAACTTGTTTCTTCAAAGGAAAGTTGATTACTTCTTCCTTTATATTCAATATGATACATGTCTTTGGAAACAAAAAAAAGCATTTAAGCAGTGGACTTCTACTCTCTATACTCAGTTCTTCATCTGCCCAGAAATTTGCAGACAAAAATTGAGTGCAGACCAAAAAAATCAGCAAAATATTTAATATGTGAGTATAGCTAAACTGCATGTTTAGCTACTTCTTCAGAACTTTTTATGTTTGTTCTAACAGCTCTGTTTGGCTTTGTTCTTTTAGTTTATTTACTTAGATCAAATTAGAAAAAATGGTTTTAACTATGACAAAGAAGAATACTGTCATAAAGTAGAGCACAGAGGAACATAATGTAAGATTTATATGTTTGCATTAACCTTAGGGAAAGGCCTGAAGTTTTATCAGGGTAGACTATGTTGGGTTTTAGAAAGTTTCTTCATTCAGAGGGTGATTGGGCACTGGAACAGGCTCCCCAGGGAAGTGGTCACAGCACCAAACCTGACAGAATTAAACAAGTGTGTGGACAATATTGTTGGGCATATGGTGCGACCCTTGGGGATGGTCATGTGCAGTGCTGGGAGTTGTGCTCCACAATCCTTGTGAGTCCCTTCCAACTCAGCATATTCTCTGATTCTATGATTAACCACTCTAAAAACAATAGTTACTGTAGATGGAACTAGATATTGATCTCATAATAACTTTTCAAGGAAACCTAATCTCAGATTGATTTTAGTGATTTCTATTGACATTTTTTCCACAGATATTTGCTGACAAATGAGACCAAACATGATCAGATCAGAAAGCATTACAAATATATGTACATATGAAAAACAGCAGTAAGAAAATTTCAGTTACTTTTCTTAATGTTTGAGTCACTTAGCCATTAAAATTTCTTATGCTCTTCAATTTATAATGGGATTAATTTTCTTAGTGACAGGGAATATGTAATTAAAATGTAACTATTTAAAAGTAGTTCCAAGATTAATTCAGACTTTATGCATTTCACATTGCATGGAAATGGATAATAGGTGGTATATCCATTGACAACGAGAATCAATATCTAATTACCTACAGCACATTCCAGCAAGTCAGTATAGATGAGAATCTGAAGCATTTATTTCTAAGAAAATCCCAAGGGTAAATTCAATAACATCCTAAAAATTACTTCTGAAAGTCATCTGCATGCTTATTGTGTAAAGATTCCCCTTTCATTACCCTGGTAATATTTTTATTAGTTTTCCTTGATGACTGTTTTCTGAAAGTCGCACTTAACCTTGTAACAATCACATTTATTTTCTCTGAAATCAGATAATTGAGATATGGCTTCTCTGTATACAACTGCGCATTAACTTTATAAAGTCTTCAAAATTTGTATTTTGAACACTGATTAGTTTGCATAAGAAGAATATACTAAAAAGAAAACCACTTGTGCAACACTACTATTGGTATACTTCTGTGCATGTTACAACTTTTGTTCAAGTCACCAAAGTATGCAATTGATACAGAAACAGGAGAGCAGAGCAGATCTCTGGCATAATTCCAGGTTTTCTAGAGAGCTTAGCTTGTGCTACATTAAGTTGAAATTTTTGTGAGAAATTTTTTTTTTAATTTTGTTAAATATCCATTTCTTTGGGAAAAAAAGCTAATAGAGTGTCTGCTCAGAATTTCTAACATTTTAGTTCAAAAGCTTGATATTACACTACCTGAACATGGAGCATCTTGTCAGTTTTACTCTTTTGCCATCAGGTATTGCAGGAAGCCATGTCTCTCCCTTGATTCTACAGCCAAATTGTCTTTGTGGTAACGAAATTGTGAGAGGAAAAGAACTTGGGTAGCTGGCCCCAAGCCATGCTCCAAGAAAATGATAAAAATATCACAGGTACATAGATGGAAAAAACCCACACAATTATTGTAGTTTAGGAACAACACTCCCACTCCCCTCCTCCCACCCCCTCTGGTGAGAGAAATAAAAACAGAGATTATGGGTTGGGATAAGAAAAAATTATTCATAACAACAATGAGGTAAGGAAACAAACAGTAACAGCAACAATATCAATAACAAAAATATACAAAAAGAGGGTGGTTTACAAACAAAAAATGCTCACCAAGTCTGAATGGACATGGCCCAACCATGAGACAATGAACAAAATGGTGAACAGACCCTTCATGGTGACATTTTTCTTCTGACAGCCATGGCCCCTCCTTCCTGGAAGTGAGAATCCCTTATTTCTACCTCCCGTATGTGGTACAGAATAACAACCCAGACATGCCCACAAGGCTCCAGGCTCCACACCCTAATGGCTACTGAGAAAAAGTAACTCTGTCTTGGCTGAAAACTAGTACAGTTATGAAAATTATTTTTTTAATTGAATTATGTAATGATATTCATCTCTGCAAGCTGATCTCTTTGAGAAGAAGCAAACAAGAATGAAGAAAAGTTCTTTCTCGTTAAATGAGTCAATCTCTTTCTGAACAACAGAAAAATATTTAAAATAAAACAAAATAGGAAAAAAAAAATTTTTCTGAACACAATCTGTAATTCTTAAGAAAGAAATTACAGTTTCAGCAGAAATGGGAAATACTGGAGTTCTCTCTTTTAGTGTTCCCTTGTTTTATTTGTGTGATTTCCCATCTGGTATTCAATTATGCTAAAATATAAAGTCTACTTCTGTCACTGTGAATTTAGATTAAATAAATGTAATTGCTTTAAAATATAAAATGAATGCATAACGTCAGAGTATTGGTTCATTCTAAGACTTTTCTTTCTAAGACTTCTAAACTATGCATAATTGTGGTCATAAATTATTTTTTTTCCTTCTCGGTATTCTGTTCCTGTCATTCCTAGCCATATGAAACCCCCACAATTAGTCTACTTGTTATAAACCTCGTGGATTTAAGTCTGTGCCTTTTCCATTTTACTGAAAGGTCCTTTTTTTTACAGCAGGTCAATTTAATCAAAAAGAAGTGCAAAGACATTTTCTCCTTCCTGCAAGGTATTATCTCATTTAGGAAATATTTATCTCTTGATTGCTTAGAATTGAATTAATCTAATATGTCAATGCAATTGGGCTCATTGTGTAGTCATACATTGGAAAGAACTGACCAGTGACATGAATTCAATGCCCAGGTATGAAAACAAAATTAAAATGCCCAAACAAAACTACAAAAACCTAAACACATTCCATATTTCTGCTGCAGATTCTAGGTAGGACTCTAAATATAAAAACTATGGCTTGGTCTGTGTGAAGACTTTCTTTTGTATTTAAAATAATTTATGAAGACCAAAGAAAGGCTCAAGCAAGATGATTATGCATCAAAAGAATCATGCATATATAATCTACGCTGCAAAACACCAACCAACCCACCAAAAAAACCCCCTAAAAATTATAATGTATTTGAACTTCTGTGAAACTTACATTTCAGTTAATTAATTGAAAGTTACATTACAGAAAAAAACTACTTTCACTTATTTTATGTTCTTAAATTGATTCTATATTTGAAAAGTTTCATTATTAATATACTTCTCATTCTCACAGAAGTTACTCTCTTTAGTCAGTTCAGGTCATGCTCCCTTTTGGGGTTTTCAGCAGCTCACACTGGCAGAACAAGAGAAACTGAAAAGTCCTTGATTTAGGGTGAACTCTGCATAGCAACAGCCAAGACATCAACATTATCAGCATGTTATCAACATTATTCTCAGCTTAAATCCAAAACCACAGCTCTGTACCAGCGACTAAGAAGAAAATGAACACTGTCAAAGACAAAGCCACTACAGGCATGCACAAAACCCAGAATAGAAGAACGAGGATCAAGCTAATACCAATTTGAGTGAAATGGACTTCCCATGTTTTTAGTTGCATTTATTAACAGAGACATCCTGGTTTATGTACTTCCTTTTGATACAAAAGAAAAAAAAGTACATGTAGAAAGAACTGTGTCTTTAGCTGCTGTGTAGATTGAGATTTATTTATGCCTCAGGGTGTACTGCTCCGTTGGCAAGAGCAAGCAGCAATACCAATGCTCTGTTCTTTCTGAATCCCTGCAATTTAGGCAAATGCAAGTCTTTGCTAAGAAGGAGCATGCAAGATCTTTGCCAATGCAAGGTGTTCCAGACATGCAGTTAATGAGCACATGTTCTACATGTTGTCTACATGCTGTCAGGAGCAGCTCTGATGTATCTCTGGGCAGCAAAACCAAGATATAATCCTTATGGGGAAATCCTGATAGCAAATGACTTGAAAAGATATAACCACAATGTTCATGTGCTTTCTGCCACTAGAACCCTTAAGGTTGAAATAACTCTGGCTTCCACTAGTAGAAATGATCTGGTGATCTATTATTGTATAACATATTCCCAGTAAAGGATTTTAGACACAGATTTATTTATTATTTTCTTAGTCAGGAACTAGTTTGTTTCAAAAGTAACAAATAACCATATTAATTTTATTGATCTCAAAAGTTACTCTCTAGGCCAATTTGTTATTGTTTAATGGGTTTGAAGCACATATTTAATTGGGAATTGGAGCTCTTTTTGTGAACTGGAGTAATTAATTTGAGATACCCGGAGGATTTCATCTCTTGGAGTACACTGCTTTAGCTATAGATTCTGAAAGAATTACACCTATTGGGAGAAAATGCCTAAGGGAATTCTGTACAAGTAAACAAACTTGTCATCTCTTCATCCCTACTTCTTTTTTATGCCTAATGCATTACATTCCTTGAGAAAATAACATTTATTCAGTGGACAGGGTTATTTGTGAGGTATAATGCTATTGTCAAATTTTATGCTGCTACTAGATAATAATTCTAATTGTTTGTGAGCAGGTCTTCATCCAGCCTTCTTCCTTATGTCTTTTTCATTTCCTCTCATGAACACAAAAGTGTAGACTATCTTGCTGCCTCAGGACTAAATCCAGTGTTCCCTGAGAATTTTGTCTTACATCCCAAAATCTTCTGTGTGACAAAATTTAGACTAAATAAAAAAGAACTTTCTCAAAACTGTAATGAAATTTTACATTTTCCCAAAACTAGGTTTTTGCAGGATGATCCTATGTATTTCAATCAACTACTCTTTCTCAAGCTATTAAGCACTGCAGCTCCACTGCAACCCCTTTATTTCCCCTTCCTCTCCTTTCTTCTTCTTTTCCTTTTCCCGTGTCTTTTCCTTTTAATTTTCTATTTTCTTTTTTTTCCTTTTTCTTTTTTTTTTTTTCGCTGGGTGGTCTTTTCTGTAGGTACAAAGATTCAGGATAAGAGTCCCAAAATACAAACTGTTATGAAGGCCCATGTTATTTAATTTACTCTCTGTTAGAAAAACTGAGAATCTAAAATGTAGTATGAATAGTTAGACCACTATGATGAAGTGGTCCAAACCCAGTTTCAATAGACACAACAATAACTGCTCTTTCAGTGTCCCAGAAAAACTTTTCAATCTGATACTTTGGGCACTGTAAGGATGCCAAAAGTCACCTAGTCTTTATAGAAACAGGCAATGGGACTTGATTAAGGTGACATCATTTCAGCTAGCAGATTTCAAAGTTTTGGGCAAATCTAATAAAAAGGTTTTGTTTCCTGCTTTTATTCTCTTTAACAGTAAAATGTCGAATGTAGGAGAGAAAAACTTTTTTTTAAAGAGAGGTCAATACTATATGCAAAAAAGAAGTAGGTTATACCATTGCTACAGTTGTTGATATTCTTAGTTCATGAATTGGCATCTCATGGTTTTCAGAAGAATAAACAGATTTTTAGAATTTTTCTAAAAGTAATTTTTTTTCTATTTCATCAGATGGGCTTGGTTCTAAAGAATCTGCAAGTGTGTTAGAAAATACACAAAATATATAAAAGTTATAGACAAGGTAGGTGAAAATTTAAATGTCAAGGTGCATAAATGAAATGGAGCTTACTGGCCTGAATTGAAGTATCTACAAATGCACTAACAGTTCAGTAAAATACATGCAGTTATTTTCTGTAGTTTTCTGTGGGGGATTTTTTTTGGGTTTTTTTCCCCTTCACAATAAGCCTGGAAGAACAAGGACTCTTGCCCTGTGGTAAGGAAAATTCCTTCAATGTAGGAAGAAAGACCTAAGAAAGTTCAAGCTAAAATGAGACTTGAGAATGTCTCAGACATATTGGTAGAACTCTACATACATCAATATTTACTTATCTTGGAATTATAAATGAAATATTAATACAACATAGTTCAGCTTCTGTGTCCTAACTGATGCAAAATATCTGGTCATTCTAGAGGGCATAGAAACTTTGAAATATTATGTTACGCAGTAAAATATTTTGAAGTATGATTATCTAATTTTAAGAGGAAGCCTAGCCTCAAAAATATACTAGTAGTTGAACTAAAAATTAGCATAACATTATTGGGTATTTTCTGCATACAATTATGTAGCAATTATTTAGTCTTTGCATCATGCCTGAAATGTAATCTTAATTTTATTCTGAATTCCCTTAGGATATTTACAAGATGGGAAGTATTTGGGAACTTGAACAAAGTGTATATGTTATATATGTATTTACATATATACATTGTGCCACCTGTTTCAGCTCTAGGAACCCTCATGCTGTTAGAATAATACATCAAAACTTTCTTGAGTTCAGATCACTCCTGCTTTAATTTGATAGTCTAATAATATAAACTGCTTAGTACGTTTGGAATGAGTTCATTGAATTTCTAGAAAACCATAAATAAATAAAAAATTCTGAAATTACATATTTAATAGTGGGTAGTAAGTGCTCATCTAACAGCCTTGATCTTCTTATAATGTACTATAACAGCAGTGCTTTAAAAACATAATAAGAGAAAAAAACTCTAGCTCTTCGTAAGGTTAAATAGTTTCAGCACTGCCTTTCTTTACCATTTTTTCTTCCTCTCTTCTGTTTTCAGCTAGGGTGAACTCACCCTTCCACATGGCTGGTGCAAGGTGTCTTTCACCTCATTATTTACCCTGCTGTATCTTTTATCTTGAGCAGAATGCTACTTTGTGAGCAGACAGAGGATAAATTTTGAGTCCTTTGACAGAGATATCTGTGAAGAGATCTTAGACTTCATTCACCACCCTTCAGGGTATGGAATTCACATGATGACTGTGAATTTCTGGGATTAAATATGAAGTAAAATCCTTTGACAGTCTTTGTCTATGAGTTGCAAAAGGTGCAGGGACTCTATTACATGTACCGAACTGCACTGAGTTTTCCTGAAAAGAAAAAATGGGTACATCCATTATTTATTTTTCTCACACTGTACTCCAGCTGAGCAACTTTTCCAATTAGCTGATATTCAACCAAGTGCTGCAATAAGATATTTGATCTGTTTTGCATATGTTCTGACATGCCTTTATTTTATATTAACTAGAAGATACTGAAATAGATAAAAGGCAGAGAAAAACAAGGAAAAATGGCATTTGTTTCGTCAAACATTGCTGAAAGCAGAGTAAAAAAAAACCTCAACCCCAAAACACTGCAATTAGAAGGAATTACAATGCAGAAAAAAAAAGTGCAGAAGACTAATGTGTGTTAAAACATATGATGTAGAGCAGACTAAGTATCAAAGTGTCACAAACAAACAAACAGAAAAATAACCAAACCCAAACCAATCAAACTAAACTTCAAAGAAGTCCTTAAATGAGCATAAGAGAAAATTAGCTAAATATTAAATACATTTTAAAATTTGGATTTGGATCAAGACATGCAGAACTGCTTGAAAATCTTCTTATTAAGAGCTGTCTTCTCTGGCCTGCATGCAAAGGAACACTGTGTTCTACAAATGAAACTTTCACATCCAACCTTTTTTAATAGAATGTGGTGAAAGGGGAATTGTCATAGTATCATAGAATATCTTGTGTTGGAAAGGACCTTAAAGATCATCTAATTCCAACTCTCCTGTCACAAGGAGCAGGTACACCTTCTAAACCAGGTTGCTCATACTCCCATCCAATTTGGCCCTGAACACTTCTAGGGAAAGGGCATCCAAAGCTTGTCTGAACAACCTGTTCCAGTGATTCATCATCTCACAGTAAAGAATTTATTCCTAATCTCTCACCTAAACCTGCCCTCTGTCAGTTTAAAGCCATGATGCCCAGTCCTTGTTGCTATCTGTCCGTGCAAAAAAAGTCTCTCTTTTTTACATAAACCCCTTTTAGGTACTGAAAGGGCACAATAAGGTCTCACTCAAGCCTACTCTTAGGCTGAACAATCCCAACTCTCTCAGCCTGTCTTTATAGGGGAAGTGCTCCAGCCCTCGACTCATCTTCATGGCTGTCTTCTGGACCTGCTCTAACAGCTCCATGTCTTTCTTGTGTTGGGGAACCCGCAGCTGGATGCAGCACATCCGGGAGGGGTCTCACAAGGGCAGAGTAGAGGGAAAGAATCCTCTCCCTTGACCTGCTAGCCACACTCCTATTGATGCAGCTCAGGATGTGATTGGCCTTCTGGGCTCCAAGTGCATACTGTTGGCTCATGCCCAGCTGTTTGTCCTCTAGAACTTCCAAGAGAAGAACCCTGTAAAAACTATCAGGTAAATAAAAATGAGAAGAACTAAATAAAGTCAGAAGTCACTGGCATTTCCAGTCTAGGAAAAAAATAACAAAAAAATCCTCCAATTAACACATAAAAATACCAATGAAATAAATACTTGAGTAAAAATCAAAGGAAAATTAAATCACTGAAAATATTTCTCCAGGAAGGTTTGCCTTGTTATAAGTGGCAGAAAGGGGAGACAATACTTTAATTGCAACTTATGAAAATGAATGTAAGTCATTAAATACTAAGAATGAAAAATAACTAGTCTTCTGTGTAATCCAAAATTATTTGATCCTATACTGAGTGAGAAAAACCTCCAGTGCATTTCTTTAAGATTTGTATTATAGAAATTTTATTTAGTTAATTCAAAGCAGTTTACGTTTGACAAAGTGGTTTGCTAACAGATATACCTGTAACAATCCAAATAATCTCTATTGGTGTAATCATTGCAAATAATGTGTTTCTGTAATCACTATTTCAGTATTTATTATGCATGTGTTTCCCAATAAATTAATGTATTTATTTATATATATATCTATTTAGAATAAATAGAATAGAATAGAATAGAATAGAATATTTGAGTTTGAAGTGACCTATAATGGTCACCTAGTCTAACTGACCAATTCAGGGCTGATCAAAAGTTGAAGCATGTTATGAAGGTCATTGTTCAAATGCCTCTAAAACACTGGCAAGCTTGTGGCATCAATCACTTTTCTAGGAAGCCTGTTCCAGGCTTTGACCCCACTGTCTGTAAACAAGTGATTCCTGATATTGAGTTTAAACCTTCCCTGGTGCAGCTTTGAGCCACTCACAGGTATGTTGTCACTGGATCCCAGGGAGAAGAGATCAGTACCTTCCTTTCCATTCCTCTCCTCAGAAAGCTGTAGAGGTCAACACTATGTCACCTTTTCTCCAGACTAGACAAACCCAGAATCCTTAGCCACTCTTCACAGGACATGCCTACCAGCCCTTTTCTCCAGCTCTCAAGGACCTTCACATCTTTCTTAAACTGGGAGTCCCAGAACTGCACACAGTACTCCAGGGGAGACAGCACCAACAATGAACACAGCAGGATAATCACCTCTTTGGCTGGCTGGTGATGTTGTGTTTGGTGCACCCTGGGATGTGGTTTGCCCTCATGGCTGTCTGGGCACCCTGCTGACTCCTGCTGGGCCTGTTGTTAGTCAGCATCCCTAGATCCCTTCATGGAGGGCTGCTCTCCAGTCATTCCTCTCCCCATTTCTACTTGCACCTGATGTTACTTTGTTTCATGTACAGAATAGTTTTTTTAACTTGTTAAATTTAATCCCATTCGTTATTTCTCCATTCTATCTATCTAGATCCTTCTGCAAGGCCTGTTGTCCCCCAACAACTCACAGCACATCCCAGTTTGGAATCATGAGCAAACTTGCAGATGGTGCATTTGACTGCTGCCTCCAGAGCACTGATAAACACACTGAACAGACCTGGCCCTAGAACTGAACCCTGAGGAATAACAGTCATGGCCAGTCACCAGACAGATGTGTCCCCATTCACTTAACCCCTTCAGCCCTGACCTTCAGCCAGTCTTCACCCAGTGCATGGTGAACGTGCCTCATCCCACTGTTGGATAACTTCTCCAGAAGGATGCTGAAAGGAACAGTATCCAAATCTTACTAAAATCCAGAAAAACTGCATCCACTGCCTTCTGTCCATCCAATAGGCAGGTGACTTTATCACAGAAAGTTCTCAAATTATTTTAAAAGGACTTTCCCTTTGGAACCTGCATTGGCTGTGCTGGATAATTGCATTATTCTTTTAATGACTTTCAACAGTACCCAGTATTAGACGTGCAATAATTTTTCTAGAAACTAAGGTTAAAATAACAGGTCTATAGTTCCCTGTGTCTTCCCTCATCCCTTTTTTGTGTATTGGAATAACTCTGACCCTCTTCCAGTTACCAGGGACCTCCCCAGAGTCCCAGGAACTTTGGTAGATGGTTGAGAGGGGTTTTGCCCTAACACCCACTTGCCATAACACCCCCTAGCTCCACAACCTTCAGTTCTCTGGGATGAATCCCATAGGGCCCCATGGTATTGTGAAGATTCAGCTGATAAATCTGCTCCCTTACAATTTAAGAGTCCACAAAAGGAAAGCCACTGTTTGCATCCATGTGGTTCCAACTGAGGGAACTGGCTAACCCACAGTGTCTCAATGTAGCTGAAGACTGAGGAAAAAAAGCACTGAATGCCTCCACTTTTTCTTCGTCTCTATTAGTCAGATGACCATCTTCAATGAGATTCAGCCAAATTAATTTATTTATGTCCATTCATGAACTTGATATATGTTTTAAATAATTACTTCTTAATTTTAATTACTTAATTTTAATTACTTAAAATTTTCTATTCTTTCTTGTCTGTCATTTCAATTTTGATGAAGCAAAATGTATAGCCAGACCTCTTTAACTGTTTCCAGAGGCATGATTACATTGGTAGATGGAAGAGCAATTGTAACAGCTTTCTTTTCTGACAGAAATTCTCCTCAGAACTGCCAAGCTGTAAATAGGTACATGGCCATTTCAGGTAAAAATTCAGAAGGCTGTCAAGTACACAGTTATCTACATCACTGACTTCTGAACTACTGACTCATTACAGTTATGGCATAGCAATTTCTGTGTTCAATTTCTTATTTTGTCTTTGACCTTCACCTGGAGTTCCAGAACTAAGAAAAGAAAAAGAAAACCGTTTCTCAAGTCCTTTGCTAAGAGTATTCTCAGTGTAGGTATATGATGAAGTTTGATAGTCTGTCAATACAGTCCCTTACAGCTCTATTTACTTACTGAATTTTTGGTGATTTCTTCAGCTGAAGACAAAGTATAACAATTTTTACAAGTGTGTATTATCTTATAAAATTCATAGAAATACATTCATACAGTAAAGTTTGTCAATGAGCACTTAACCACATGGATTGTGCAAATAAGGGTACAAGTAGGCATATGCGGTAATATGCAACAAGGAGATATTTATTTTAAAAAAAGGCCTACATGTTATACTACTCACACTTGTACATTTGGCATAATCAGTGTATATCATATGTCTTATTTCTGTAGTGTTTTTCTTGAGATTCAGTAGTATACAATAATAGTGTATGAAGACTCTTCTTTTCCCTCTCACTTTCTTGCCCTTTTTTGAAGACTCAAACCTCTTTTATATTCAGCTTGAATTCCTGCTTCTAATACTGTTCTAGAGCACAACAATTTACAGGGAATTGAAAAAGCAATTTTCTTTGGACAGCTAGCTATTCTCCCTAATTTTCACCTGCCAGACCCTTTTCTATGAATGTTGACTCAATCAGATAAAATGCAGGCTTTAAAGATGTTTGATTAGCTGCCTGGCTTACCTTTAGCTACTCACTTTGCATATAAAATGTCTACATACCCATCATTCTTCACATTGCACTCTTCACTGACAGAGCTTTCCCCAGAGCTGCACTGAGCAATGTGGGCATGAGTTAAGACAATAAGCACTTTTCATTTATGGACAGCTGATAAGGTCTGTTTTATTAAGTGAAATAAGAATTGAGCAATAGCAAAAACAACATGTATATTACTTACAATGCCCAACATTTTTTTTACGTTAGTTCAGTTCTTTATATCAGTTAATTTGAAATCACTATATAAATGACTGAGGAAAAACCTTTACATGTTTCACTTGCTGTAGTACCAGATACTTCCAAACAAATGAAAACTGAGTGATATGTCACTTATTTTCTAAAATTTGTTTCCCATACACTTAAGGATTTTGCCATCATGAGGTACATTGAATAGTCTCTCTTTTTGTAAATAATTCTTGATTTCAGTGGAATGACTCAATCAAGTGCTCTGTTTAAAATATTACAATAGATGAGTCACAAATTTTTACATGGAGAATAAAAGGAAACTGGGGTCTTTATTACCTCTAGAATGTTGCCGAATTTTCATAGCACTAAGTGGAAAAAAAATTACCTTCTTATATTTTAAGCTGGAAGCTACTATAAAATTCTGAAAAAAACATTTTAAGTTTATAGAATGTGGGCAAGTTGTTAATGTGAAAATGATAAATGTGAACTTGTGTATATATGAATGTAATTGCACAGGTGTTTGACATTGAAAGTTAAGTTTATATGAGATGAAAGCAGAAATAAAATTAACTAGATAACTGAAGGCCTTGAAAAACTAATAAACGAAAATGTAATTAAATAAAATTGGTGGCACCCAACTTTAAGTAATTGTGCTTTGTCTAGGAGCTGCTTTGAGACTCTGGAATACTGTACCAGTATACATACTCAAATTAGTTTTGTAAAACTATTATCCATTCATTCAAAGTATTGCCTTACTGCTTCCCTGTGTTTTATGACCAAGTTAATATACATGTTGTCTTACCCTCTGCATCACTTCTAGTGCCCCAGTGTAACTACAATTTTTATCCTTATAATTATTTGAAAAAGAAAGAAAAAATATATTGCAACTGCCAGTGTAAACTGCCAAAACACAACTGGGATTTCATGCAGAAATCTCAGAGACTCTACAGAGCTTTCTTTTTATTTACTTAATCAATAAGTAATTCTGATACTATATACAGTATTTTGTATGGCAAAAGAGAAAAAAAAAATTAAATCCTGTCATAAGCTTAATTTAAACTCCACCTTTATGGCTTCACTTTGCATGAATGGAGCATTATTAAAGAAATACACTAATCTAAAGATTAGAAGTCTAATTGCAAACTTAAATTTGTTTAAACTTTAAATTTAAATATTTTTCCTTTTTTTCCTGGATCCTGAATAAATCCTCCACATCTATTTCAAATTTAGTTTCACTTAATTTACCTTCTGGAATGTGTGGCAATAAGAGTAGACATGGATTTGCAGATGCAGTTTCACTATTGCCTTGTATACGTAATTAATACTACTGTGGCTTGGCTCTGTATGCTGTAGTATGTTCACTCTAGGATTAAATGTATCACTTCATGGCAGCAAAAATACATGCAGTTTTGTAGGTTTTTCCCCTCTCTCTTCCTCTCTTTCTCTCTCTCTCTCTCCCCTCCCCCACCTTCATCTCTCTGGTTAGCTATAGATAATTATCTGTTTAATGCTGAGACATGCCTAATTTGTGCAAAAGTAACTCTGCCATGAAAGTGTGATTTTCATCTTAGTTAATCCAAAACACATCTAAGTTGTCTTCTTTCAAGTTTAAAAGTCAAATTTGTGTTATTTACTCATAAAAAAATCAGAAATTGTAATTATCTTTTAAAAGCAAATACTGCTTTCAAAACAAAACCCTCTCTTTGACATCAATTTCCACATGTTCCTATGTAGAACATGTTCTCCTGAAACAGTGATTTTCAAGAAGAACATGAGATTTATCTGCCTGAATAGAGGCTCTAGTGCCTCATAGATATCTGGTTAATTATATTCCCTTGATAACAGGAAGAAAAACCCAATTCCAAAGGTGAATTTGTCTCCTCCTTAACTAGGCATCTTAGGCAGACCAGTTAAAATTGTTTTTATAATACACCTTTCCCTTACAGCAAAAAAATGTTTTCATCACAGAGAGGTTTGTTGGAGCAAGGCAGTTAGGTTTCATAATATACACTGAACATGTAAATGTGTATTTCGTGGCATCAAATTACTTTTTAACCAATACCATATTATCTGTAGTGATATATATTTTGGGTCATTGTTGTTAAACAATACTACTGCTCTCATAGTTCTGTAATTAACACCAGAACACTTTGACTAGATTTGATTTAGGCATTGTTAGGGAATTCTCTTTTTTACTACAAAATTTAACCTTATATTCTTTTTTTAACATTATAGTTTCTTACTATAAGCCAATCAGATTTGTCCTCCACCTAAAGTGAGTGTGTGAGGGGGAAGCAAAAGGAACAAAGCTACCAGTTGTACCTGAATCATAGCAATACTTAACAAAGCTTTTTGATTTTCTGCTGGAAGTTGAACACAAGTCCAAAAACAAAAAAACAAAAGAAAATTAAAAAAACAAAAAAAACAACAAAACAAAACAAAACAAAAAAATTGTACTTGACGGTCTTGTAAAAGAAAGACAAAATCAAACCATGTGTCCATGAGTGCCTAGCACTTTCATAGTGTGCTAGATAAATAATTTTTGCTTTTGGTCAGTTTTTTTGTTCACTTGTTCTTTGGGGTTTTATCCCCTTAGGGGCTATCTAAATAAATGCATTTCATTATGCCACAGATAAAATTATGGCATTTATGTCCCTAGAAATAATTTTCAGTAGACTTAAAATGACAGTAGCAGTTTATTTCTTTGGTATTTCTGTTCCATCGTTATGTTCTTTTCACCATTATTTCCTTTGAAAACTATATAGATATTGGAATAAGAGGGAAAAGATTCATCTTCTTATGAATGAAAGTGTCAGAGTTTTGCCCTCCTCTGTTTTCAGGACTTCTGTTGTGGTATTTTCTTTCTTTTTACCTTTCACAGGACAATTCTGTTCATTAGGTATGCAAAGGACTCAAGTTTTATTTTAGAAGGTTGCTTCAAGAATTACCTAGAAATAAGATATCCAAAGTCTTTTGAAATCAATAAAAATTCATAAAAGACTGAAGGAGGTCTCTATGATTGGTTTTTTGGGGGTTTTTTTTGAGAAGGTTGGGTTTTGTTGGTTTCATTTTGGTTTAGTTTTTTTGCTATGTTTTCTTTTGTTTTTTTTTTTTTTTAAGGGTATAGCCTGACTACCAGAAATGTATTTCCTACTCTTAAGTTTAAAACAACTTTACATGTGTTGTTTTACCAGAAGACCTAATTTATTAAAAAACAAAACAAAACAAAACAAAACAAAACAAAACAAAACAAAACAAAAACTGGTCTACTGATCCTGACTGGGATAGAGCTCAACTTCATAGCATTATGTTGTGTATTTGTGATGAAAATATTGTTGATAACATCGGGATGATTTAGATACTGCTGGACAGTTCTTGCACATTGTCAAGGTCTTTCAGCCTGGAGAAGGCTCCAGGGAGGCCTTTTAATAATACCTAAAAACCTTATTTCCATACCTAAAGGAGGCCTAGGAGATAGTTGAAGAGTGACTTTCTATAAGGGTGTGCTGTGATAGAACAAGATGTGATGGCTTTAAATTGAAAGAGGACAGGTTTAGATTAGAGATTAGGAAAAAATTCTTTACTGTGAGCATGGTGAGACACAGGAACAGGTTTGCCAGAGAATCTGTGGATACACCATCCCTAGCAATATTCCAGGCCTACTTTGTTGGGGGTATGAGCAGTCTGGTCTAGTGAAAGATATCCCTGCCTTTGGTAGGGAAAGTGGAACCAGATGATCTTTAAGGTCCCTTGCAACCCAAAGCATTTTATGACTGTATGATTCTTTCTTGCCTCTCATGCTGCCGTGCCAGTGAGTAGACTGGGGGCACACACAGCAGGAACCATTTACTCAGCTGACCAAAAAGATTTCCCATACCAAACAACATCGTGCCCATCATTACAAACTGGAGAAAGGAGAGTGGGGTACACAGTTCATGGTGTTAATCTTGCTGACTAACTGCTGTGCGTGTAGAGCCTCACTTTCATGGAGATGGGCAAACATCTCTGTGGATGGGAAGCAATGAATTAATTCCTTGTTTTGCACTGTCTGGGAAGCTTTTGGTTTACCTATTAACCAGCATTTATCTAAATCCGCAAGCTTTTTGGTTTTACCCTTCTGATTCTCTTCCCAGTTCCACCAAAAGGGAGTGTCTGAGTGGTGCTGAGTTGCTCACCAGTGTTAAACCATGACAAGTAAAAAAAAATGCAATATGAATTTAAATTAGCTTGATATTGTCATATTTATTTCATTTTGGAATCAAAGGCAATATTTGAAAACATGTTTTGTCACCAGAAATTATCCCAAAATTAGGATGGATAATACAGGACAAGGCACTATTTCTCAACTGAACTTTCTTGCCGAGCAAACTTTCTAAGTGCTTCCTCCTATTGTGTATTTCTCTTGCAATCTTATCTATTTTTCAGCAGGGATCTCTTTCCACTACAGACATTGAACAGATTGTTACTCTTCATTGGCAGAAGATAGCAAGATGTTAGGAGATCTCTCCTGATAACAATGATGCAGGTAGCTCAGTTCAGAATCATGGACAACTGAGAGAAAAGAGAGGAAATGTCTGAAGCCTAATGTATCTAAACCAGAAAAATACAATTTTTCCACCATTCCAATCATGAGATATTGAATGCATTTTTGTCTTTATTAAACTTTTAAAAGTTCTACGTGAAAATAAAATCTTTTTATTTTCTATTTATACCTTATCTAAATATAATAACATTAATACTTGTTGAATTCAATTAACAGCCATATGTTTAAGAGCTGAGAAAAGCCGATGAACTAAAATGAACACATACTTTGGTTTGTGTTGATTTAGTTTATGAATGATATACCTGAGCTACAAAGTTGATTTTATGGAGAGTGTTAGAGAGAAGTTTAAGATTATAATCCTGATATTAGTTGTATTCAAATTTGTCAACACCATTGTTTCCCTAAGTGCTACAGAGTGAGATGAAGAGCATTCCTATGGAGTTTTCCAGCAAAAAGTATTGGTATTGAGTTTTAGGAACAAGAATCATAAGGCACAGATAATTTGTCCCTTTAAAGAGCCTTCTAGGGCTCTTGTCTGATGGTCAACTGGACCAATCTGGTTGAATTTAAGAGCTTCCAACACAAAGAAGCATGTGAAGATTTTTAGAACTGTCTAAAGAATTAGGTTGCGGATGTTGTGGATGTCCCATCCCTGAAAGTGTTAAAGGCAAGGTTGGATGGGGCTTTGAACAATCTGGTCCATTGAAAGGTGTCCCTGCCCATGGCAGCAAAGTGAGAACTAGATGAATATTTAGGATCACTTTTAGCCCAGGCCATTCTATGATTCTGTGGTTCTATGATTCTGTGAAGGGGTAGAAAAGGAACAGGACATCACATAATATACACTTACCTGAGATAACTCCTCAGGGAGTCACATCAGTCCCAGGGAATGAAGCAACTCTGAAAGACAACTCTAGGTGAAAATGGGTTGTCTTATATTTTAGCATTACCTGGGAGTCATCTTATGGTTAGTATTTATCATAAATCAGATTAATTTTGCTGTCACAATTCATGCTTCTGTCCTTATCCATAAAAGGAACCTCTGAGCGACTGACCAAAACCAAGTGTCTGCACCAAAAATCCCTAACTTTAGTTGAAAGAAATCTTCAAAGACTGAAGTTAGGTTTTTTAAATTCCTGTACCTCACGCAGAAGGAAAATCCTCTTGTGGTAATCATATAGAACTTCAAATTGACAAAAGAGTAAATAAAATAAATGCACTTTAAAATTATTAAATTCTAACCACCATATTAATTTTTTTATGTTGATGGTAGTGAATTTTTCAGGGCCAATTAATTATTCTGGATTTGAAAGAAGTGGTGCAAAAATTAAGGAAAATTAACACTTGATGGTCATGTGGTGTTTATGCTACCAAACAAATTTTGACAAAGCTGAAATAGATACAGGAGCATTATCCTAATGAGATGTTTGTATGTTTTATATACCTTCTGAATGATAACTTTGTAAAAGGACAAAGTTGAAAAATATCAAGGTTGTGGGTGAAAAGTTGAGATATTAATTCTATATTCTACTCCATTTTATTGCAAACTAAAAGATGGTAGGTGGTGTTCTGTCCTAGTGTTTTCCATTCAAGAGTTTTTTATACCAAATTTCTCTTTCCACATGCTTGCACTCCCTCAGTAAGCTTTATTTATTAAGAATACCACATGCAATTAATTAGTTTTTCCACCTTACTGACTTAGAGATTATGCTGGTAAAGTTTCCTAATTGTAAGAAGAAGCCCTAGGTGTCTTATCTATCTTTCTTTTGGCTGCCAAGGCAACAAGCAGAAGACTTGGAGTTGGCAGCATGATTACATCAGCTCATATCAAAAAACTGCTATATCAAGAGCAAATAAACATCCTTGTATTCTGCCTTGTATGTGGTGAATAACTACATTAAATCAATCTCAGCTGTCTGTCAAAGTCAATTTATTAAAGCACCACACACAACTGAACCGAATTTTTGAAATCAATATGACTGATGGCTAACAGCATGAGGTTTGCACCTGCATTTACATTTTGAAAGACTGACCTTTTCTACTGTCTTTGATTTTTCTTTAATGGGTCCCCTTTCGAAACTTGGAAAGTAAGAATGAATGGCTTCTTAACATTATAGAAGCCATACAAACACTGTGTTGTTTCTTCCAGTATTATATAAACCACAAACAAAAGCAGAAACATAAAACAGCAGAAATAAACCCTCCATTTCTCAACCTGCCAGCTACATAAAAAAGGCCCATTAAAAGAGAGTGAGTGGCACACACAAGGGCAGCTGCTGCTACGAGAAAACTTCATTGCAAATATACAGTAAGTCAGAGACATTTCATTTTTATTAATTTAAAAATATATCCAGAAACCCTGCCAGATCAATCACACTGACTCTCTAACCCATGACTTCCAAGCAACTGTACCTTGTTGGCTCCAAAATGCCGTAAGATTATTTGACTAAGAGCTAACTTTCCTTCAGTGCATGAATATTTCCGAGAACAAATGTTTTCAGGGCTTGGAAATGATTAGTTTTTAAAAAATTAAAAATCTTCTGTCTTTTTTTAACATTTTGAAAATATCATCTACTCAATGTAGAATTGTGTGATTTTATTAAATTTTTTCCCTCAGTAGATTATTCTGTTTTGGAGCTCTGAAGAAAAGAATGATCTCAAGGCACCTATGTCTCTTTATTAAACATGAGGAAAAAGGAAGAAGTTACAACTCATTGAACATAAAAAATTAAAAACACCAATTTTAAGATAAAGAGATACAAGTCTGCACCTTGTAATGATGTAGCTATAGCACATTATATTTTATTTGCTTGTGTAACCACTTTCATCAATTTTTGCCCCAAGACAAGGCACTTATTCCTGCTTCTGCAGTATAGTCAACAGCACTTCCTTTTGGAATACTGTATCTACCAAATGTACATCTAATTGAAACATTTCAGATAGGGAAAACAACTGTGCAAAAATAATTTAGAATAACTAAACTGCTACGATATCTCACAGGAAATTATTGAATATATGTAATTCAATTTTTTAATTGAAAATAAAATCATTTTTCTTACTCTTATCGTGGAGTTTATTTTCCATATAACAGAAAGTTTACCAACATTCTCATGGCCTGTTGACAAAATATTTACTTAAGGCTTTAATTTATTTAACTATGAATCCGACATAGATGAAATAACGTGTGGTTTGTTTCACATAGTTTAAAAAATATGGTGTTCTGCTTTTGAAGCAATTAAGCTGCTACATTATGCAAATATAACTGCTATACTATGTAACTATATTATAAAAGTATAAGAATAATCCCACATTTATGAAATCACAATGGAAATCCTGTAAATAGAATTTATATTATATTAATCAAAAAACATTTGTTTTTTGTGTTATTATGTACTTTTGTTTCCTAAAACATGTTAACTAATGAGTACAAACCAAAGAAAATTTAAGCTTATAATAAAAATAGAAATAAAATAACATCTTTGTAAACATTTTAATTAATAAAGCCCTACTGCAAACGATTAATTCTAAAGAGAAAGAAACTAATTGAACCTAGACTAGGAACTAAAAAAGTACCACCCTCATGAGAATTTTGCACCTTCTCAAATGATTCTAGGTGGTCCTGCATGCACTAGGGCAGTGGACCAGATGACCACTCAATGTCTCCTTCAACTCCTAACAATCTGTCATTCTATGATTCTGGTGAATCTAGTCTCTTCTTCCTTATAAAGATTTTTTTTTTAAATTGGCTGTGGCTATCAACTGAGAGAAAATAAAGCAATGCCATGTGATCTGGGTAGGGATTACATCATGCATAAAAGGAAATGATACAGATTTTATAACAGTATTCAGAAACAGACAGTGAGTCAAGCTGTAGTTGAGCAATTCTGAATATGGAAATAAATCTAATGCTGCTCAGAGATAATTTACAAATAAAAGAGCATATTTCCAGTTCCTTCTACAAGTGAGTCTAAGCTGCTGTTTAAATGTATTTTACGAACATAATATGCTTCCTGGAGCATGTCTACATGCAAAACAGTATCTTTGCTTAAAAAAAGCTTTTAAATTTCAAACCTGGCAACAGTACTTCCTTTCTCAGAGGAGGTAAAAAGAGCTTCTAAATATCAAATACATATATGATTAATAATGCTACATATTGGCATAGTACTGAATACCAGATAACACAGAATAGCAAACAACATTATATTCCTATCCACCTGTTGAAATCAATTTGTTATTTTTATGATTTCACAGTACTCCTCTTGATGCTTAACACAAAATATAAAAGAAGAAGTGAGGCTTTCCTCGGTTACTTAAACACCAGGGGTTAAGACAATAATATGTAATTTAACACTTATGATAAAATTTTGAGACTTCTCTATTTATGCTTGAAGAGATGCTGGGAAGTAATACATTTTCCTAAGTCATAATGTCCCCACCAAACTTCTGCACTAGAGAAGGACTTGAATTGCTGCAAATATCCATCTGTTACAAGGTACTTTTATCCCCACAATGACTGTTACGGGGCTGACAAAGTCACCGTGCTCCTGATCAAATCCTACACAGCTGTGGGAGGTAGGATATAGCCTGCTTACACTGCCTGCCTGCTTACACTGCCTGCCACCTCCACGCTGTGGAATCTGTGAGACTGCACACTCAGAAAGGACTAAAGGGCAGGTACTACTCCCCTCATCCACTTACCGCCACTTGTTTTCACCACTTCCCATAATGGCAGTGGTCTGTCCAAAAATGGTAGTGGAAAAGATGGAAATTAATACACACATGGCAAACAGTAGACATGCAGGTAAATGGCTGATCATTTTAGTCATAAGTGTAAGTGGACAAACAACTCAAATGCTGCTTTTAGAGTGTAGAGTTTCAACATAATTTTGCTACATTTTAGGGCCATGTTATGAAGGGGAGGTGATGGTGACTGAGAATTCAAGAGTTTTCAGAGTGAGGCAGCTGTTGAATAAGGAGTGTTGATAAAGCATGTGAAGTATAGCAAGTAAATGGAAGTGGGAGACAAAACAGGCAGGGAATACCAGTTTTCAGTGAACTGGAAAGAGTATGTTGAAAAAGGGAATAGAAATACCTCATACAAGACTGAAAGCCAAACAGACCTTTCCTTTTTTTTTTTTTTTATTTGTCAGTGAACATTTTCTTCTCCTATTTGGACTTTATGATCTTAGATTTCTTTTTTGAGCGGCTTTGTTTCTTATGTTTCCAGAGATACAACTTTGGCAGAAAATTCACTGACGTTTAGGACCACTGGTCAGCAGAAATGTAGTGTTACATAAGTCCTGTCATTTAAAGTATTTAGACACCTAGTTCATTCATTTTGATGACAGATGGGCACCCAAGATTGTGTGTTTCAACAAACATTGTTCCAAGTGTGGTTTCACTAGGATAAATGCTACCGCACAAGGATTTTTATTACTGTCTTTTCAATGGTTAAAAAAGGATTGCACTATCTGACATAGCTATGGAAGTAAGATCTTGTAAGAGCAGACCAAGCCCTTGCCCATAGGAAACTAAGACAGAGGATTATGTCTCCCTTGAAAGCACTGTGTAAATTTACAGCAGTAGATAAATGATGCAATTGGAAAAGTATTTTTTTTATAGATTTCTCTGTGAGTAATGTAGGCTGGCTGTGAAAGCAGTACTTTTAGAGGCTGAGAAGCTCATAAAGGGAGATGGTGGAGCTATAGGCCATTAATATAAGCAAGCAAGCATCCAGTAAAATGTGATGCAAATGAAATATGAGTTGCCCAGGAAGGCTTTAATCAAGCTGATGTAATAGCATAGATTTTGTGAAAAAGTAGAAACATGCTTTTGGACTTACTGGCTTATTTTTCTTTTTTATTATTTTTTTTCCAGTTGGCTTATGCTTCTATCAAAATGAATTAAAGCAAAAGGAAAAAAAAAAAAAAGAAAAAAACAAAGAAATATGTATGTTATTGTCCAAGTGCAAGCAGTGAACTAAAAAGAGAAAATGCCTTGATATTTGGCTTCTCAGCAGATTCAGATACCGTACCCATTAGAACTGAATGTCCAGAAAGGGTGTCACTCTCTATAGTACTGATTCTTTGTGAAAAAGAAGAGTAATTTGAAGTCAGTCAGCCACCACTTTTCCCGAAAGAAATCACATCTGCCATTTTTGACATTCAATCCTAAAGAAAGTTCAGCAGCATTACAGTAGTGTTAATATTCTCATGTCCTTAGTTAGTCAAGATTTCAGAAATATGTGAATTCTCAGATAAGAAATTATATTATACTTTTTAAACAAAATGAAATGTTCACAAATATTAACTCTCTGCAGGTTTGGATGGTTAAACAAAAGAAGAAATATGTTCTCCATTTTATAATTAGGCTGCACTTTGATCTTCATAAGATAATGCTGATACAATTTTCACAGATCTGTTTCATCAAGAAGAGGAATTACTTACCTTCAGTATCAATACTAGCTGCTCCATATGGAAATTTTTTACATAGGGCATGGTTTTGCTTTCAGAGAAATTTATTATGATTGTTATTGTTGTTATTATTATTATTAGTTTGTATGGGAATATCTGTTACTCTGCCTCTTATATGTTTTTGCTCGTGACAAAAAATGAGAAAATATATAATTTTGTGGATTTGTCACTCCTGCGAGAAAACTCCATAAAGAAAAGATTGCTTGTTATTAGTATATTTCTAAGGGTTATTTTGCCTAACAGTATTTAAGAATAGGCTTCTCTGCATTGTGTGGCATTTAAGCGTAATTATTGGGTTTTGCAGCAAAAAGGAAAATTCTTGCTATGAATAGCATTTAAGTTTTCATGTGCAACTTTTACATTCTCATCGTAGTATAGATCATGACAGGAAAAAGTGAACATACACCAGGTAAAACATACAAACCTATAAGATCAAGAAAAAAACATGAACTGCACCCCACTCTCACCCTTGCCCTTCACAGGGGGTTTTAAGAACAGATTCCACCTGTTTGCTGATCACTATTTCATCATCATGACCTTTTCCTTCAAGAGGAGATCTCTCTGGTTTGCAGCCTCTCTAATGCAACAAGACGTTTTTAGCCAAGTCAAGAAGTCAATGTCCAACTTAGGCTTCCTCAATCAAGCCTTTATATCACAGACTGGAAGTATAGATGAAAGAAATCACATCCTTTCATTTCCTCAGAGCAAAAAGGTTTAGAGGGTGCCTGTATATGTTTGTGTTACCAGTCAGAAGATGAAAAAATCCGGTTAGGGGACTTTCCATGGAGGATGCTTTCCAGCATCTGACTACCAGAAATTAAAATTGATAGACTTGTGTTCAGCTTTTTCTTTCCACATGCCACTAGTTGTTGCCTCAATAAATATGAATAGGATTTTCGGGATAGAATTGAACAATATTTCCATTAAGTCCTCAACATTGTAAACGTAACTAAATTTTTTATGCCTCCATTCAAGAGGAGTGAGACTATCAACAAAATTTCATACAAAATTCTTGGTTAGAGTTGTAACTTCAGTGGGGTGTGGAAGAATTTTTCAGAACTTAGTTTTGAAAATTCTTTAAAATATTTTTAATAGCTTAACTTTGGTGTAGACTTGCTGATCCAAATGTCTGGTGATCATATTAATAATAAATTTGAGATGATTTTCCAAAATTGAGCCTATGGAGATGCAGTTTTGTCAATTTGCATCCAAATGCCCTTTTGATAATCTCAAAAGGCAACTGAAATATCCTCCATTCTTCTTCAGCAGAAATACACTCATTCTGTAGGTGAATCTACCAATACACAAAAATCTAGAAAGCAGCTATCCAGAAAGTAGGAAGTTGTACCGCATGTGAGGAAACAAAATTTGAAGTAAATTGTTCAAAAAGAGGTAAAAAAGCACTAGGAGAAACTGCAAATTCAAGTTTGGGAATAAATAACAGATAAAAGAGGAGAAAACTTTGAAGAAATCTACTATAATGTGATGCAAACATAGTTTTCAGAGCAACCATAACTGACATATGTTACATCACTTTTTAATGGCTCGTGTTAATATTTACTATGTGACCCATGAAAATGCATTTAATTATATGAATACTGTAATTAAACTAGTTTCAAATAGATGCTTGCCAAATACTGCAACAAACAATGTTACTCAGAAATATTTTTTTAATTCTAAGAAACTTGGAAAAAATCAGCAGATTGTTCTGTCTGTTGGACATTCATCCACCAATTGATTTTTTTTCTTTAAAGTTTACAGTAAAATTGAACCACCACAAATTACCCACAGTCAATTTCCAGTTAGTATTGTGTAGCAGATTTTGGTTAGATGACTTTTAACATTCTTACCAAGAGAAGCAGTGTTGAAAAATTAATTTTTCACAAGTGCCCAATAAGATATTTTATTACTTATTTTTTCTCAATATTTAATTAAATACCATACATGCAGTCATGTATTTAATGAACTAAATTAGATATAGATATGCTTTAGTATGATTTTATATTAATTTTACCTGAAATTTAAAATATCTAAGTGCTAAAAATACAATAGAATGAAAAATTGAATTAAATCAAATCCAAAATAGTCTTGACTCTATTGTTGTACCTCTTAGCAATGAAAAATGGTGTTTGCTTTCAACATTTTAATAATTTTTTTTCTCAGTCTTTTGAGTCTGATGTTTTCTACCTGCTGTTGCCTGGGAAAAAGAATACATCCCTTTACTTGCTTCCTGCTGCTTTAAATTTCTATAGTCTTCTCTGCTTCCTGAAGCTAGAACTTGAGACCCATCCCTGCAATAACGGAAAATTCATTAGCACTCAAACAGTGAGGAAATCTTCCTGTAGGCTATTGTTTGACAAGGAGAACTTCAGATGTTATAAATACTTTCTTCACTCTGTGAATATAGGACTCAACACTATGTATGTGTTTTTAAAATTCTCAAGTTTTAACTTTTAGGACCAAACCCAAGGTACTGCAAAGGTTTCTTAAAAAAAGAAACATAACTTTTTCCTCTACCTGATATGTGTCAAAGAAAGAATGATCATTTTACTAACACAAGATTGCTGAATGTGTACCGACCTCATAAATAATAATATTATAAATGCAACTTCAGACATCAAACATCAAGAAGATCCCAATCGTTCATCTCAAGTCTCTGGAGAAAAGTATATTGCACAATCAGATGACTGCTTACCTCGTTAGCTGGGAAGATTGGAATCACTTGTGGTGTGACACGACATTGAACTTCAACACACATAGGCAGTGCTCCACAAAGTACTCAGAGGCTTAAAGACATTTCTATCCCATCTAAAAAGACAAGGTGTTTACTATGTTGTATTCAAAATTACTTAGTTACTTTTGATATTTCATAGTCCTCTTTTTCATTAATATGGATGACTGCAAAAGGTGTTATTATTCTCTGTATTTTCTGAGGTTATTATGATAGTTCATGAAATCTGCATTTAATAATTCCTTACTATCTATTCTGTGCTGCTTCTGAGCCAAATCAGCTGCTCTTGTACCTTCCTAAAAGTTTCTGTAAGGTTAGTACATTACATTTTGTCAAGGGAAGGTCTATTTAATTTAAAAATAACTATTTCATTTACATTTATATAGTTCTATTCAAATCAGATGACTCCTAATGAAAAATTCAGAATTCTATGAATAACAAATTTTTCTGCTGAACATTTTGAAGAAAGAAAATATTTTCAATTATTTGCTTTTAGTTTTTAAATAGTTGATTTCATATTTTCCTTTTTTTTTTTTTTGCATTGCTTTCTTCATTAAGTATTATGCAGTAAGTCAGAAAAGAAACACAATATATGCAGGTTTCCCTAAAAGCATCTTTTTATTGGTGTGACCCCCTCACCTGTGCTGGGAAAGTTTCAATGGCCTTTTTGAAATGCATAATTAAACACCTGCTATTGTTTGCAAGGCAAATGCCAAATGCTTCAACAGTAATATTCCTACTGTTATGCTTTTCCAATGAGATAGGAAAATGAAGAGGGTGGGATCCATTTAAAAGTATAAAATGTTTCTACAATATTTTCCATAATAACAAAGAGAATCTTCTACTCAAACAAGTTTAATTTAATTTTATCATCTGAAAAGTAAGGGAGTAATCTTGCCTTCATAAGAGGTAAAGTACTTGGGAAATTGACTTCAAGAGGACCCATGATATTTTTAGCATGCTGAGAAAACTCAGTTAATACCTAACTGAAGTTATTCTGCCTGCTTAAATCAAAGTCATTGACAAGAGGATTTGATTATAAGAATTCATTTTTAAAAATCAGATAGAAGTCGCATTTTAAAAGCTTTTTACTTTTAAATTACAGTAACCTTTTTTTAATATCGTCGGTCAGACCATAATTTTCAACAAATTAAATTAGTTAAAGAAATTGCTAAATTATTTATAGCAGTCAAGGGGTTGCACTTATCATGAGAATTTTGATAACATTTTAGTGTACATTCAAACACTAAAATCACTTTAAAGTGGAATCATAAAAAATTTTGTTAAATATTAGTTATGTCAATATTTCTTATTTGAATAGAATATTTCTAAAATACAGTGAAAGTATAGTACTGTAAAAACACCTAAAGTAAGATGTTATTTTACTTCATAAAGCAGAAATTCCTACTTGTCTGTGCTTTTTTTAACTGGGGTGATATAACTGAAACATAATTTCCACTGCTTTATTGGCCTGTGCTCAGTTCTGCAATTCAAATTGATTTAGATTCTAAGTTGTCTAGAAGAGACTCTAAATGGGTCTAAACAAGACATCAGACTTTCTAATACACTGGCAATGTGAAGGATACCTGGGGATGTCTTCCCATATGTCTATTTGAGCTGGTGTGTACCAATGTTCTCAAATCTTTCCTTGTCAAATAGAAGGAAAGTTTTGACCATCCACCAAGGGTTGGTGGGGTTGTATTTAAATTGGGCATTGTAACAAATATTAGGCTATTGGCTCAAAATACCTAAGATAGAGGATGTGATTGCCTACAAAGCCAATTAACAGGTGCTGGCATCTGCAGCGATTCTACTGTGCAATACAGAATCTCTACGATACAAACATCTCTCTCCTTCGATTACAGACAAAGGTTAGTGACCCTGTGATGCAGTGTTGAGGGACAGATAGGAAGGGTGCAGGGGAACACCTGAACACATTCCTGACTCCAGGCAGCATCTCCTTCACTGCAAGCCTGTTGGCAGATGGGCACCCTTGTGGCACAGGGAAATTTCTGTGTGCACAGTCCAGAGATGGAGCATCATCTCACAGAGAATGGGGGAGTCGTGGAATTTTAAGTCATCATCAGGTGCTATGGAATGTGAGTCTTCTCTCAAAAAGAAGCCAAACCCTAAAATAAGGGTGTTGTGAGCAATGCCTTTTGCAAACCTCCTGTTTTATCTGGAGATTGTTGCACAGAAGAGGTGACAGAAAGGAATGGGGGGAAAAGGAAGCAGTTATAAATCTAGCACTTACTAGTTTTGCCAAAAGAAATTATCCTTGGGAAATACAGACAATTTTCTTAGGAAAAAAATAACAAAAATTATAGGCTATCATACAAGGTGCAGGAGGATCCTTTCACTTGCTGCTTCTGGGAGTTTTGACTCTTGTACTTCAATGTTAGTACATTCATTTACCAAACCTCCTTTTAGAACAATTCTTTAGATATTACAGTCCTGAACACCAGATTATTTCACTGATTTCAAATATGATTTTCCAGTCCTGGGTGCAACAGTGTCTTAGGACAAATTGTGTCTTAGGAGCAGAGGACTATGTCAGAAGAAGAATGCTTTATCAAGTAACCACCCTTAGCCATTTCTGTGATTAAATCTTGTTCTGTTAGCCACATTTGTATGATTAATATGCACATCTGATTGTGGAATGATGAGGAAAGGAAATTCATGCAAACTACCAAAATATTTCAAAGGAAATTTTAATAATAAAATTTAACCTATTCTTTAAATAGACAATACAGATTTTACAAACATTTCTATAGCTTTGACACAGTATAATTTACTGTTAGAATCTGTTGACAGTGCTGATAGGGATTATGCTTAAGCTCCAGTCTTTTTGAAAAGAACTTTAAAAGCCAAAGGACGAAGATTTGAAGTATCACATTCTTGGAAACACTGTTAAAAGGATCTTCCCTTGGAAAGGTAAGATCATAGACTATATTGAGCAGTGTTTAACAAAACAGAAACTAATAGCTGGAAAAGAGAAAATAATTATCTGTGCTGTAGTAGATGTTTGTCTGCCATGCATAAGAGGTTGAAGAATCTCCATCTCTAGGAAAAATAGCAATGATTTGATCAAAAAACGATGTGCTAAAAGCCCCATTGGCTTTTGAATAAGGAAATATAGAAAAATTGGAAATTTGCATAGATTGCCTTGTAGCTGAAATTGGAATTTTCAAATATCAATTGTCTAGAGCAGAAAAACTTGGCAAATATCTGCAAGAAATATTTCATCTGTTAATATGCCAATTAGACTCTCCAGGAATGGCTAGTCAAATCCACAAATTAATCTATTATGAGGATTCTGAAACTTGGTATGGGAGCATTTGGGATGATCATGAAAAGAACTTTATTGCTGCCTCTGTTCCTCTCCCTTACACTTTCCCTTTACAACTGTTAATTAAGACTGAAGTTCGTTATGGGGGGGGAGAAGGAAATTCATAAGGCAGTGTGCATAATTCCCTGGTCTCCCTCGGAATTGGTGAAATTGTGAGAGAAGTTTTCCAGGCATTCGGAAGAATATGAGATGGAATATGTGTGGCGAGTCTCTCTGACCATTGGAGACTGGATTTTATGGAGTGAGGAAGAAGCAGGAGGTCGTTGGGGTCTTGGCACAACTCCTGGAGATCATGATTATTCTTTAACTGTATGGATGGTGTACTGGGCAGGAGGAACACACCTGCAGGACAGGGGAGATCTGCTGGTTATTAAAACTGCTGGATCCTCTGATCTCACATCTTCTGTGCAGAAAACAGCTTATACTCAGGCTGTGTATGAGAGGGGTAGCTTTAGAGGGTCTCTTCTGTTAGCCCTATCAATCCAGCCAGATTAATCCTTCTTACTCAGGGTCTTCCAGACAGTGACAAGACTTTAACAGAAAACTTTTAGGATAGAATATGGGAGGTTCATGGGGAAAACACCATAGGTCCTCGGTGTCAAGAGGAATGTGTGCAGCCAATGGATGTAGCTACCTCGAGTGGATTTGTGTAGGAAATATTGAGTTATGGATCCTGAGTGAGATGGGTTGGATCAACTATAGTTAAAGCTCCTGAGCATCCCACAGAAAAAATGTTCTGCCTGGCTTTCAGAGGAAAAATGGTTTATTAAGGTTGAAGTGCTTGTGGGAGCTTCCTATACAAGCCTTTTAGGATTTGATTTACTTTGTGGGCAAACAGGGAAACTCCAAAATGGAACTTTATGGAGTGAGAGGCGCTAGGTTGCCAAGGATACAAATAGAATGTGAAAGAAAGTGGAACAATTTTTATCAATCTATTAAAAACATCAATACCATTGTCCTCTAGTAAAGTTACTAATGTAAAACAGTAACCCCTGCTGATATCAGCACTTACAGGGACTGATAAAATGTTGACAGCTTGGGAAAAAAAAAAAGATTAATGATCAAAAGGACTCATTCATCTTATAATTTACCAGTGTGGCCAGTAAAAACCAACTGGGCAGTGGCATTTTATAGTTGATTACCAACACTTAAGTGCTAATACACCTTTAACTGCTGCAGTTCCAAATATTTCTGAGACAGTGACAGGGAGCTGCTCATGCTTGGATGCCTGCTCTAGATGTTAAAGACACATTTTTCATGAGTCCTCTACTTGAACAGGATAAAGTGCAGTTTGCCATGACACAGAGAGAAATCCAATATACCTTTAACAGGCTCCCTCAGAGGTGCAAACATTCATCCATGATTGCTTAAGCTGCACTTGCTGAATTTTTACAGATGGTCTCACTCACCCCAGATGTGAAACTACCAAAATATAGATGATATTCTGAATTGAGGATACTCCCACAAAAATGTAAGAGAAGTGGCGGGGGCAATATGGGAAGCATTAAATGAAGCAGAAGTTGAAATTCCACCTGAAATATACTATGGAGTAAGTAAAGAAGTAAAATTTTGGAGTATTTAATGGGTGACAGGCAGCATAGTAGTTTCTCCAGATGCTTTAAGAAAAATAGAAGAATATAGATGCCCCAATCTAAGAAAGAATTACAGCACTTAATGGGGACTTTAGTCTGTTGGAAAAAACCACGTACCTGGATTTTCTATCATTGCTCACCCACTAAATTCACTTTCTTGAAAGGGAAAACAGTGGGAATGGAACTTAAAACACGAGGAGGTAGTCAAAACCCTAATACGCGAAAGAAAACATATCAATCACCGAGATCTGTTCACCCCCATAATCCTATTACAGTGGAATGGGTTTTTGCAGTGCATGGTACCTACTCTAACCTGTTTCAAGCTGGTCCTGATGAACCAAAGAAATCTCTACTATTTATTTCATCTGCATTTAAAGAGACAGAACAGAAATATTCTGAGTGGGAAAAGAGAATTTAATCTGTGCACTGAAACAAGATGAGAAAATATTTCAGGGCAGCCTACACAAACTAGAGAACAATTTAATTTGCTGGAATCTATTTTAAAGGGAACAGCTTCCCCAGAAGGAGTTGCACAAAAATCTAGTCAGGAATAGTATGCCAACCTAATCGCAGTTGCAGAAGGACTGAAATTAACTGAAGGGACTACTAAAACATTCAAATTACAAATTACTATAAATGCAGATCCATTAGCATTCAAAAAGCCTTTTAAACACTCACCGATTTTAGTTGCACCTCCCTTACCAAAGGGATGCAAAAAGAAAATATCTGGCTAGCTGATGCCTCAGCGTGAAGGGTAAATGGTAAATTATAATCCAAGGCTGTTATATTAAACATCATCATGGGAAAAAAAATAACAGAAGGAGGAACTAGTGCACAAGTAAGAGAGTTGAGAAGAATTGTTCTGCCAGCTCAGAGTGGAGTGGCAATGATCTGTGTGGACTCCTCTGCTGTTTGTGGTGGTGCTGCACACTGGCTCTGCCAGGAAACAGTAAATTGGAAGGTGAACAGATCTCCCATTTGGAGATCTCAAGATTGCCTATTATTTTTAAATATAACCAGACAAAAAAACACCATTCAAGAGAGGATGGGCTAAAGGCCATGCGAAGGATAACAAACCAGAAACAAACTGGAATCAAAAGGTCAATAAATTAACTAAAATTAGCATGAGCTTTAAAGGGGTCCTAAAAGTTCTAACAGAGGACTCCTTAACTCAGGCATGGTATTAATTGGGAGAATGGTCACATAAAAATTAGGTCACACTGGCAAGGAAGCACTTTTTTTTTTGCTGCACATAGCAGAGGTTGGCCCCTAAACAGGAAAAGTTGTGAAACTATTCTTACAGAATGCCCTCAGTGTAGAATAAAATTACAATTAAGTCACTGTGCTGAAGATCACCCCCACACAGCAGTAAAGGAAAAATCTTCTGAACTACTTAAATTGATTCTATCAGGTTGCTTAGACCCTCTGTAAGATACTGATACATCCTCACAGATGTAGAAATAATCTCTGGACAGCTCATGGCAACTAAATGTCAAAAGGCTGATGCTGGTTCTCAAGTTCATCCACTCTTAATACTGTAAAAACATTTCTCATACAAGGAGGTACATGAATGGGTCCAGCAGGAAGGAATTCAGTGTGAATTCCACATCCTGTATTACCCCCAAGAAAAATGTAATCAGAGAAAGGGCTAATTACTTATTGAAAATGAGCCTTAAGCCACACATGACCCAGTAGGATGCTTGACTTTCCAGAGCACTTCACCAAATAAATAATTGATATAGGCCCCCCAAGCATTCTTTGCAAAACCTGAATCAGGTGTTCCACCTTCCACTGAAGGGAAATACCATACAGCACTGCAGTCAGGGCAACCTATTATGGTCAATTTACCAAAAAACAGAACTTGTCTAAGAGTCCAACTAAACTTCGTGGACCACTTGCTTGGGAATCTACTGATGGCAATGGTACAAAACACAGAATTAGTGTATGGTGGATTTTTCCTTCTTTTTAATGGAGAATCCATCTGGTAAAGCCCTGCTGAGACTTGTATTATTATACTTTTTCAGGAATGATTCTGGGAATAATGTCAACACATCTTCACTGAAGATCAAGTTAGCACTGAAGGACTGGTCATCTTTCTCATGGAAGAAATCATCACTGGAATGAACCAAATTGGGCACATACATCAACAAGCCCAATCCACCAAGTAGAAACACCCACTTCTTTTACCTGTAATGATAACTATGGTACAGGTCATCACCACTCTAATCCTAAATGCATTTATATTAAAATTGCTAATGAAGCAAGCTGTAATTGTACAAATTTAGGATCCCTGCCTGGTAACATGACAGAGGGAAAAACAACCATAATATGCGAAACACAATCTCTAAGCATCAACAGGTATATCACTTAGTTTCCAACACTTCAGAAAGCATTTAAAAAACACTTAGCGTTTCCAACTTCCTTCAGAAGTGGAATAGATGTTACAAGGCTAGCAGCTGTTCAGTGAGCATTACAGTGAATATGGGGAGAGAAGTAGTGTGCAGGTACAATGAGGTATAATGAGCCCAGAGTTGTAACTGTGATGATGTATATTGGCACAGCAAAACTTGACCCTCAAAATCTGTCCTATTACTTTCAAAGCTCTTGACAAGACTCTTTGAATTTCATCTCCACGGACTTCTAAAATTAGACCCTTTTCCATCAAATATAAAAACCAGCAACAAGTGCTATTTAATCTTTCATCTTCTATGAGACGAGTGGAATTATCAATGCAGATTAAAATCTCTGCAAGTAAACCTGTTAACATCCTGTGCAAGGTGGTTATCATGGTTGCATAGACAGACCCTCACCTTTCCAAAACAATCATGGAGAGATGTGACTAGTATTCCGGGGACAGGATTATGAATATTAAAATGGCATGAAAGCTGAAATCCTACCAGACAAAATAAGTTACATGTATAAAGTTCCATTAAGGTCGTGACTGACTATTTAGCATGAATTAAAAAAAAAAAAAAAGCAAACCTAATGGAGAAGAGTAAGTTAATAAATTAAAATAGAATACCTGTAGATCTTTTTTAATCTTGAAATAAAAAAATAGAATCATTAATAGTTGCAAAAACAAATTTTTACAGAAAGAATTTAGCTTACGTAGATACCAAAAATCTTCCTAAGTAAACATAACTGTTGATGTTTTGCTATTATGTGAGTGGCATGTGGTGCAGTAGTAATTTAATGTGCAATTCTTCTCAGCAGTAAGTCATTCTTGACATGTCATTTATAAGATCAGGAAACATAAACAAGGAGAAGGAAAAAAAATCCCTAATAATTCTACTTAGTTTCTGCTGCCATTTTGACTAATCATCCACAGTACATTTGTTACCTGTAAAGGAGAAGAAAATCTTTGCAGTTTGGGAGGTTTAAAGAGTACTTAGACAGCACTTAATTGGAAAGATTATACAAAAGCACCCATAGAATGATGGATGTTTCACCCCAGAGAAGTCATGACTCTGGGATATTTTTACAGCTCAGAAAGAAACTTTTTGTCACCTTTCATTTTGTGGGATTCAGGAAGAAGTTGAAGACTGTAATGCTGTGCTAGAAAAATCTGAGTTAGAGAACTAAAATGCATATCACTATTGCAATGTCACAGCATTTTGTTATTGTTGATGATGATTAGGAAAGAAAGATTAATATATTTATTTTTCATAAAAGCAATCTGAACTAACGCCTATGAAAGCCAGACATACACATGCAGGCTTTAACATGCAAAATGGTATACAAATTCAAAATATAATTTAAGTATTTGCCTACAGGTTTTAACTTCAAACTAAGTAGATATGAACTCAAATTGTGTAGTGTGTATATAGTCTTGGAGCAGAGACACAGCAAAATTAATTATTGGACTTGAATTTCTTCTTTGCAGGTGTAACTCAAGGAAAATGACTACAGCATGATGTCAGCAGCCCCTTCCTTTGGGCTCAAGATAGACTGAGATTTACACCCAATGTGGTAGAGTTACATTATGAAAGCCCTTAGGTATTCCAGATAGAATACAGTGAATAATCAAAAACTGCACAGCAACCTTGTCAAAGCTGTGTTTTAAAATACAGAAATTCCATTACATGAAAATTTTGGTAATAAGGGTAAAATTCAGATACAGTCACAGACAGCAGAGCCTGGCTGGTACAACATTTGCGACATCCGGTTATAATTAAGAGATGATGGGAGATGCAACACTCAGCTGTGTTTGGCTGGATTACATCAGGATATCTTAAAAGGTACCAGATGACTACCTTTAGGCAACCAAGTGGATCCTTAGCTGTTCACAGGATTTCCCACAATGGTCAACAGAAATCTTTTCAATACAATTGGTGGATCTTTATTCATCTTAAACTTCTGACATTTTTGAAATTTTTAATAAACTTGGAGTTCAATATAATGGCACAAAACCCACTAGAGTTCTCTGCCTCTTTGAAACACTCTTGTCCTGTTCCACTGTAAAAGAGGAAGTCGGGAAGGATTCTTTTTAATAGATTTCTCGGACAAAAAATAAAGCGCAAATGCGGCAATATTATATCTGAAAACTGTTTATTGATAAAGAAAGGTAAGTGTTCCTACCAAAGGGGGACAGAAAAAGGAACAAAGAAGAAAAAAGAGAGACAGAGAGAGAAAAAGAATACCGGACAGATCGTTACCGCTATTCCCCAGACACCCTGTCAGTGAGGGTTTGGCAGATGGAGCTGAGCGCTGCGAGCTGCGTGGCTCCTGTGGCAGCCGGGTGCAATTTCCAAACAGCAGCAGCTGCATGTCCCTTCCGTGGGCAAAGAGCAGGAACAGGACTGGAGGAGCAGCTGCAGGTGGTCAGGGTCAGAGCACGGTGGCTGCAGGCAGCGGCTCCGGGCTGGGTGCAGGCAGGGTGCAGGCAGGGGCACTGACTCTGTCAGGCAAACAGAGAGCATGAGGTTGTCGTGGCTACAGAGCTGCCCTGGGCAAGCAGCGAAGTGTTGGGGAAGATGAAATAGGAAAGCCTTATAGATGTGATTACCTTGCAAAAGATGCTGAGGATATGGAAAATATGAGCGAGATTGAAATGAAGACAAGGTTCGAGTTGTAGAGTAACTAAAAAACAATGGTATGGCCACGGAACGTAATCCCCCTTCTTGATAGAACAGTGCCCTCTGCCCAGGCAAGTCCAAAGGTCAGAGCAGACCCTACCTGCCTGGTAGAGATCCCAAAAAGCAGTTTTTTTAAGGTTTGAAACAGGACCCTGTATGGTAATGTGATGATTCTTATAGGTTGTATGTAAATGCTGTAGAGTTTGTAGCTTGTCTTAGATTGGTTAAAGGGAATTAGAATATTCAACAGAGAAGATGATCTATTGCATTGTAAACAGCAAATCGCCCTCTTTTATTCTTTTTTACTCTCTTTTACTCTCTCCTTTTTCTCTCTCTCTGTCTCTTTCTGCTGGCCTGTTTAGAGCTACGTCTTGCGGCTCAGCAGGCCTCTCACACCCACATTATTTCGCAATAAACCCTCACGTTCTAAAACTCATCTTTAGAGATCTCTTGTCCCTATTTTATCCCCATAACTAAACCCCACGGAGTTCCTTCCTTACAGCGAAGCAGGGCAGGACAGGGCAGACAGGACAGCCAGCCAGGGAAGGAGCGGGATTGCAGGGAGAAAAATGCAAAGCGGGGGAAGGCTCCAAGCGAACCTCCGTTCCCTCCAAGAAACCCAAAGAAAATGGCCCCCAGGTTGTGTCGCAGTTAACTGCTTTTATGTGCTTGGCCCCCCTATAGCGTGCCTTCCCGCGCATTTTTCCAGCGCGTTTTTTCCCGGGCATCCGGGGATCTGCCCCACCAGCGAGGGGGAAGTCGCTTGCAGGCCAGCAGTGGAAGCTTCCTCTCTCCTGATCGCTGCCAGGCGAAGCCTCTTGGGGGACAGAGCTCCCAGACATATACAGCTCCTAAGGTAATTTTTTCACCTCATGTATAACACACGTTGATGACGTAGCAGGGGCTGGGGGGGCTGCACGAGCCGGCTCCCCCCTGGTCCGGGGTCCCTGGTCTGTGTAATTCCACCGGATCTGGCGCGCCCGCCCCTCGGGGTCCTGGGGCATGGCGTGAGTCTTTCAACCACAGAAATTCTAGCAGGAAATGAAGTAAGACAAAGGAATGAACCTGGACTCCATCTCTGTTCTGGCAGGGAGGTTTATTTGGGGTAATGGGGAGAGGGGTTGCAGGGGAGGAGAAGGGGGGAGGAGATGCAGGGACAGGGTAGGGGCTGCCAGCTCAGAAAGGAGACCTCTCTCAGACCCAGATGCTGGCTTTTAAGGGGAAAGGAAGGGGGCGGGGGCTGGCTCTCTCTGAGCCAGTCCCAGGAGAAGGAAGGGAAGATTGGCAAAAGGGTACACACCAGTAGGTTTTCAGGTACAGCAGAATGCATATTTTAAAATGAACCAATGACATACAGAGCAGGGAAACAATGGAAGCACATGGAATCCTAAAAACCCACATTGCTACATGTTGAGGCATAAATAAAAGTCAGATTGGTCTCTCACCACTCTCATGTTACAAAATTGAAAGTAGATGATGGCATGAACTGGTTTGAGCAATGTCCCAGCCTGGAGTGTTGGACAGCTCTGTGTCCCCAGTAGAGGAAGGACAGAGACTTTTCGAGCAAGTCCAGAGGAGGGCCAGAAATCCTTCATTAATATTATTATCCACTTGGATGGCTAAAATAATATTTTTGTTCCTGCCCAGACAAAGGTGAAAAATAGCAATTTTTTAAACTGAATTAAACAGCTTTGGTTCAGTCCAATACTGACCTGTATTTGTCTGAATTTGGTGTTACTTTACCAGATTTGTGGTTCTGATTGTATTGCATCATTTATTCTATCCTTTAGATCAAAATTCCAGGTTAACTGATTATCTGATGGAGTACAAAAACATTTCCTCTGCACAAAATATTTATATGTATCTCTGGAGTCCTATAGATGTAGAACTCATGGAAGATATAATGTGTCTGGGAGTTTCCGCATGTAGAAGATGGATTTGACTTGAGAAATCCAAAATAGAATATTGAATATCTCCAAACAAAGGCAATTCCAGAGTGAGAGAAGAAATATCTTTGCATTCTTTTCCAGCATTTGACTTATTGCGTGGATCAGTTCTTTTTACTGAATTTCTCTTGTTATCTTGAATGCTTTTCACTAAAAATACAAATTTATCATAAAGATCTGTGACATCAGTTGTAATTGAACCATGAAAAAAATGTTTTGAAATATAGAAAAAAAAGGTTAAATTTCAGTTTACTTTTATTATTCCTTTTTTAATAATTACAAAGTTCAAACTACCTGTGACCTAGTATAGCATTTTTAACTTTAAATTTTTGTGAATTATGTGGATTCTTCTGCACATCTAAATTGCACCACAGTCATGATTTCATTAGAAATTGAATGTAGCAGTCCAAAGGAAGATGATACAGCCTCCCACTAAAAATAATAATAAAAAATCATAACATCATTATAAGACAAATTTGTCTTCTAGCACAATTAATGTCCTGATGCAACTATTTTTATTTAAACTATCTTAAGAAAATAAATGAAAACCTGAACAAAATGGCATATCAGATACAAAATAGCATTTACATGCTGAGCAAGGATAGACTTAAAATAATTAGTTACTTTAGGCAAAAAAAAAAATCTTAATATGATCCTACTAATACAGAGAAAACCAGATTAGTGGTAAATTTAAGAAATAAGAATCAGTGTCCTTAAAGTAAGCAGTAGGAAATGTTTTGGAGTAAGAAGCCTAGAATTATACAGATGCAATGCTTTCTCAAGAGATAGTAATTACACAATTAACAATGGGAAGATTAAAGTAGCACTACAGGGAGATTATAAATCATGCTGAACTTCAACATGGAGATCTCATTTCTGTTCCTAATACAGCATCAAAACCTACTGATATCAACTAGGACATCAAGAAGGCATCTCTATGGAGTCACTGTTCCAGTCACCCATTCTGATACTATCAGTTTCAGTCAATTTTTTGTTCCATTTTAAAAAAGATAAAAAGTAATTATATGGTCATAGAATTAAAATTTTCTATCAAAACAAACAGAATAGCTTCTGAATTTTCCTAATCTTTTTGATTACTGTTATCACAGGTAACAGTATTTATTTTCATTGTTTTTAGTAATCTTACGTGGAATAGATTCTCACCTTTTCGAATTCATTTATTTTAGTAAGGCACTTTGATAGTGCTATCACTTATCTCTAAGGGCGTACATATCTCATTTCTCATGGGGATTTTCCAATCATTGCAGTTGTTAATAGTATTTTGGGGCTTTTTTTTTGTCAGCTAGTTTAGTGAACTTCTTTCTCTTTGGATACTCATTTTTATTCCTTAGTTTTCCTTTAGGGACATCAATGAATGTCAAGGCAGAAAAGAAAAAGAAACCAATGGCATATGGTCTGCTTCTTTACAGATTAGGTAAAAACCAGAGACTGTATTTAAATACCACTGCAACAGAGAGGGTACAAAAGGTAAATATATGATAAGATGTCCTGTCCTCCCTCTTTGTCATTCATCTATTTATATAGAAAACAGTAATTAGTGTAACTGCAAAATTAACTAATCTGTAATTCCCTAGGGCCTCTGGTTATTTCCTTTTATAAGATTAGTTGTAAATTGCTTCAGAATGTGAACGAATGAGCCACCTTTTCATTTATTTGTAAATGTGCTTGACTTAGAATTTGCATTTGTTTTTCAACCTGCATTTATCAGATGTATGTTTTCATTATTTTTGTAGAGAAAATTCTCTTTGCTGCTACCTCAGTATTCAGCTTTTAATTGTGTATGTATGTCTTTCATTTTGATTTCAGAATGTATTTTTATCCTGTTTCTATTTCCCATATTGTACATAATTTAGAAAACTATTTTCATTTAGTATCATTTTTCTATTCTGAAAGCTGTCATGGCACTGACTCATTATTTTTTTCTGCTCATTATAGAAGCATTTATTTCTCTTCCCCACCTTTGCATCAACTAATGAATGCTTTGAGTGCTTTCTGACAAAATTCTGCTTCAGTGTCTAGTTGGTATGGAAAGATTTTGTTGTACTGATAATCATTCTCAAGGGCAAGGAGTCTGACTCTTTTACCTTGAGAAGATCAAAACCAGATATAACTTCTATTGGAAAAGTCCAATCCATCAAGCATGAAAACTGAACTCAATATAGCAAAAGTCATTTTCTACCTTGTCACAGTAAAAAAGTGGCACAAGATAGTCACATGTCTACATAAATCTTCACTAGTGACAAGAAGAAAAAAAAATCAAACAATTCATCAATTCTGAAGGACGCATCCACTTCCTTATCAATAAAATACTTGTAATATCTTTTAATTAGACAAAGACATGCACATGATTTAATGTTTCCCAAAAACAGCTTTCTAGAGACAACCAAAGATATTGGTATCTGTGTTAGGACATCATATTCTGGAGCTCAATGTTTTTGAAAAGACATTTCTCAACCATTGACCGATATGACTGTGAACATAATTAGAATATCATTCAGAATAAAGGAATACACAGTGTCCTTCTCTCTCCCCTCAAGCTGGAAAGAATCCAAATGTCATAGAGATCATCTAGAATAGCATAAATAGGACATAGGATTAACACAGAGGGAATCTTTTTGTTTTCTTTTTCAGAAAAGCACTATAATAAACCATCAATGGAACACAAATTGAAAAGAAAACCAAGTAACAACAACAAAACCAAACAAAAAAAGAAAACAAAACCAAACGAAAAACCAAACCAAAACCAAACGAAAAACCAAACGAAAACCACAAAAAAACCACCTGCATGTTTCAGAGTAGTTTAGATCAAGGTCACAAAGTTTCACATTTTTTATGTAGTTTGATGGTAATCTGTAGAGTTCCAAAATATTAGTTAGGAACCAAGGCTACTTACAAAAATACGATTTGACTTGTCACACTACCTGGCAGAATTCACTGCTGTTGCCTGCCAACATTCACAAACCTGATAGATTGCAACTGTATTCACATTTAGCATGTGCAAAAAGATGTTATACAGGCAAATGAAGATGTATAATAATCTAGAAATATGCTACCATATTTAATTTTAATTTTTCAATGGAAAAGTTAAAACTAATTTATTTTCTCCATAAACCCAAACATTAATTCTGCAACACTGACATTTCTTGAGAAGGGCTGAAGAACTAAACAGCCCTTCTAATCATAAACATCCACACTGTACTGAACCAAAATTATTTCAGACTCATTGACATTTTCTTTCTGAGCTTTCAGTGTTTTTTCCCCATCATTAAATCAAAACCACTCTAACTGTTAAGGTGAAGTAAGTCATCCTTCCATCTAAAAATGAGAATGAAAAATCCCAAATATTTCAATAAGGTAGTCAAGGTAAGCATATTTCCAGTTCTTAATGCGTATGATGGAATGTTATAGGGAATAACATCCAGTGAAGGAGATGGTAGTGATTATGCTTACTTGTTCCACATATGTTACTGAAGAGGTGTCAGATGATGACAACTATTCAGTACCAGTTTGGGCTGCATCTGAGTCAGTTATAATATTGTAAAAATGGTTTAGCAACTTGAGATACTCAATTCCACAAACAAAGTGTATTGTGGAAACAGTAAGATAACACAGATGGTGACGGGCAATTCATGTGCTGATTATTTATTTAACTTTACCCTGGAGGAAAAAGAGTTTTCTGGTTTTTACTGTCCAAAACTTTCTTAGTAATTTCTTTCTGATAATGCTTTTACCGGAAAGTGTATTGAGGATATTGGTTTTGTGGCTTAATCCTGTTCATCAGCTAAGCACCATACAGTTCCTTGCTCACCCCCAATCCATGAATGGAGGAGAGAAGGGTAAAAGAGTAAAAGCGAGAAAAGTCATGGGTTGAAATAAAGACAGTTTAATACAGAAAAAAATTGTCAAACAAAAAATCCCCAAAGCAAAATGAAGCCAGCATAAACTAGTGCATCCCCAGGCAATCTCCTTTCACATAATTTAGTTTATAAATAGTATATATCATATATAGCCATAAATAGTATACGACGTGTATATAATATGTCAAGTAATTTTTACTTAACATACAGTATAACAATGTATTAACATTTAATATTCATATAAATATTTATTCAAATATTTAATTATAATTATTTATTTAACATTTAAAACTAGATGTTTAATATGCAATGATACATTGCATAGAAACTGTATTTTTCAATTATATTTGATTGTAATTCTTTGTACTTGTAAAATTTCTAAAATGTATTGATACACTGATGTACTTAACGATTCTCTCACTTAAGTGTGAAGAGCATAGATAATCTAATAAGATTTTCTGTTGTAATACATGCTATTGTCCTAATCTGTTTCTATTTAACTTGCCTAGTTTTGCTCATTTATTCAGTTCAAAGGGAGATGGTCAGCTCTTGGGGTTGTGTTTCCTGAAGGAACACCGCCAATTCAGACTTTCTTATAAATAGGGAAAAAACCACTAGCAGAGACAAAATCGCTATAACAAGAAAATGCCCACCAAATCCTTTGATATTTAAGCAACGCAATCCAGCACTTCAATATGACAATGTCCAAAGAAGGCTAGATGAATATGTGAACTAAAATGTTCCTCTTAATTACATTAAATAATTTTCAGCATCACTCCTTTAGTGAGTGGACAGACCAAGAGCACTATAGGTGTCCCAAATAACCATTCAGAATTTACATTCATGCATTTCAGAATTATCTGTGAAAAGCTGGCTTCAGTCATTTGGGTGACAAGTCCAAATATAAGAACCTCTGCTTTAGATATATTGATTTGGTCATATGAATCCATTTAGTTTAGTGAAAGGCAGAATTTGCAGTTGGTGGTTTTCTTCCCAAGAAATGCATTTTATCGTACACTTTGGATACTGACAGAAAATCCTTTATTTCATTATAAAAAACAGGTACATCATTTCTAGATTCTTAGGGTTGTTATTGTATTTTTCCCTGAATGCCTTTTAAATTCATATGTTAAATGTAAGTTTAAATTATTGAAAGTATTTCAGAAACATATTTAATTTCATTCTGTTTTCACAAATAAATTTTTTCCATTAAAATGTAGTAAAAGAGTAGTAAAAAGCCCATTCAACTGTAATTTCTTGCCTTTGTAATGCATCTATTAACATTCTAATTACCATAACATTTATATATAAGTCATAGCTGTCTCCTTTATTAAAGGCTAAATCCTAGAGATAGTATTTCAGTCTAATATTTCACGATTAAAAAATTTCTTTCTTCACAAACCCAATACAGTATTATTTTGTGTATTGGCTTGCATTGACTAAATTAAAACCAAACATAATTAAAAAATTATTTCATGTTCTGCAAGTGATATTTACACATCTGAATAGCAGACAATCTACAAACCAGTGCAGCTAGCAATTTCCTTGGTCATCACTGCTGTATCTTAATGTACTTGAAATGAGGTCAATGAGCTCAATTTTGCCTACACTTCAAAATGTGTGCACAAAGCATTTGATTAGACAAAAGTTTGAAATATTCTTCAGGCTAAAAGAAGAGAAACTGCATGCTCCACTAGTCCTTACAGGCAGAATAGCACTACAAGATATGTAGACTGCCTTTCTTGGGCCAGTGTGATCAATTTTAAGAGCTAGGTAAGAAAAATATGTAGTAAGATATCATAGAATCTGTTTCTTAGAAGATTTAAGGGCGCAAAACCCCAAATATTATAGGCATATACTAAGAGCATAGTGAGTGGTTTATACCAATACATTATAATATATATTTTATTTGAAATAAAAATCAATTCATGGTGGGAAAAAAAAAACTGGTGTGCCTAATTCATGTTATGGACAAAGAGCCTGGGCGTCCAAAATTCATGTAAATACATGTGAGTGATGCTTTATCAAAGACTGGCTAATAATTTCTAATGAATCAGAATCCTAAACCCATCACTTTTCCAGATATTAACTTTTTTTTTTTAATTATTATGCATATATATATATAAAAATGTGCAAATATATTTACTATAAAATTAATTTTAGCTGAAGATAATTTTTCTTAATCGTAAATCAGTGAAGTCTTAAAAAATATTAAAAAAATACAATCCCACCCTTCAACAAGTATTAGACAGAAATAGATGTAAATTCAGTGTTATATTAAAGAATTAATTTGGTTTACCTGGTTTTTAATATTTAAGCACCCTCACAATACTTGCTTCCGATTAAAAAAAAAATGCAAACAAGGGAAGGAAACAAGAAAGTATGGAATGAAAAACAGAAATTTTTTTTCTTACTGCCTAGTTTTTACCCCAAAATTTCTTGATGTTGCCAAATTTTGTACACAAATGTGTAGACTGAGCTGCTGATCTAAGCTCCATGTGTAAACAAGGGGAGGGAATATTCCAGAGGCATATGATTCCTCCTTAAGGCAGATAGCTAAGATAAACAGGACACAATGTGTACTTGTAGATAAGATGAGGCACAAAGTGGGAGAGCCCACCTGTGTTCTCAGATGGCCCAAGATGGATAAACCTCCAATCTAGACTTTTAGTCAACTAGAACTCAGTCTAATAAACTCTATCTCTGTTTTTTCCTTACTTTTAAAGACTGTGTATTCTAGATTACCTTTTCAAAACTGAGTGATATTGCTTGTAAATTCTAATCTGTTCCCTCTTGGGTGTTTCTGAGGATAATGTCAGAACTGAAGTTCCTCTTTTAGAGTCTCGTCAAGACCTTCTTTCTACTGTAATTCATTGCCAGTACATTTCATAAGATATTCCTGGAGTGTAGTAACTCCAGTTGTGTTGCAGAGTACTGACAGTAGGCTGAAACCATTCATCTCTCTGTGAATCCAAATGCAGAAGGGTCTTGAAATGTTCGAGATTTTATTAAGAGACATACCACAAACAAATCAAGATTAATATTAATCCTAAAGCCTCTCTATCTCCTGTTTTCCATAACACTTTGGGCTGATTGAGAATGAATCATATGACAGAGTGGAGGTACGGGGCACGGGAAATTAACTAGAGCTAGGGTTAGGGTTACGGCTACGGTTAGGGTTGAGAGACCTTAAGAGCCTCCAGCTGCAGGGACACTGCATCTGGAAAAGGCCTGCCAAGACAAACGCAGCAATGCCTCAGCAATGCTACGGCTCCAGTTTTTGAGCATGAAAAATCAGATACGTATTTTGGGCATGTAATTAACTAGAGCTAGGGTTAGGGTTCTGCCTAGGGTTAGTGTTGAGAGATCTAAAGAGCCTCGAGCTCCAGGCACACTGCCACTGGAAAGAGCCTCCCAAGGCCATTGCGAGAAGTCTTTAACATGGCTGCTCCTCCACCTTTCTCAGCTAGCGAGCTCAGGCACTCAGTTCAAGTAATTAACTAGGGGTAGGATTAGGGTTACAGCTAGGGTTAGTGTTGAGAGATCTACAGAGCCTCGAGTTTTAGGCACACTGGCGCTGGAATGTTCCTGCCAAGACAATCATGGCAATGCCCCAACTTCGTGTCCCCTCCATTTTTGTGATTGGGAGAACTCTGGTACTGTGTTCAGGTAATTTACCAGGGCTAGGGTTAGGGTTCTGGTTTGGGTTAGGATTAGATGTCTAATGAACCTTGAGCTCTAGGCACATTGTCTCTGGAATGGGCCTGCCAAATTGAATGCCACAAGAGCGCAACATTTCTTCGCTTCCTTTTTTTGAGCTGGATAAATTAATTGTGGATTTTGGATAATTAATTAACTAGGTCTAGGGTTAGGGTTCCACCTAGTGTTAGGGTTGAAAGATCTTCCTTGTCCAAGCTCTTCACTCTGAAAATCCAAATATGATTTTGATATCCATGCAAAATGCAATTCCTCTTTGTATGACATTCATCAAATTGTATTTAAAATAACACTGTAAAAAATGTGATAATAATGTGTACAATGGCAAAGGGAGATGGAATGTATTACTTCACCACTAGTGCCATTTCAATTTTTATCTACTATATTCTCTGGGAAGCAAAATTTCATATGCATGATTTATACTGTCCTGTGTCATTTACCTATCTTCATTTGCAGCTTATAGATATCTGTGGTAATAAATACAACAGTTAAAATGATGAAGAAATTTAGCCATTTTAACCCTTTTAGCTTTTTCCTCCTGCTTGAACCTTCAGTGAAGTTGAAATGAAAAGTATGTGACAATGACACGCTTCCAATAACAAGAGCTTGTGCTTTCATAATCACAGGACTCTGAATTAATTCAAGGTACAAGCAGATGGACAATTTGGCTCAGTAGGCAAAAAACTGATTATTGATCAAAAGGACATTGAGTATTCTTTTTCTTGACAGTCTTGCCTTTCTAAAATGAAAGTTGATAGAACATGTCTCTTAACTGTCCATGAACCAGTAAAAGACTAAATTATTGAGAGTTTGTTAAAAAGCAGAACCCAAATGAACAAAAAATAACAAACCCAAAATTAAATGCTTTGCACTTTTACATCCTGATTCTATGCAGTTATGTGATAGCACCAGTAACGTGACATTGATCCAATATCCTACCTTCAGCAATGCACAACGTGACATTGTGTGATATTGAATGTTCACTATATATATATATATATGTTAAAAGATTCAGAAATAATGACAGACTGACAACATTTAATCAACATGTCAATACTTCCAGTTGTTTCGTATGATCTCATTAATGCTTTGAACATGTAAGCACTGATTAAGTTTTGTTGGGTTTTTTCCTTAAGAAACCATTGCATTCCTTATCTCTGACCAAAATCAACATAAAGTTAATTACAAATTTGTTTAATTGAGCAATAAAATGTTTAGACTTATACTGTGTATCTAAGGTGATGATTTTGTAAACATTATTGCCCTAATAATTTTTGTACTACTCATTCCGTTGAATTTAGTTCATTTTTGAGTTTAAAGCAAAGCATACACAAAAGAATGTATATGTTCTTTGATAATAAATGTCTTGTTCAAATGCCTATTTAAAACCTATCTATTTTTCATCATTAAGAGCGCCTTCTTCCTTGTCTAACTGATATTAAATTATTTAATTAACTTGACATATTGTCTTTGTAAAAACTATCCCTTGCATTACTTTTGTCAGTGGAAATCCCTGACTTAGATAAAATATCACAAAGACTATCTCTTGGAGAATTGTCACAGTCTTAAACATATTTTTTACAAATATAGTTTTATTATCTGTATGATCTAATAGCTAAATGTGTCTAAAAAAATTCCTCAACAAAAAATGACATCCAATGTCCCAAAATCAAATTATACATGTAATTCTGCCTTTGTATCTGAAGACAGGCAAATTTAATTATCCATAGCTGCTGAATATTGCATATGATTTTGTGGGTGATATGTAAATGGTATAGTTTAAGAATGTCCAAGCAATCAAAACATTGTTTATTTAAACATATTGCTTTTCACTCTGCCCAGTTTCTCTGAAACCAACCAACCAAACCAACCTCTAGGTTGGAGGTATTTTATAATCACACTTGAAGAGAGAAAAAATAAAGGAAAAACAAGGGACTGACATTGCATAAATTATTTGGACTACATATTCATCAATAGCACCTTTTCTTACATTTCTATCAAGTCATAATTGAGGACAAAGAGAAAATGACACAGACACTGGCCAACAGTGTGATAAACTTTGGACAGGACTAACTGACTCTGTGCCTTCAGAGCAGAGCTGTGAATGAGAGATGGACAGATCAGTGACTGCCTTGGCTGTCATTGATGCATGAGATGGAGGTTTTTGTATTTTCCTGCAAGGAGGCTTATTGCAAGTGGATATTTCTATATTGTATGCTGAAAATATTTTCTCACTAAAGGCCAACAATGACTTCTTTTACTTTTGAAGCTATTTCAATCAACAATAATGACAAAATTTCTGTGTGTAAATTACTCTTCTGTGACAATATACTATTTTATTTCTCATATTTTAGAACATAGACAGAATATGAAGCCTTCTTTTTAAGTAGAATGGAAATAACATGGAAAATGTAAAAGTACACAGTGTTTAAAAAACGCAATTGCTCAAAAAAACCCCAAAACTTAAAACCTTTTCAGTGATGATGTGTGATTTTAGATTAAATAAATGTAAACAATAATTTTGAACAATAGAAGAAAAATATTATCAAAGTGTATTTGTGATGTTAAGGTAACGATTCATGATCTCCTCATGAGATAAAGGAGGCTTTATACAGCCCAAATGTTCTTTAGGAAATCACAAAAACAAAGAAGAATATTCTTTTATATTCTCTTTGCTCCATATCTTTGCAAGCTATTGTTCACATTTATTTTCCTGCCATTTAGAAACCTGAGTTACATTTAATTAGTTTTTAAACTCTGTACTTCTCTCCTACTGAAGCAAAGGTAGAAGGGAAGGATAGCACATCCCATAACGTGTTCTTGCATCTTCGCAACAACTGCTAACATATATGACGAAACAAGAATAAGAATGAAATAAAACTATTTTCTATTCCCCAACGACAGAATAAATTCCTCGGCTTGAAACAAGCTTTGGCTTGAAAAATTTGTTAACGAAGAGGAGAGGAGACCATTCCCAAAGGGAGAGGGTAACAATTCGATATGAACCACTGCCTCCTGCCAGCTGTAGAAAACAGAGATGAAGATAACCACTTTGTTGGACATAAATATGAGAGTTTGCATGTGACTCTGATTGCTGCACACTTTTCCTTTTGAGTCTTATGATGTTTATATTATGAAGAGGAGCATAATTATCAAAGAAGCTGTTTGAAATTATTATCCGGAGTATTTATTCAGAAATGACAATACCAGTGAAGAGATACCCACATGCCTTGAGAGCGAAGGCATAATCATGTATAGCTGTAATTGAGGGAAAGGTAAGTGAAGGAAAGAACACATGATAAAAAGAGTAGCAATTAGCAATTTAGACACTAATGTTTAGTTGAACATGAATTTACTTTAAATCCTTTAGAGAATGCCTCAACCACAACCTTTTGGGGGCCTGATGAAAACTTGTTTTTTGAAGAGATTTTGTTCACGCCCTTAGATTTTCTATGTGAACCTTTGCCCGTCTGTTGAACTAAAAGCAACTGTAGCTCGGTCAACTCAGGCAATTTTTCGCATAATACAGTTTAGACTTATTTTTATGAGGCAAAGGTTGAAGAAAATAAAACCATTCATTCACTTACAGCAACCTACTATGATTTTTCAGGCATAAAATTGAAATAAGAAGAATTCGGAGCCTATTATTTGGGACAAGTAGCATCTCATTTTGCTCATTTTGTTTGTGGCAGAAGGTTTCACCAGAATTTTTTGGAAAGCATGCTAGTAATACCAGGCACAGCAGACTCTGTCCCATTATTGAAAACAGAGTGTTCCATAAATTTTCCTGGCAAAAAGTTTGTCAGTTGTTACACAATATAAAGCTGCATTATTCTGATTAGAGAATAGAATGGAGAACAGATTAAATTAAAGCAGCACTTTTGTTTCAGTTTAATTTAGACTCTGGCTTCAAGAGTAAATGCTAAAAAATTTGCAGTTGAAAGTCCAGACTTAGCCAAAGCTGCACTATGAGTAAAAAATATGTAATATACAGCATTTTCATGGCATCCTGCTGGCATTTTAGTTTCCAAATGTTAATTCAAGGAAGCATTCAGTGATAAATGCATGTAAGGTCAAGAATTCAGAAATAACTGAAGAAATGATAATACTGCAAAACAGTGGGTTCCCATGGAAATCCATTGTCTGTTCTGAGATTCCCTGGTGATCTGAAGTTCCACCTCTCTCATCAGAGCAACAGTGACTAGAAAGTTAGAATACTGTATTTTCTACAGGCTTGCAGGAACTGTGTGTATCTCTCTGGTTATGCACAAATGAAATATTGAGAAGGATTTTAGATGTCATTTTGGAAAAAAATAGAATAGAAATAATTATTCATGTTAAACCTAACATGAATAAATGAAAACCAAAATAATCCCATTTGTTTTGTGTCAGTCTAGAATTTTTATATTTAAAATTGCTCTCTCATAGAAGTTACATATTGGAAAATATGACACTCTTGTCAGAAATGAAAGCTTTGACATAAAGAAAAATATCCTCATTATATTTCTTTTGACTGCTGCATCAGAAGAGGTAATTTTTTTGTTTAGACGTTGGGCTATAAAGCATCCTAACACTCAAAGATAGTCTCATGAAAACTGATAGTACTTTTCCCTGCAAAATGCAAAAAAAAGAATGATTTTTGTGATTCATAGATTTATCCTTATTATTTGCTACTTTGTGTTCAGTCAGGAATTATATTAAACACCTTCTATGATTTGTGGTCAGCAAACATGCTAACAACTTGCAGCATGCTATCAACAGTGTCTATTTTAAAGCAATTTTGTCTCACAAAGTCATTCACAAGCAATTTACTTGAGACAGGCAAACAAAATCATTAACTATCTGAAGCCACTCTGACCTGGGTCAGACCTGGTAAAAACAGCTGCTTCATAATGATATCCAATTTCCTTGTAAATCCTGTTCAGAGAAATTCATAAATCACAAGTTGCTATCAGGCTACAGTAAACCTCTCTTTTAAACCATAGCCCTACGGAGATTATCTGAAAGCATATTATACAACTATCTGAAAGGGTCAGTTGTTGCCAACTGGAGCATTAAGAACTCATTTATACCTGTTTACAGCCAGCTGCTATCAAAGGCCCACAAGTTGGGAAGCAGAAATATAATGTACCCATAATTTTTTCAAGCCGCCTTTGACTCTCAGTGTTCAAATGAAACAACAAACCTACTGCCTCTAAACCACAGACAAACAGTCCAGAAGAGGAATTCAGGGGACTAAGTATGAAGTGACAATTAAGATACTCTGGGGTATCCTACCTGGCCCTGAACTGCTGCTCAAGAAAAATCCTAGACCTAGGGTTGTGTTGTGTTTCTCTCATTACCTAAAATGGCATTAGTCAATGATATTTAGGCATCTCCATTTTTCTTTCATTGCACCTTAAGGGTAAAAAATTCTCCCTAATTTACTACTAATCTGCTGATCTAGAGTGTGTCTAGAACATTATTCATGAAGAAAAAATCTAGCTTTCCATCTCTTCTGTATGTGTACAGATCACATTTACAGTAAAGTGAGGAATTTAAATATGAGGGGTAATAATATACAAAAAAACCAAACAGCAACAAATTTCCTGGTGTCAAGATAGATACCTGAGGAAAGGTGGAAAAGCACCAACTACAACAGAAGGTAGTATAATTTCTGCATTCTTCTGTATGCTTATCTCCTATTAAAATTACATTTTCAACACCTTCTAAAATAACCCCAAAAACATATAAATACCTATTATTCCTAAATCTACCAAGCAGAACAAAAATGGTCCTAAGTAAAGCAGCAGCAAGCTGTCCCTATGTTCCAAAATATGAACCAGTGGGAAAGATCAGTCTGGCTGAACAAGTTTGGTTTGAGCTCAGGGAGAAAGGAGAGTTCATGAACTTTGGAAGAAGGGGGACACTACTCAGGCATACTATAAGGTATAGTATGCCAGGACACAATTAGAAGAGCCAAAGCTCAACCAGAACTCAATCTGAGTACTTCTGTAAAAGACAATAAAATTATTTTCTCTAAGAATATTAGTAACAAAAGGAGGGTTAAGGAGAATCTCCATTCTTTATTGTATACTGTGAGAAGCATAGTGACAAAGGATGGGGAAAAGACAAAGTTGCTTAATTTCTTATTTGTCTCAGTCTTTAGTAGTAAGATTATTTGTTCTTGGGTCATCCAGGCTCCTGAATGCAATGACAGGAATGGGGAGAAGAAGGAAGCCCCCATAACCCAAGGGAAAATGGTCAGTGACCTGCTACACCTTTAAGATGTACATAGGCCTAGAGGACCAGATGGAATCCACCCAAGGTTACTGATGGAGCTGGTGGAAGAGAGCTCGCCGAGCCACTCTCCATCATTTAGCAGCAGTCCTGGTTAACTGGGGAGATCTTGGTGGTCTGGAGGTAAGCAGATGTGAGACTCATCTGTGGTAAATTCTGGAAGGAGGATCTAGGGAATATGCCTGTCAGTCTGACCTCTGGGGAAGGTAATAGCTGCTCATAGAAATGGTCGAGTCACTATCCCTGTAAATACTGAAAAGAGGTGGAGATGTGCTGCTTAGGAGCATAGTTTAGTGCTGGACTTGGCACTGTCAGGTTCACAGCTGGACTTAATGATCTTAGAGGTCTTTTCAAACCTGTGATTCTCTGATTATATGATTCTAAATGTTGTGTGGATTCTTTCAGTGTTGCTGATTCCATGGAAGAAAACAAATCAAAACAAAACCAACCCGCTTTCTATAAATTTAATTGAAGTGTCTGTGCTTTTATATCTATGCAAAACCCATTCCAATTTCATCAGTAAAGTTTTATATGAGAATACAATGCCTGATATTGGGGTTTTTTTCAGTTTTAAGCTATATGTGAGGTAATGTTAGTGGACACATAACCAGATTTATATACTGCAATGAAAAGATTTTGAAATGCATAGCAATTCAATGCTATCCTACAATCTTTCTGTATCCATTTTCTTCTGGTCTTAGCCAAGAAATCCCATTAACCTAGATGTCAGCAGACTTCTAAAAAGCAGGAAAATGCTACTCAACTATATTTCTTTTTACAACGGAGACTATACAAACTGTTTAAACATTTTTAATCATTCTGTTTTTCTATCTGGTATTGAATAGTCTTCATGTAAAATACTACTCAATAAAGAAGTATGAAAAACTGGTTTCAGCTATTAAAAATGTGCCTACTAATATGCCATGTAAACTTTTAGGAAATCATTGGAGGTAACAGATGATGAAGAGGGAGTTTTTTTGGCAAATTTAGTAGTGCAGATCATGATACTAATTACAGAACCATACAACCAGGCTAATTACATATTAGTAATTGACAAAACTGTTGGTAATGACAGGGGTTGTGTTTTCAGTCTGTTTTTGTATGGTTTGGGTTTTTTTTAGTTTTAGGGCTTTTTTCGTAAATGCAAAGATGAATGCTTTAAGGTTGGATTTTTTTGATATGTGAAATCCTTCTTTTAGAAGTTCTTTACTTTTTGAACTAAACAGTCCTTACTAAGAATAAAAATCAAAATATGTAATTCCTTCACCATCAAATTTACATGAATGATTAGACATGTATCTCAGTGCTTTATCATGTTACTCAAAAAATTAGGCTTACAATAGCTAACCAGCAGATTAATGGAGGCTGATGTTAAAACACAAAAAAAACCCCAAAAGACCTGTTCTTTCTGGATCAATTCAGTTATTTACTAGAATATAACGTAAAGCATTACATAATTACAGGATTACATGATTGATAGATGGCAGACACTTAATTCAGATTAATATTGAAATTTTGCTGAGCTCTGAACAATAAAAAAGACTGCACAGAATGCAATGAGTTTTGATTAAATAATGGTTAAAAATGCTTCATTATTTCTTCACATCACTAGCAACACATCATCCTTAGCAACTTAAAAAACCACGACCAAAACTCAACAGGCTACATCTAATGCTACAATTCTATGACATGTCTGCTGAAGTTCACACTGAAAAACACACAGAACAAATGTAAGTAATCAGGAACTTAACCTATAAAGTCTGCAACCTATCTGTCACATTTTGAAGTCTCAGACAACCCTGGGCATGTGAAATGGCACCAGACATCTGTGATTACACAAATGAATAACATGGTGATATGCAGGTGCAGACACCTGTGTTGTAAACATTAACTTATGTATCTCAGTCTGTAAATACTAATTAAAAAATTGGCAGATTTAATGATGAATATAAGCCAGACGAGTGAGTGAAACCACTATTACAGTGATATATTCTACGATTCATTTCTGAAATTGCAGAAAATGCTGCTCTTGTTTCATTACCAAATTAATGTCTTCTTTCACTATATTCTTTAATACTTTTAACTTTATCCTCTAGTTCTCTCTTTTTCATGACACATTCTTCCCTTCTTAGTGTCACTTCCTATGTAGTGTCACTAACATTTTTGTTTGCTTTTTTTTCCTGATACATAGCTTTCTTTTTTTAAGTAAGCCTAGAAGATAAAAAAAATCAAATAAATAGTGTTTTGTGTTTTCCAGTTGTGTTGGGTTGTCCTCTCTTTTCCCTCATCTACTTTGTTTATAAATTTCTCACAGCAGTAAAAAAATATTATTGTACCTACACAGTGAGTAACAATTTTTTATTTAAGCACTATATTATTCAGCATAAATAGTAGACTACAGTGTTTAGAGTTATCTAATGTACTATATAATGTTAACAGCATTTGAGGTAATGCTTTAAAAAAATAAACTGTATTTTAGTTGTTATTCAACAGATTTTATGTGTGCCCATTTTGGTGTAAATATATGTGATCTTAAGTTGATACTAAGAAATATGTAGAGTAGGAAAGTAAAACAATATAAAATACCTTGACTGGAATTTTGATTCCAATTGATTCAGTTATCTTACTTAAATTGAATTCCAGTGTATTTACTGTTTCTGATTTATATACCATAAGTCAGATAAGAGGTAAATTTCATTAAACCAGTTACATGGCTATTATATTTCTGAAATTTTAAGCAAATATTGACAATGGTATTTAGTCATCTGTCCAATAAAATCAGGGCTGTTTTTTCAAGCAAGACAGCTTTTTTTCTCTTCCTCTGCTCAGACAAGGAATCATTAAAAAAACAACACAATTTCTATTTTCACTTGGTGCATATTATATTCTACAGAAGTGATGCTATTTTTCACCTTGTTAAATTACTTTTTTATTACTTCATGTAATCTGTAAAATAGGTTTTGTTACTTTTCTGCCATGTCTTTCATCAATCACATTGGTAGGTTCAGTTTTTCTGAGCTCAGAATGTCTATTAGAATTGAAGATTTTGATCCATAGAGGATCAAAAAATTTAAGTGACATTAAAGCACCTAATTTTCATATTAGGTGCTTACTTTCAACATCTGGATACTCAAAAGTTAATGTCCTGAGATTCTGGTAGGTATCTGAGTTTAAGTTCCCAAAGCAGTATGTTAAAGACTTAACTAAGCCAAGCCAGACAACCTCTTTTAAGTCCCGTTCACATTTACCATATAAATATATTTCTTTTGCTAGGATGCCTCAAACTTGATCATGTTGCCACATATCTAGCTTCTGTCTCACGTGTCACCAGAGATTCACCTTTGCCAGATTAGTTGAGGCCTATATGGCTATTTTCAGAAGACATGAGCCATTTTCCAGACTCTGTTGGCTGTGTGGACTGCATAGTCAACACCAATAGTAAGAGATTTCATAGTTATCTGACAGCCAGCATCTACCTTACAGACACATAATTGTTAGTTGTACATGTTTTAATGTTCTAGCTTGTTTATATCCTGTAGTTAGAAGGCTGCCATTTGTTTTTAATTTTGACCTATTAAGTTTAGCAAATTAGGTAATAATATACAGCAGGGGTGATTATTAATTCAATTAATGAAATTATTGTTTGCTATGTAAGCTATGTAAGAAATTCTAAACAATTTAAAGCACTCTGAAAAATATTGATCTCTTAGGTGACCTGTACTGGAGTATACCTAAGTAAATATAACATTTCATGGTACTTAGGACATTTAAAAAAACATGCATCCATACATGGTACGCCTTCTGTTTCCTCTACTTGTTGCCTGTTCTCACATCTACTGGTTGGCATGTTGTTCTCTGTTGCATTTTTAGAATATTTTGGGGAGAGAGGATTGGGGAATGATATCAAACAAATTAAGGAATTATTACCAGTGAAAATATCCCAGTGGATTAAATAATCCATCTTCATTCCATGGTAATACTAATGCCTGTCCTTTCTGATATATGTGTACTTATCAACAGGAATTTCTGAACCTTATTCTGTCACCACAATCAATAAATCACAGTATTTGTACATCTGACATCTTACTGAATGCTCCCAGACTTACATTGCAGCTCACACTATTTGTACATCTGGGATTGCTATTGTGACCAGACTTACAGTGTAGACATGCTGTTTGTACATCTGGTACTTTGCCAGACCTATGGAGTCAAATTAGTTACTCTAAAATATCATCTGTGAAGGTCTCCCAGGGAGTCACACAGACAGATAATATATTGACTAACATGGGGAAGCCTAGTTGCCCCCCAGGCCTGTTGCATTTGCAGATGAGCCAGAAAGCAAGGTCTTCTTTTCCTAAATATTTCCAGGATAGTAGACCATTCCCTTTAACAGTGAGACGTGGGTGCAAAATATTTTCCTCTTCTGTGTTTCTTCGAGAATTCAAGAATAATTTCAAATTAGAAACTCAACATAACCTGTATTGATAGTGCCCAAGGGACAAAATGTAGGATGTGATGCTATAATGGAAATATAAAATGCATAAAGGATATAGGTAATGTCAGGATGGATGATAATTTTATGCACCAAACAGGTGCATAATGTAAAATAAAAAGACGTCAGAACAGTTCGGGTTAGAAGCACACAGTTAGAGGGGAAAGGCTTTCACAGAATGAATAATAGGCTTTCAAAATGGTTTCACAATCCTGCTGAGCAAGAAGATGATTTAAAGATACTGAAATCATGTAGGAAAAGAGAGACTACTTACCTTAAAGTTTGGCTTTTCTGAGGATCCCCTGCCTAATCCTGAGTCCCACAGAATGAAAAATCTGGAAGTTCTCAGACCTTTGGTTGTCCACAAAGCATTGATGGGAACTCACATCAACCTCCAAATAGATATGTCAGGTTTATGGAGTGAAGGGAAATGAATCAGCAAACCTAAACCACAGTTTTCAATTCTAACTTTAACCACAGGTCAATACACTGTGCTATCTCAGCATGATATTTTCCAAAACAGCGTAGGATCTTCTCTAAAGCTCCTTTTATTATTGATGAAAATTACTGGAGAGCTAAACTATAAGAGACTAGTCTAAATTAAAAAGTATAACGGTAACAACTGCTTCATAAAGACAGAGAAAAAATTAAATGTTAAAATTAGGGAAATAAAATAGTTTTATATATGTAAATAAACTGTAAATCAGAATAACATCATTTTCTCTCTTTAAATATATGATAGGTATACAAACTACTTATTACATGCAATCAGTGCAAATCTGAATTACATCTGTATTAAAAAAAGCAACTTCAACATCCATTTTGAGTTCTTTAATTTTAGGATGATAACATTTGCTTTGAAGGGCAGTTCCTTACAATGCTGTCTGGTAAAAAATGCAAACAGTGAAATTAAATTAAGTGTCTAGAGGCAGGCAGAGATCCAAATCAGGCCATTCTGCTCCTGCTAAGTGACTCCTGTGGTATTCAAATTTGTGTTTGAAACAGATTGTTTTGGTCTAGGAGATGGAAACAGAAAAGAGTTCAGACACTTTCTTTTAGCAATAATGGTGCCAGGGAAAGAATGTCAATGAATGGCAGTAAAAACTGTAATGGATTTGCACATAAGGTTTTGTACACTCTAAGCTGAAACACTAAAGTGACTGCTGAGGTTTTGTATAAGCACCCTTATTGAGAAGGGATTTGAGGCTTAGCAGAAATCCTGGAAGGTTATTAAGATAGAGATCGGCTGCTGCATAGAATACAGAATCCTGGAAAAATCCACAGAATTATCTTGATTTTGTAGCATCTGGCTCACATCACTAATGCCTTGAGCACTGTTATTCTGTGAACTGAATACTCAGTGTCAGGAAAATGGCATTGAAGAAACAAATACTCACCATGTCAGCATGAAGAGGAATGGGAAATAGGAATAGAAAAATGTGAAATAGTGAAAAAAAAATGTATAAATGCATGCACCTATTTTTGACTACTTTAAATAAATTGCAGGAAACTTTAGGGTTACCTGAAGGTAAGACTGATAAATCTGAAGGAATGTAGAAATAACTGTCAGGTATCTTTAACATTTAACTTCAGCAGTATTGGGGTATTTCTTTAAGCTCCTTGTGGCTGTACACAACTGTACGACTTTGTTTTTGATAACAGACTTGCATGTCAAAAAAAAGGTTGGACAGGTTGGTTGAAATTCCTTACATCAACAGAAAAAAATGGGTATGTCTTTGCCACAGGCTGATATTTTGGTTGTGTTGGACCCCTTGCTCTCAACAGAGAAAAGAACAAGCAAAATTTGGCACTTGACTTCACTGGCTTCTGGAAGTAGTTCAGATCTTTGTAATTTGTGAGTTTCTGGAGCCAGACTAGATTGGATCACTGTTATTTAATACTGGCAGCATATCAGTGACTGCTAGCTCAGGATACTGTGTTCTGACCAGAATTCTCCCTAGGCAAGAAAAGCTAGGCAAAAAAAAGGGGAAATACGATTTTTTTTCTCTCCTCTCCCTCTTCAGTTACCTGTTCAAATAACACTGCACATGAATTTGTGTTAAAGGCTGTGTGGTTTCCTAATAATTTATCTTAAAAAACCCAGACAAAACCAAACCCCAAAAGAGAAAACTGACTCCAAGCATGCAAACAAACAAAACTACAACCAAAACAACCAAGAGATTCAGGCTTCCCATAATTAAAAATACAGACAATGAAACACATTAAACCATTTATTCAAATCTACATCCTGTCAAATGAAGAATTAGTTTTATTGGTAAAAAAAAAAAATAGCCACACTGAAAACTTCCCCTGATTTAGTTAGAAAATAAATAACCGAAAATATTACCTTCAGCTTTGGTTGAATTTATAGTTGTATTAACTATATTTAAAGAACTTTTCTTCAGCTTTCACGATGGAGTAGGTTGAAGATTGTAGCACAAGTAATTCAAATAATTGGTATCAAGATGGGCTTCCTACATATCCTGCCTATGATATTTCTACGCTATTACTAATTTCCTATATTTTCAGGGTGGGTCTATTTTTATCTTTTTTTTTTCATATTTCCACTTTTCTTCTCCTCACTATTCCAGAAAAATGTGTCTGTAAATCCAAATTTGTCAATAATTTAGCCTTTCCAGAACACTGTACTACCTGGCAAGCACAAAAAGATGTCCACCCACACATGACAACTTGGGCTTTGTAGTAACTTGAGTCTCTCCTAAATGTGATCCAAAGGTATTATGGGATTATTTCCCTACACTTAGTAGTGTTTTAAGATTTTTTGAGGTAAAATTGGACAAAGTTTAAAAGGGAGAACATTGAATAAGCAGTTGTATTTGGTCTGGCTGAGATCATATGCCTCACAGCAGCCCTCACAGCGCTGTGCTTGGCATTAGTAGCTTAGAAAGGAGCTAGTAAAATACCAGCATTTTTGCACTTCTGGGCAGTGCTCAACAGCATCAGGGCAGTCTCTCTGACGTTTCCCCCTGATCAGTATCCTGGGTGTGGACAAGATTTTGGAAGGGTGCGTAGCTGGTACAGTTGAGTCAAACTGACCAAAGGGATGTTCCATTCCATATGGCATCTTCTCAGATATAAAAGCTAAGAAAAAGAAGGAGTAAGGGTAGGAGCACTCATTATTTTTGTCCATCTTCTGGAGAAACCACTATGCATACTGAAGCCCTACTTCCTGAGAAGCAGACTGACACCACCTGTTGACGAGAAGTAAAAAAAAAATCTATTGTTTTTCTTTGCTTCTGTGTGTGCAAACTTTGCTTCCACTTTATTAAACTGCCTTTACTTTAACCCAAGATTTTTTCTGTTTTATGTCTTCCATCCTGTCCTGCTGACAAGGGGCATGATAGAGCAGCTTGGTAGGTACCTGACATGCAGACAAAGCCAACTCACCAGAACAATGCTTTATAATAAAATTAAGAATATAAATGAAACATCATACACACCTTTCAGCTTCTCCAGCTGCTGCTGCCATTGAAGCTTCTGTCATTCTGGAGACTACAGGAGAGACTGGGACAAGGAGACAGAGGTGACAGCAATCAGCAAAAAATTTGCTATTGCAATGACCATAGAGAAGCACATTTGAGACCTTCAGTATCAAACTGTGTTGCTTCAGCTTTATTCACAGAAGGATGTTTTAAGCACTTGACAGATCCTTCCTTTTGTAGATTTTAATCTTACTGTATTTTTTAAAAAGGCTGTTGGAAGAAAAAGGGAAATAAAAGAGTCTGTATTAACTTGTACTTTTCATTGTTGGAACTCTTAAATGCTGGGGACTCCACTGTGTTTAGCATTACACAGAAGTATAATAAAAGATAGCTGCTGTCACAAAGAGATTTATAATTTGAACTATAAGGCACAACAGCCTGGGAATGGGCAAAGGTGTCTGAACTCGTTTTGAGGTAAGTTGCTTTGTCCACAGTGTCTGGGTGTAATGAGCCAACAGTAGTGCTCAGCACACACTATGGTCAGAAATCCAGGTGTTCAACATCATCACTGACATTTCTGTACTGCATTGCCTTTGACAGCAGATTGATGATGGTGGTGGATTCACTGTGGCAGCAGAATTGCTTCTCTGGGGGCCCTGGGCCCTTTATCATTACCCTCAGCCCAACTTTGCATCTGACTTCACCTTCATCTCCAAGGTAAATGTGTACAATACAGTGCTGTGTACCTCAGGAGAGTGGGGTAGACAGGCAGGAAAATGATACATGGGAGCAGCAGGTGGACTCTCCAGCCATTGTCTGGGGAGGAATCAGGGAATAGGCTACTGTTGTTCAGCAGATCTGTGGACTGAGAAAGGCAAAATGTGAGGAAGGAAGAGTCTTCCTTGCTGCTTGGCTGTGGATAAGCTACATGTTGTCAAGTAATTAGCCAGGCAATTAATCATTGGTAATATTGCAGTGATTGGCATGATGGTTTTGACTCAAAGTTAGATCATTCTCAGCATGAAGCCATGCCTTGGGTATTTAGTCCTACCTTGATGACAGCTTAGTCAACTTTGTATCACGCACAGAGTATGCATGTGCTCCAGTTATGCCTTCCCACATGAGTGAAATTTTGTCTGATTTCCTTGGTAAAAGTGTTACAATTGCTGTTTTCCAACTAAGATTTTTCTCAAGAAGTACCAACAGTTTTGAATTGCTCCATACTTATGTCTTTTTTCTGGCAGTGACAGATTTTCTGCAACAAAGGAACTTTGTATTCTGTATTTTCCAAAGATTATTAGATGGTGGTGTTCATCCTGGATCACAGTATAAACTGAATAAGATAAAAATGCATTTACACTATTTTTTAAATTTGGAACTGTATTTTAGTTTTAACGTAAATCCATTTTTGATTGTCATAGATTCAACTTGCAGTGTGGTTTTGTTGTAAGCTAAGCGTATTCCTTTCCAGAGGAAAAAAACCTGTCATTTTTTTTTCAGTTGTATCCAAAGCTGGTCTAATCCCTAGTAGTGACATATGTATTTTTATTCCCTCCTAGCAGGTATTTGTACACATTTCTAAGATTTCCTTGAGTCTTCTCTTCTTGATGCTGAACAGTCCCACTGTTTCAGCCTAGCTCCTCCTGTCAGATGCCCCTGGCTCTTTATAATCCTTTAGCCTTTAGCTGCACACACTTCAGTTTTTCCATGTCCCTCCTTTACTGTGGAGCCCAGCACTGAACCCAGCAGTCTTGATGTGTCTCCTTGGGCCTGAGGAGAGGGAAAGGATCATTTTCCTCAATCTGCTGGGAGCACTCTGCCTGTGGAAGCCCAGGAGGCATTTGGCTGTCTTTCCCAGGAGGGCTTCATGTTCAACATATCATCCACCAATATGCACAGGTTCCTCTCTGCATAGTTCCTTTTCAGACAGTCTCCAGCTTTTGCTGGAGCAAGATGTCATTCCTCCCCAGGGGCAGAACATGGCATTTACTTTTGCAATCATTACGGCATCATTATTACTTTCTGTGCAAAATTCTGTGTAACTAGCAATGTTTCAAAACAATTTTTGTACAAGCCAATCTTAAGTTTCTTTACTTTGTTTTGCCCTTTTTAGATTACAGAGATTTTATTCACTCGTAATGCTGCAAATTACAAAATTTACCGTACTGTTTATTCAATGCTGGTTTTCAGATTGATGTTTACTAAGAAGAAATTATCAATACCTATTGATTGTAAATTTTCTATATGGTAATACCACAACATTTTCTTTTGAATATGTCAAAATAAATACTTTCGGTATGAAAACAAAGCACATGATTTTTTGTTTTTGTTTTTCTTTTCCTGTAGATACTTCTATAGATTATACACTATCTTTTACACACATTTTAAGATATATTTCCCAAGATTATAGTTATCGCTTAAAATATACAGCATGGCTTTCTCATTTTTAGCCTTTCTTTCATCCTGTCTTTAAAATAACAAACATACATACCTAACAGAATTATTGTGAAGTTTACAAGCCTGGTACCCTGAAGCAGTGTATTATGCCTTGGTCAAACACATATTGAGCTTTTCCTTTTCTTTGTAGTTTAAGTGCAGGTATTCTACAGTCTTCACTTCACCAAGTTTTTGTCATCTTTCCTGAGAGCTATCTAGGGCTGCATTTTTTATTCCTCAGGGAAAGGTGGAATTACTGCCAACAGTTTTTCTTTTCTTATCTTGACCTGGTGGCTGAGTGGCTTCTGTGATGTTCTCTGGTGCCTTTCATCCACACTCCTGCTGTGTGAGCAATGCTGAGCTTTGGCTGCAGCGTCTCTCCCCAGTCAGTTGCTTCTGTTCTTTTAGCTGAGTGAGGATAATTACTTCACTGGGATACAGTCAGCTCCCACTGAAGTCAAGGGAGCTAATAGAATCTCAAATAGCTAATAGAAGAACTGCTTTGTTTCATGTGGGGTTAAATACGATGAAGTTGGTTCAGTGTGATATCCATTTCAAACCACAGTACTATGACCAAACTCAGCTTCTGGGGTAGTATTCTTATTTTATTTGGTGTATTCCTAAGGTTGCATTTTCTGATAGTACTACAGTTTGATATAACAAAATATTTAGATGTGTATTTAGAACCTCCAGCCTTTGATTGGAAGTTCATAATTTTTTCCAAAATAATAGTGGGAACCCCCCCCCCCCTTTTTTTTTTCTGTTACACCTTTCTAGTTGGGGCTGTCATAATATCTTTTTAACTGATTGTGAACAAAATGTATATGAGCCACCACAATTTTCTTACCAAAATAAAAGAAATAAAGAAAAAATAAATTTTTTCCCCCTCTCCTCTGCACAGCTGTGGCAGGAGAGAGCAGAGAGAGCAGATGTTGTAGGTGCCTAGCATTTAGCCCAGATCAAGCCATGATCAAGCCACACCCAGCTGTGCCAACGCCACCACTAAACCCTCTCTAAGTGCCACATCCATCCTGCTTTGAAATACCTCTAGGGATGGTGACTCCACCCACCAGTTTCTGGGCTGCATGTTCCAATGCTTGACAACAATTTTGATGAAGAAATTTTCCTTAACATCCAGCCTAAACCTCCCCGGGTGCAACTGAAAACCGTTTCTTCTTGTCACTTGTGACTTGGGGGAAAAGCCCAACCCCAGGTCTCTGCAGTGTCCTTTTAGATAGCGGTAAAGAGGGTCCTCCCTGAGCCTTCTTTTCTCCAGACTGAACTCCAGTTCTTTCAGCCACTCCTTACAAGAACCTTCACCAGCTTTGTTGCTCTTGTTTGGACATGTGCCAGCACCTCAAAACCTGACATAACATTATATATATTTTGTCCCAAACCTGGTATTTACATTAAAGCCCAATTACTGCAAGTAAAAATGGATTTAGAAGAAAAGAGAACCTGGAAGCACTAAATTTTATTCATTGTTAGAGCAAAATCCATGACTATATAAATGATTATTTTAATGCCTGAGAAAAATGCAGCCAGGTGGTGTCTTTTCTGTGCCAAGTTAAGACCAAAAGCAATATTTGACCAATACCCTTTGAACTCACTGTTAAAAGTGAAAGTTTAGCTGTGAACCTCTGACACAGCTAGTACTACATCATAAAATTGTTGTAATATGTTTGTTGAATTTAATGTAATGCGACACTAAACTGGCAAAAAATGACCTTGTTCAGTAGGCAGCAGATTTGATTTAATCCATGAGACAATGACAGAGAAGCGGATGCAAACATTAGAAATCCTTTTATTCATTTTAGTCCCTGTGAAAGATGAATTTTACTGTGGAATCAAAAAGTACATACTAAAGCACCTCAAGGAATGGGGGATGTCTAATCTGCTGGCTGCGTTAGGATTTACCATCCCCTTTTCACGCACTGTGCATCAGCCTGAAGAGCAATATTCAGAGCCATTAGCATGATCAATAATGGCAGGGAAAGTCACTTCCTATTAACATTTGCCTCACCATACTTAGGTTTCTTGTGCCTGTAAATAGTTCTCTTTCTACTGACAAGCCGGTTTGGCAGGAATAGTTTCAGGGAATCTTAGCTTTGCCAGCATGCCTTCTTCTAAAGTTAAATGCCTTCTTCTGAGCACTTCCCTTTTTTTTTTTTCCAGTTCACTCATTGACTGCCTTTGCCTTATTTATTTTACCTTGATTTTTTTTTCTTTATCTTCTAAAAGTATCTAGCCTTTTAAGCAAAAAATTATGCTTATCTTTACAGATATTCCACAGTATGAAAGCAATAAAATTGGCTCTCTTATATTCTCTGTATTATTGTGGGTATGGAATGTTAATACTAAAATAAGCTTATCTTTTTTTATTTTCAACTGATATAAAGAGCTATATGGATAATAATATCAATTGCTGCAACACACATATTTAGTATGTACTTTATTAAGTAAAATGTTTCTAAAGACATATTCAAGAAATATTTCACAAACTGACAGGGCAACAACAGCATATTCTGAAATGTTTGAAGGGTGTACAGTACAATTCAAATGCAATATGGTTTTGGTAGAACTTGATCTCATTTAAATTTTTAAAATAATGGGGTTTGTCTTTTGGTGTTATTAATGATTTTACTTGAAAAAAAAATAATTCAAGCAAAGCCAACCAAAATAAGTTTTACAGAAAAGATCAGAAAAAAAACCACAGTGAGATAATCAGAAGATTAAATGGTTTAAGGAGCTACTCACTAAGAATATTAAAATAGAGTCCAAATGTGTCAAAGACCAGCTAAGGAATTTGAACTACTCTTTCAACTCAATTTTAGATATTTAATCTTGGTGTTTCTGTAGGGAGGGGCTTATTTTTGTTTGTTAGTCCTTTTTTGTTTGGTTTGGTTTTGACTTGAAGTAGCAGTATGGTATGAAACAAAGGTGTGTAAGCCAAATCTAGAATGTTTTATTTGAGAACTCTATGAGTTTCATAAAAACTCAGTCAGCATGAACACAGATTGTACAGAAACTGCATTCAAAAGTTGAGCTGAAGGTAAAGGTTGCTTTTGGTCTCTTAGTGGCTTAAGTTATAAAAGGCAAGTTGTAACTCAGTGTGATTTCCAGCTCTTTAAGGGAGCTACAACTTTATTTATATATCCTGACAAACAGTGTGACTGCTACTATTATGACTATTGAGCAGCTTGTTTCTGAAAGAAGAGTCAGGAAGAAAAATCATAGCTGGTTTATGCCAAATAAGGTATCCTGTGGTAGTTGTGCTGAGCACATATTTCACGTTCTGCTTAAGCCATGGAAAGAGCTAGAATTCATGGGTGTAAAGGAAAGCTGAACCAAGTCTATAGCACTGATAAAGCACTACAATTATAGGATCAAAGATAAAGTTCAAATTAAAGATGTATTTTAACAAGAACTTCTAGAATAATAAACCTTATAAAATAACTATCAAATGGTATCTTCAAGGTCCAGGCAGAGAATATGTATATTTTTAGGAACATTATTTCAAGCATGCATGGTTGAAATAATATGCTTTAAAAAAATAAAAAAAAGCCTGGTCTAATTATCATAAAATTATAACGCAAGATTTTTGAGACATCTGGTTAATTTATTGGCAAATCTGGGAATACTTCCATGTTTCTTGGTCCATTGTGCTGAGTAGTCCAAGTTAGGTTGTACCTACTAAAGAAAGAAAACATAATCTTTTATTTTCTAACACAGGTAGGACACAATAATTTCGCAGTTCTTCTTATTTCAAGGACATGACATTGCATTACTTCTTGCTTTGAATAACTTGTGTAGATATTTATACTCCTGATGAGGTTTTCACATTTTTTGTCAAGCATCACCCTGCTGCTCTGTATTAAGATACTTACCTCACTAAGATATAAGAGGCACTGCACTAGTGTTTCCGGTGTGTATCCGTTGTATGAGTGTCACACAGTTGTATGGGTGTCACTAATAGTTTGCCAATATCTTTACAGTCTGTGTCCCACAAAAACATCTTTTGGAACAAGTCTTCTTTTTCATGGAAACAAGGCATCAGTAAAGCAAAATGCCTGTTATTTGATTTCTGCTTAATACAATACAAAAGTTATATATATATATCTTATCTATAAACATTTCTTTCTACAGAGATCCAAGAAATATTTAAAACTAACTTTGGAAAACTTACTGAGCTCTTGTATTCAAAATATTGATTTGTACCATTGCTTACTCAAACCTTTTGCATTTTCATAGATAACATGCTTGCTGCTTATGATAAATAAGTCTGATCATTATTCATTTGCATTGTTTTTTTTCAATTTCCTTTTCTATTGACAGTAGTCGTGGTTTTCTTTAGTTGTTTATTCAGTAAGAACACTTTTGATTTAAAGAGCTTGATTTTATTTGTCCTGAATAAGTCTTTGAGGATATATAACTTTGGTAGGCAGTAGACCTATAAACAATGTCTATTATCACTGTCTTAACCACTAAAATTTAAGCATCCAGGAGGGAAAATTGAAGAAGATGTTGCTTGCAATTTTTGTTTTTATAGTATTACTATGAAAAACCTTTTTCTTTTTGCATGCCTTTGTGAGAATTCATTATCATGTATCAGATATATTTTTTGTAATCAACCAGACAATTTTTTAGGACTGAAACCACTTGGGACTCAATTGATGAAGGATTGGATTCCCTCATTATGCCTAGTCCCTACCTTCGTCAATAACAGACAGTGAAAAAATAAATATATATTAAGAGAGGCTGTATAGTATTTACAAACAAAGTATACATGAACACATTATAAATGTCCACACTTCATAAGAAACGTAGTTACCAATGTGAAAAGCTGTGTATATCATACGTTCCATTAAAAAAAAAAGAAAGGGTTAATACGGGGAGATAATTTTCTTCTTATTATTATTATTAATATTATTATTGCTAAATATAAAATAGTTATAAGAAATATTTTTTAAAAAATAATTCCGGGAAATCTGGAATGTGCCCTATTTGCATCTGTGGTCAATTTTCAGTGTTTTATAGGAATGCAGGAAAGAACTTTTATCAATGTGAATCAGGTTTTCTCTCCATCTAAGAAGGAAAGTAGAAGAAAATTATCATTCTTAATTTGCTATATCCTTATTAAATGTAGTAAAATTTCTCTATGAACTTAATTTTAGGATATTTGACCGAAAAAAATATAGAATGTTCTTAGATGCTTTACTCTCTTTTACCCCAAAAAACTGTGGTTTTCATGCAAGTATTTAGCAGCTCAATAAAACTAAATGGAAGACAGAAAATCTCATAGGTAGATTCATAAATCCTTCCTAATCATAAGTATCAAAACACAGGTGTAGAAAGGGATTACTGCTGTGTGGTATGGGAATGAGAACACTAATTACTGAATTCTCATTGGGGTTCCCAGGTTCATCTTAGCTGATTTCATTCAGTATTTGGGGATATGCATGTTATCCAGAGATCAACTCCAGCTGACAGCTGAGGATTTTTTCACATATTCTGATGACCATCAGATTTGTCCCATATAGTTTGCTATTGCCTTATTCCAAAGAGCAGATTGTTTCATAGCAGGCATATGGAGGATACAATAATAATATGAACTTCTAATAGTTTGAATTTCTAGCTAAGTTGAATGTCCCTTAGTCTTCACAGTTTATCACAAAATGCTGTATGATTAATCAATCCTGATTTCTTTCACAATGATTTCAAATCTGGTTCTCAAATAAATAGTAATTTTTTTTTTGATTCTCTGAAGTGCCAACATTTGAGCTTCTATCAGAGATTAAAAGTACATTAAAAGTAAGAAGCATTGTGTTCTATGTTATCTTGTCTTTTTTTTTTAGTTCTAAATCTCTTGCTCCTTTTTTCATTTTTACATATATTATTATACTTCCTATCTTAAGCTGTATAATATAACAACAAAAGATACTCTAAAAAACAATGAATGGGCTTCATTCTCATCATGAATTTGATATCCTTGTTGTTTCATTGCCATGAAGGCCCCGTGTTCTAGAATAAAACTACAAAAAAAGCATTAATTAGAAATACATTAGCATTATGTTATGAACTACTTCATACTCATCATATTACTTCTGTGGCTTTACTAGTTTAATTATACTCAGTGCCATAAAAAAATAAGTCTCGTTAAAACTCCTAACAAATAATTATAAATATAACTGCAAAATCATTTAAGAAATACACTTTAGAAGTTCTGCAAGAAAAACATGTTGCATGTCAAAATTCTGGTTTGTATAAATATAAATATAATTCTTTAGGCAGTAGGATATTTTCACCAGTTTAACTAGTAACAAGGTGAACTGAGCTCTGTTTCCAGTAATTCTGTATTTGTCTTTTAGCTCAGGTCTATGTCTTTATAACTGGGCAAATTTTGAATGATTACAAATCCACCTGTTGATCAAAGAAGAGTAATCTACTTTTACCTCCATTGTCTCACAATTAAAATTTATAGAACAAACCTTTTTAAAGTTACATTCATAGGATATCCAGACTATAAAGCCTCACCTTTATCTCATGGAATAAAATAATTTAAATTTATTATTGTTTAGTCTACTAGATATTTTCTTGCTAGCACATATCCTATTGTTTAATTTGGCCATCTAAAAACTACAGTGAATCCTTGGGAAATATTAAATCATACATAATCACACTTTTTGTAAATTATTTTTCATTTTTCTTAAAATAAGCTAGTCATGCATCAAAATATCTGTCTCTACTATAGTGCCTGTCTACTTCAATTTTCTTATAAGGAATTTTTATAGGTGGTTTTTTTGTTGTTGTTTTTTGGGGTTTTTTTGTTTTTTTTAAGAGTATGGCTCAATTACCAATGAGGAAAGACACCAGTGCTGGAAAGTAATAGAGTGCAAAAAAAGATATGAAGAAAAATAATTTTTTGCGTCTGTTATAAAACTCAAACCACTTAAAATATTTCTAAAATAGCTGTCAGAAGAAACAAGCTTTTTCTGTAGTTCTACCATCTGTAGTTCTACCATCTATCTCAAAGGGCAGCTTTAGGACCTACTAGCTGACCTATTAATTCAACTACAGAAACATGTTCACCTCTCGTCCTAATATAGGTTATCAAGGAAAGTTAGAAACGCTACATAGATTTTTATTCATTAGCTTGTAATTATATAACTTTAAAGACTGGCGAAATAGTCACTATCAAAAAGGTTTAATGAGGAAGAAATATTCAAAATAAATTATCTGATACTCTTTTTATTTCGCAATCAATAAGCATTTCCACTGTAGTTTGGACACCATGATCCTATGTTAGAATGGGTCTCTGCCTGTCTGCATTTATTACTTGATGTTGTTTCCAGATATATTCCTTTTACTATAAACACATCCTTTTCTCTCTGCATGAAAAGATCTTGTAGAATCTTCTTATAAATTAATTATTTTTTCTGATCGTATTCCAAAGTGCTTTTGTCTTTCTGCAGTTTCATCTTTTACTCTGAAATTCAATCTAAGTATTGTATACACATATCTGTAATATATTTGATTTTCTGAGTAGCTCCTAAATATTCAACAGTCTTTCATGTGATAACAAGCATACTGTAGCAGTTTGGTATAATTGTGTTTTGATAAAAATGACTGTTTACATTTTCCATCAAAAATTCAGGAAAGGACATGTAAACATTTTCTGGTGACTAAACACTTCATACATTTGTTTGTAGCAGTATTAGTAAGTCTTCTAAACTTAGTAACTAGAACAGATCCCTCATTTCCAGGCACAGAGGTCATGATCAGTACATAGAGTAGGAAAATGAATCAGGATATCAAATAATTTTCAAAACCTTTTAGCCCATGCAAAAAGCAACAAATGGATTTTATAACACAGAGTATTATATCCCCCCCAAGATTGCATTTGTGTTATTGATGACTACTAAAAGACAGTGAAACCCAATGTAAGATAGAATTATAGACAGAGACAGGAGTTACAAAAGAGTTAACAAATTAAATTACCTGAGAAGAAAAGAAAACACCGACAAAATACCCCTGTCATTTTCCCCTCTACCCTTAGTCTAAAAGTCTAAAAGAAAAAAAAAGAAATAAAAAGAAAGAAAAAAGAAGAAAATAAAACACAAGAAGAAAGAGCAAAGCAAATGGAGGAAGGTGAGGAAGAAAATGGAAAATCAGTTCTCTTTGAAGTTCAAATAATTTCACATAAAAATAATTTCACATTTTCTTCCACGTATTATTTCTCCTATCTTTGCAGATGATCCATCCTTAGTATCTGCTTCAATCAAATAGGTGGGATACTCCACTCCCTCTTGTAGAAGCTACTGTTTCCTGTGTGTGATAACTGTTACGTGTTTAGCAATGCTGAAAAGGAGTGAAGAACAGTGTCACCAAAATATGCATTCATTTTCAGCAATAACATTTCTTTGAAATGTTTTAATGCACTTTTTGGCGACACGAACAAGTAAAATCACACCAACATACCTTGTTATTTAAGAGGAGTACTATAAACGTATATGGCAGTGAGGGACTGTGCTCCAGTTAGAATAGGTACATTTGAAAAACTAAAGTGTCTTTAAGCTGATGAACAGATGAAATATGTCACAAAAAGAAATAAAAAACTCAAAAAGCAAAAAAACAAAAAACCCTGACATACATTATATTGCTCCAAAGCACAAATAAAGAGAACACTAAAATTTGTTATGAACTTTTTGATTGTTAGCTGAAAAATGTTCAGAAGAAATGACTTTTTAATATTTCAAATGCATTCAGAAAAACAAAGCAAACAAAATGAAGAATAGTGAAATGAATACTGAACAACACGAGCAACTTTTTTCACTGTAAGTCACAGCATCAGGATGCAACCATTTGTGTAAACTGTCCATTTTTTTATTGGCAGTTCCAAGTTTTATGATAACTTACTGCACATAGAAGTAATTCCTGAATTTAAAAGTCCTGACAAAAACTGTCTTGGAATCAAGAAGCAGCGATAGGGAAATCTTGCAAAATTCGTGTTTGTAAAAAACTTGACAGGCTGGAAATCTTTGGTTTTGAGTTCTCCCCCGTCTGCAGTTATGATACATCTTCATTAGGGGTAGGGTGGGGCAGAAACCAAAAGGAAAAACAAGCAAAAAAACAGATTACACAAGAAATAGTTGCTGTCTTTCCTCACTTGTGGCAACCCTGAAATCATTATATTTTGTGTTGAAAAACACAGGAGAAATTATTGTGTTTTGTGTTGAACAAACTGCAGGTCTGCTTTGCTTTTATGTAGACACCACACTCATTAAGTCTGGTGTGCAATTAAGACAGTGAGGATTCAGTGAAGGCATGTCAGTTTGTTAATACTGAAGGATCATGTAGTGTTTATGAAGGAGAAAATCAACAGTACAACTGGAAAATATAATTTCAGTTTTTTTCATTCAGCTTTCCCAAGAATGTGCAAAATGTTGAACAATATAGGTTTTGTTCTCCTTATTCTGATGTGATCTTGCTAGTCACAGTGAACTCCCAAATTAGCAAGGCCCAGAAATGTTCGAAGATATAATGTCTAATTTTCAGGTACTCCAAAATAAGTATTTTATAGTTTCATCAAGTCTGCAGACTGAACCATATGACAGCCCAAGATATTAACTAGATAGTTAAATGCCCATAAAATGACACTCCATCTAGAAACATTCAAGTAGGAAGCAAAGTCCAACCTTATACTCAAAATAGGGTCGACGACACTAAATTAAGATAAGGTTGCTCAGGGCTTTTTCCAGCCATCTAGGAAATGTCTGAGGACAGATATTCATACAGCCTATTCCAGTGGTTAATAAAACTCATACTGAACATTCCCACACAACACCACCTCTTACAAACACCTGGAACACCAACTTACCATCTTCTACTCCTCCACCAGGCACTACTGGTTCTGGATCCATGTTCTCAATGGCTTCTTGAAAGCAGTGGGTGATGACTGTTGGGCCCCCTACCCAAAACATCTTTCCTTCTGCCCAGCTTCCCCAGCCTTTCCTTGCAGGGCCAGTTCTCCATTTCCAGTTACATTAGAGAACCTTGGTTTGACTCAGATGAGTTTATCCTTTTGAACAGGATGTATCCCATTAAGTCGTATGGACTTGCAAAGATCAAGAACACTCAAGACAAACATTAACTGATCTTCTACCACCATTGGAAAGTTTCCTCACTTTCTTGAACCTTATCTCTGGGCAAAAAGATCTGGTAAACATTTCTAATAAAGGCTGAGGCAAAAAAGACTACAAGCACCTCAGCCTTACCTGCATCCACTGTCACAAGGCCACCTACCCCTCTTCTCCATGAGGACTCAGTACCTCACCCAGAGCACATCTTCTATCACCCTGACCAAGGTGACATCACCTGTCTCTCAAGCACAGTGTGAGTCAAGGCTTTTCTGAGTTTCTGGGCCCCTTCACAGTCGCTGCCAGCTACAAATCTTGTGTTCCATGCACTCTTGCTCACCAGTGAAACACCTGTCAGCCCTGGAGCTGGGCAGGAGCCTGACACGCTCTGTGTAAAAGTCAGCTCTAATATATGGCTATCCTGCCTTTTCAGTCGAGTCATTCTCCCAGCAGGGAACAGCTGACAAAAAACTGGTCTGCAGAAACCCTCAGGAGCTTCCAGAGGCTATTGCAAACAGAAATCATGTTTTTTGGGGGAAAAAAAAGAAGAAAATAGTAATTAAATAAATAAACAAACCCCACAAACTGCAGGGGATGATCATGGTGTGGTGTTAAAAAAACGAAAAGACATTCAATGCTATGACTTAACACTTCCAGTCCTTGTTTAAATAAAAATCTCGAAGGGAAAAAAAAACCCCAAGACCAAATGCCTTGCAAATTGCTCTACGGGAAAAAAAAAGCGAAACCATTGGAAAACAAAGCAAAACAGAACAAAAAAAGCACAGGATATTGCATTAGGTTTGTGTGGCAAGGTTTTGGTAGTGGGGAGTGGGATGACTTCTGTGAGAAGCTGCTAGAAGCTTCCCTTACACCCACAGCCTCTCTAACTAAATATCTAAAAAAATCCCATAAAAACTGAAGTAAGTAGATAAATAAACAACTGTCCACAAGTTAAAAAAAAACCAAATAAAACCAAAACCAAAAAACCCAATCCAACAAGAAAATTGGAGGAAGGAAAACCTTCTGAAAAGCAAATAAAAAAGCCATCCATAAAAACATATCTAAATAAGTAGTAAAAAAAATAAACATATATGTCGCTGTTGAGCAGCTAGCAGAGTAATGAAAGCACCAGTTCTCAGTGGTAAGAAGGAATGACCTTTATTGTTTTGATTTCATCACATATATAGAGTTCTCAAAAGTCACCCAGATTGGTCAGTCAGAAGCCTTCCCCCAGGCCTGATTGGCCAGGCCTGCATTGTCCAAGTTCTGGGACACTGTTCCAATAACATCCAAACTTTATCTTCATTTATAAAACTCAAGAAGAATTCTCGTGGGAAAAACCTGTGCTAGCCACACATATACACTCATACAAACTCACTAAAACACACACACAAAAACACCAAACCAAAAACAATGAAAAGAGAGAAGGAGGAAAATCAAGAAAAGGAAATTGAAAGAATAAGGAAGTTCCCCGCAAAAACCACCCATACATATTTCACATAAACAAAAGAAAAAAAAGTCAGAAAAGTACAAATGGTAAAAATGGCCACCAAAAATATCTCTATGTCTCAAAAATATCTGTTATCTGATTACTTGCAGCATTCTGCACAGCAGGGAGCAGATAAAGGTGCTGGCAGAGAATGGAATAGCAGTGCTGAATCATGTTTCTTGTGTAAGTGTATTTATAGGTTTCTTATAATTCTAAAAGAATTCATAAGAGAGAAGACCATAAATCTCTTAATAAATGTCTCACCTTGTTCCACAGTAAGGGGGTAAACTCTGACAAAGTGTTTTTAACATGTGTCTGCTAGGAATTTGCTATGCTTCTGTAACAATTCTAACCTCATCTAAACTCTCATTTAAATAAACCCTGTCATAGATTTATCCCACGTAATTTCATTGGGATAACACACTTGCCTAAACTTTTGCATCTCATGACATTTTAGGCACTGTAGGGTCCATCTAGCTTCCAGATGTTCCTCAAAAATCAAATTGGTTTCTCCCAGGTTCTCTGTAATATTTGCCCATCCAAATACAGACACCTCAGGGCAGGGGCTGGAGTTTGGAGATCAGTTGGAGACAGTGCAGGTTAAATTAATTTTTAAAAAATGGCCTTAGATTCTTATATTTTGGCAAATGAATTATGCCCATAAGTCTATAGTGGGTCTACATCTACCTCTGAGAATGTTACCTCAGTGTCTCACTAGAGGGAATGGAGAGAAACTGGCCATTTTAGGGTATGATTCATGTGAACAATTTTGAGTCTCTGCTGTTTGAATTTCTACAGAGGTTCCTGTTTCTTCATTGACTGTAGTGACAAACTAAAGTGTTGAAATCCCCTAAGGCATTTAAAGTTAGGTGAGATTACTTTCCAAGGGAACTTCATGATCTCTATCTGGCAATACTTACACATATCCTGTACCAGATTTCAAAAACCCAGATGAGCACCACTTCAGTAAGTACAAAGACAACTCCTACACAGAAACCTTGTGGATTGTTTCCATAACAATATGGTAACCATTTTTCCCAGAAGATGAGGAGATAGAAATTTCTAATATATTTTTTCACTGTCTTCTGGAGAGTTCTGAAATTATAGAAGTCTCTGTGACTTCTGTGCTACTCTGCCTAGTTTATCAAACTGAAGATTTTGTCATGGGTTATAGGGACTATGAAGAACTCCTAATTGAACCAACAGATCTTTCTCAATCTCAAAAACATACAAAGCAGCTTTTGAAGTGAATGGGCTGGCTGCAACACTCTGATCTGCCTGCATTTTATCAGGGAAAAAATAATGATGTCAAAACCTGTGGTGAATCTTCTTTAAGAAACATCATTTATTCACAGGTCATACAGACAGCAACAAATTTTTAATGCATCTGTGAATAAAAAAGAGTATCCTGTAAACAACAGATCATAATTTGTTGTAGACTTGGAAAAGGCAATGGAAATCCTGCCCTATATTCATGCCCTGTTTATTTGAAATCCACAGTATAAAGCAAACAAAAAATACAGGAACAGAGAAGTGAGACATTTTTTATTCTTTGCTTATATCTGTAAAGCTGCTGACATTTGTGCTGGATGGCTACTCAAGTTTTAATCATCAGTGAATTTAAAAAGGACATAGATGCCTCTGTTTCAAAAAACCTCAATAACTTTTTTTAGTTGCTTCCACTGGTGTATGTATAAGGCATTAGGTTCCTAAAAATTCACTATCAGGATATTTCTGGCAGACTTTTCTTCAAAACAGAAGATTTTAGCACTAATATTCACAGAATGTCCTAGATATTTCATGTATTATGTTGCTATTTGTGTTTGAACAGCACTGAGAGTTTATTCTTTCCTACAAGAAATGTGAAATTCCTGGCCAAATTGACCTCTTCCACATATATTTCTAGAGTAATTTTTTTATTATAACATAGTCTATATCAGAAAGAGAGTTAACAAACAAACAAACAAACAACACAAAAATAAAAAACCCACAAACAAACAAAAAAAAACCCAAACACAAAACACAAAAAACAAATTAATTAATAAAACCAACCGTCCAATTAGATATGACTTTTCACTATAGTAACTCAAAGTATTTTCCTCACTGAGATAAATACATGTCTTCACTGCATCAACATCATAAAACTCCCCTTTTAGCTTAAGAAATAGAAGCACATGAATAACAATCAGCTATTGATCTAATTCAGTCTCATCCAGAGAATATGTCCTAGTGAAAGTGGAATGGAAGTCGTCTCTGAGAAAACAAGGGGAGAGATGTTAGGGAGTAAAAGACACCTTGATGTGAAAAAGGAAGTTATATGGTTGAAAGACAATACAGTATTTTTCATAAATCAGCAATAACCATTTTAAATGTAAAAAAAATGTTTTTATTATTTAGAATGTTAAACAATATGTGTCAATCAAAAAATGCTACTGAACAGGAACAAAAAGACAGCTAAATCCATCAGCTAAAAGGCATGTGTACAAAAAGTGGGACCTAAGGAAAAAATTCATATCTTTAGAACCATAAGCATCAAAAACTTCCCTAGATGTCACATATAAACCTCCTTAGTTTATAACAGAAGTTTATAAGAACATCTGATTGCTAACAAGTACTTTGTTCCCACAGTATTTGGCAGAATCATTCAGCTTATCTTCCTTGATGAAGTTGATCTGACTGGTTTCAGCTGATCTAGCAGATCAATTTCTGACAAAAGCCAATGGCAGCTGTGAATATTGCTACTCTTGTTTAATACTGTGTCCTGTTAATTCAGATCTCAGTTCCATTTTCTTCTCTCGATGAAAATAATTAAAGTCACAGCTCTCATCCCAGGTGAATGACATCCACCAGAGGGAGGAACAATGGAATGTAGAGTCATCCTAAAGTATACACCAACAGTCTCAAAGAGACCATGTGTTAATCTTCAGGAGGACTCATGCCAGATACATTAAATCCATTCTGCAACTCACTGTCACAAACCCGCAGAGTCCAACTCTCCTAATCCTCTGTACAAGCACCAGCAATCCCTCAGCATAAGCATTTCAAGAGCAAGGTTAGGACAGCATGCCCAAAAGGAAACGCAGCTGGGACACTTCTGCATGTGCAAAACACTCTGACCTTCCAACACTGTAAAAAGAAGCATCCAAAGCTTCCTCATGGGGCTATTTTACTTTACACCACGTCATAAACCATCAAGCAGTTCTCTGTAATAAATGCTGAGACCACTCCCTAGGGGTTTTAGTTACTTCTTTTTCTGAGAGAGTTCTGTATTTTAATATTTTGTCATTCAGATTATTTTGCATTAAACAATATTTTCCGCTGAGAAATTATCCCATGTGTGAATGGAAATCCTAGTTTTCTTCATAGATGAGTGCTTTAAAAAAAAGGGTGAAGTGTCACATTCACAGTTGATTCTTTTCTTGAGAATCTAAGATTTTCAAGCTACAAGATCCTTTCATAGCACAGCTGAAGTTACCTTTTTGCACAAGAGATAACAACATGCTTGCGGTTTCTTTCTTCCAGGGGTTTAGTGACATCTAGGTAGTACCTACACAATATTTTTAAGGTGCGTATGAAAGGTGATTAAGGGAGTTCAAGTAAGTAGTATATAACTGTGCATGCATAATTTATGTTTCAATAATTTATATTTTATAAACCAGGAAAGGTTTTGAACCAAGAATATATTATCTGAGCAAATAAAGGTGTCTTGAAATTAAATTCTGCTTTCCCTGAAGAGCAGGGAAAGGAGGCTTTGCTTGTTTTGTAACAATGTTCAAAAGACAAGCCTCTCTGAGAGCCACCTGAGTATTTTTCTGCTGGCCAAGGTGTAAATTCAGCAGGTGCTTACTGTGGAATATTGGACAGTTGCTTATCCATGGAGCCTTGTGTTGGAAATTCAGGGGAGTACATAGAACAGATACCTAAAAGGTGAGGACTAGAATCAGTATGAAAATGATTAGGGTCTTAATCTATTGCTGCATTTTACACATGCTTTCTTCTTTTAAAGAAAAATAAAACAAGAAAGCTGTTTTGCTGGGTTCTGACAGCTGTTCACTGATTGAAATATCATAGTTCATAAGGTAAGTTAAAAGAAGAGATGACTGTCTATATAAATGCATGACAAATTGTATTTCTATTTTTACTTTAATGAAAGAATAAGTAGATCCAATATACACAATCAGAGTCATAATCTTGTATATTTATAACAAACTATCTAAAAATAAATATAATTTCTAACTCCCTGTCTATATATTTTTCCCCTGAATTCAAATAAAAATGTTATTTTAACTCAGAATGTCTATTCAGCAGAGCAGCCTTCAGCTGGAAAAATTCTGTATTGGCAGAGGACTCCAGCAGGTCAAAGTGCCCACATCCTATCTTCCCACCTGGCCTTTACACAGAGAAGTGGTAGAATTTGTGGATATGTATCCCCAAGGGATTTTTGTTTTCACTACTTACTGCTTTCTTAGTTAAATCATTGGCATAAACCACCAATGGTTTGTTGGGGCACTTTTTTATGTCTCTCTAAACTTCTCTAAACTAATTTCCTTTTATTAATATTATTATTACTATTAAATTTGTATTAGCTGTATTTATATAGGTAATTATCACCTTTTGGTCTCCTATGCCTAAGGTTCTAAACAGATTAAAATTGTTAAAAGTTTCATTTGTTCTTCTTCGTTTCTTTCCTGTGCATGTCTAGAAAATGTAGTCTACTGCTTTTGGGTAAGCCTCACTTATAATCATTATCTGTGTTTTGTTCCTTTTCCCAGCCTGTATCAGAATCACCTTGTAGGTTAAAGATGGGCAGATGCAGTCAAGGTCTTACTTCTCTCAGCAGTGCTCCCAAGTAATCTTCTTTCCGTGAAGTCTCAGAATAGGACAAAAATAGCATAAAAGAAACCCTTTCATACTGCTTTTGTTGCTACCCCTTTAGTTCCAGCTAAATAGAGAAACAGTCAGGAAACATATTTCCTAGTTATATAAAAGCTTAATTCCATGTTTAGCAGTGGTGAAGAAACAATTTTGTGCATTTTCATTGTTTTAATGAAAACAAATTAGTGTTTGGTTATAAATAGGTCTTAAAGGGCTACCAAAATTCAGTTAGTTCACTGTGTCAATTCTGAAAAATGTTCTAAGAACCAAAGAAAGTCTTATATATAATTGCCACCAAGAAGGACCAGGGTGTCTGGCTTCTACAAACAGCATCAAAATTCAGTAAGCACTACACATTTATGGCTGAAAAAGATATATCTGATTACACTATATGGTAAAGGAATGCAGATTCAATTCAGCATCCAAATCTTATAAAAGCTGTAGAACCAGGCAGGTTATTCTCACTGGAAGTCCAACTAAAATACACAGGTTTCTCTTAGTGGAAAACTCAAAGGAATGTATTTTTTTCTTGAATTTCACACCTGGGTCAATTTGGAATAACTGAAAAAGATTGTGGAAAATGCTTTCATATATTGTAGCGAAGTAAATAGAAATAGCAAACAGGGATATAGTTATTACCTCAAGGCCAGGAAAAAAGCAAACAAACAAGGTAGCAAAGTAATTGTCTAATCTTGGCAAAATGCTGAAATTTTAAAAGCAGTGTATAAATACTAATTCTTATGCCAATAAATGATGAATGTGCATATTGGTTTTATTACCTCAATTTTATTTTATCTTATTTCCTGTAATAAGCTTCAATAATTACTTATAATTGGTCTAAAATTGTTTTTAAGCTTTGAGGAAGGGGCAGAGGATTTAACCCCTTTCTGGCCCAAGTGATGTATTACTTTAATTTGCAAGAGCCGAAGTATGATTTGTCATGCACACCATGTAGATATCCAGCACATGTTAAGGCAGAGCAAAGGTTTGATTTCCATTACTTAGCATACCAAAGAAGACTCCAATTACATTACTTCTACCCTGCAGTAGGATAAATATATTAAAGATGCTGAATCATACATTGCAAAATCAGTTCTTTCTTAAAAAAAAAAATGCAACAAAATTCTGGTAATCAAGTAATTCTTGAATGATGATTTAAATCTATATGTCAGTTATTATCATGTTCTCTTGCTCAGAAAACTACTATTTACCTGTTCATGAACTATTTATTTTTGTTATGGAGCTGGTTACAAACAGATTACCTGTTTAAAAGAAAATTATTTATTTTAAAATATTCTCATGATTATGGAGAAAACCCAGCAGAGGTTCACTGACTGAATATATGCACAATAACTCCTAGGAGAAAAAAAAATTGCCTTTTTTTTAAATTAAATCAGAATATCTAAGAGTATACAATACTTGGCAGAGGGAGGTTAAGGGAACACAGTGAGGTTTATTTTCAAAATAGATATCAAACATTTTCTAAATAACAGTAGTATATATGAAATGTGGTGGATATATGTTTGAATGTTCTCAGTAAATGAGATACTATTTGCAAAGATGTGTCCTAAAGCATTTTCATGGATATATTATGAAGCACCTATCAAGTTAAGGATTCATGGAGAATTATTAGCAAATATGTTCAAGAAAGAATTTCCAGTCAGCCACATGTTTGAAAGCAGTGGAGGGATAATAATTCTGCACCATAACTCTAGCAGTGGTACAGATGTTCAGCAAAGCTCAGAGTATAAGTTCAGATATGTTATTATTGCTGTTATTACCTGCATCTCACAGTTTTATAATCAGCTCATACTGGGAAAATCAATGTTATCTGTCAGCACACACATTTTTTCTATGAAACCAACCAGCAGTCTCTTAAGCCTGCTTTTGATAGGAAGTCTCTGTCCTAAATCTCTATCCTACTATAAATATTTAATTGAAACCAAAGTCTTAAATCACTCATCACATCTAATTTGGGTACAATTCATACATATGTTGAGATATCTTTCTTTTGCCGCTTGAGGTAACATAATCTAATTACTATTGACTCAAAGCCTGTGAGATTTAAATCATTCACCTTAGCCTTTCATCTTATCTGATCATCTTTACTCAATATTTTAGGGCTTTGTCAGAAAGTGGCAATTTATTTACTTTTCAGTGAGATAATGCTTTCTTTTTTTCCTGCCCTCTTCCCCCTCTGTTTTGTTATCGCACTCTTCCTCATTTTTTTCCACTTCTTCCTGTGTTTCATTAGATTTATGGCATCTTCTATATGGCAGAGACATTAAACCCAAAGCAAGGAACTGTGTGCTTTTGCAGTTATTTTAAATGTGTTTTTACAGAGAGAAGCTGCAAAGATGAACTGTCTTTCTCCCCAGTAGAAACAAAATTCCTCAGCCATGCTAGATGACAATGACAAAAAATTGCAAAAAGAGGAAAGCTATTTGCAAGAAAACTTCTGGCAGGAAGACAAGTCTCCTCGTGTGATTCATATCTTCAAGAAACCAAATAAATCCAGCAATGAGACAGGATTCTCTCCACAGGAGACACTAGGATATTAGCAATGTTATAATGGCATGTACTACATCAATTTATAGTTATTAAAGACTTCTAAAAATATGGATATTTATACCTCTCATAGTAAAGAATATGTTGAAGTTAATTTTATACTTAAAAGAATGTGAAAGGAAAGATATTTCCTTTTTTATGTGTGTTAAAAATACACGCTTGAGGTTATAAGATTCAAATCACAGACAAAGCAATCTCTTTTTCACAGATATTATACATAAGACAAAACACCATAAATTGAACTTTTAATAAATTACCACTTCCCTTCACCAAAAGCACAAGATATCTTCAGCTATTATGACAGAATTTTCCGAGACTACAGTAAATTGCTACTGAGTATCCTGTTGGCTTTTCTGCTTCCCAGTATTTTTCAGACATCCTATAACATGGATAAGGGAAAGGACACCTATAAGAGTAGGGAAGAAAAAAGTGCAATTTGAGTGCAAGGTGAAGAGATGTCTTGTAGATTCTTCCAGAATACTAACATGGTTCTGGATGCCACGTTCTGTTTCTCAAGGAGCGCCTCTCCAGTAAGGAGCAGCAATTTGTTTTTTTCTTCTAGGGACATACTTTGTAGCACCTCTCCAGCTGTTACATTTACTGTCCATCTGCATCTTTTACAGCCCTGAGAAATCCCTTTGCTTTTGCATCCAGGTGTCAAGATGATGAATTGTCCTTCATCATTCACCTCACATAGCTGGAGGGTATTAATCCAGAACTAAGAAGGTTTACACATCTTGTGAGAAGTAAGAACTAAAAATTCTGAAAACTTATCTAAGAGAGTGAAGGCACTGTCTCATTATATTTTTTGTTATTATGTCTTGACAGTAGTGCAAATTTGGTACTATTTGGTACAAACAGTAGTGCAAATTTGGTACAAATTTGGTAGCCACAGTGAGTACTCAAAGGCCAAATTAATTAATACATTAAAGGAAGTAGTTCTGGATTTATTGTTATTAATAATGGACATGTAGCTTAAATTGTTTAAGAGAAAACTCTATTTTTCCTTGACAATTTATTGTAAAACAAGGGCTGTAAAAGAATCTCACAGAATACTACATACCTTCTCTTCTTTTATGTAGTAGCACACGATAATTCAATTTGGAAGGGACATTAGATAGCCCTAGTTTACCTAAAGCAGGACCAGCTGTAGGAGAAGATCAAGCTGCTTGGGGCTTTATTCATCTAGGCCTTGAAAGTCTCCAAGACTGTAGGATTTCAAAGAGAAGAAACAGAGAATGATGTTGGATAGAAAGGATAGACAACACACCACTTTTTGAGGGCTGGGATGTTCTGGTGTTCCATTACCTTTATGGTGGTGCTTTTCACCCTTATACCTAGGCAAGTAGTCTCTGTATTAATGCATGAATTACCTGTCATTCTTTCACTCATAAATCTCACCATAAAAAGACAAATGCATCTTAATTATAAATTTACAGATGAGGAGCTGCTGTTTGGTAGTCCCCAAACCATCTCTTCGAGTTGAACAAGCCCAGCTCCCTCAGCCTCTCTTCATGAGACATGTGCTGGACCTGCTTGATGGTTCCCAGCTAATCTGAGAAAAATTTATCAACCTCCATCTTGCATTGGTGTGCTCTGAAATGGAGTCCAGATGTTCAGATGCAGTCTAACCTGTGATGTGTAAAAGGGGGCAATAATGTAAAAAGGAGTTGTACTGGGTTCCTGTTGATAGCACCCAGGGTTCTGTTTGTGCTGCCAGCCATGCTGCTGACAGCTCAACCTCAAGGTTCTTTTCAACCGAGCTCCTTCCCAGTCAGTCACACACTCCTCAGTCTGTTTCACTACAGCGAGTTAACCCAACCCCTAGTCCTCATGCAGATCTGTTATAAAGATAACAGAAGTCATAGGATAGCCTTCTGAGGAGCTCCACTTGTAAATAGAGACTTTCAAATGTTGCTAAAGTCAACTCTCCCTGTATCTGCAGATCCAGTCATTTCATCATGGAAGGCAGTGAGATTGGTTAGGTGTGATTTAGCCTTGGCACATGCATGCTAGCTCTTTCCAGTCACCTCCGCCTTCATGTGCTCAGACATGTGCTCCAAGAGAGTTTTCTCAAGTGCTGAGGTGAGAATGACCAGCCTGTATTTTCCCAGGCTGACCTTCTTGTCCTTTACTGAAGATGTGTAGAATATTTGTCTACCTGCAGTCACCAGGAATATATCATGAAACATGTGACCTTTCAAAGACAGAAAAAAAAAAGCCTTTCAATCGCTACCAGCTCATCTGCAGCTTCAGGTTCATCCTACTTGGTTCACATATAAATGTACACTATTCTGAAGGAAATTCATTCAGCCTCTTGATTGCAATTATCATTACTTTTTTTTTTTCCCTGTCTCTCTGTTTTTCAACTGGGAATTTATCATCTGCTCTGATGGAACCAAATAAAGAAGGAAATCCCAATCTGAAGTTCCATGAATGTACAACTTATTTCTTCATATTCAAACTAAGTAAAACAGTGACATAAAAGGATAATCATGGTAAATGTTGACTCTTTCAGGATAGTTGTATTCATTGCATTAAGGATCAAGCAAAGATTCCATTCTCCCATACACTTTAAAATGAAGACACAGTCCTGCCCTGAAGAGGGAAGATACGTGTTTTACAAGGTAAATATCTGCAGGATTTTAAGAGTGCAAAAGACACTGTTACATAAATTTTGTGTAGCGATCACAAACCTGTACTAGATGTCATATGGATCTATGATGAAAGATAAGAATGTAGCGAAAATTACACCTCAGGGGCTCAGTATAGAGAGGTTTGTGTAATATGTATCAAATACCCAGTGCAGGCACACAGGTGTTGGGTCTATTTACTTTGAGATTTAAATATGAAATGTTACAATGAAAAAAGAGCTGATAGTACTTAACCTTCTTGGATTAGAAAACAATAGATCTGTCTTTCCAGTGTTTTCAGGTTCAGTGTTTCACAAACACAACTACTCCAAACACTTGCAAGCTTGGCTCTGTGGATAGCTCATGCCTTTTCTGTCTGTGACAATTATTTTCTGCTCTGCATAAACATGGCTTGTATTCTAGTGGTTGGAGCAAGTCCCTGATCGTTGGAAACTGCTGAAGACCAATGTTATCCCATGGTTTTGAGTTTCTGTATGAAAGATATATATATTCTGCTGTGGTTACCATGCATAGGCATGAGCATAATATTTTTTTTTTCTCTTAATGTATTTTGAAAACAGAATAAGAAACATCTGTGATGAATTCCATCCTATATCTTACTAATTTCAGGTAAAAATTTACCTAGGAGTAATTCCTCATCTTATAAGAATCTAAGACACAAATGTCAGAATATATTTACAGTGTCACCTTTACACAACCATACATACATGTGTGTGTACATAATGGATATATATAATGTGTATGTGTTTCCATATGAATACACATATGTATGCATTTTGACTCTTCTTTTTGCTTCTTTTGTAAACTCTCTAGGCAGATGAAGAAACACATGTTTTATTTTATTGCTGTGTAACTGAAACTTCTGAATTCTATTTACTGCATTCTGGATTCTGATTTCACTAACTGACCAAGGGATATGATTCCAGCTAAGCTCTCCACAGCCTTTGATGAACAAAAGCCAACCTGAACTGCAGCTTCTTTACAGAGATGAAGGGGAAAAATAAGAAAAATGAGAAGGAAAAGGAAAAGGAAAAAGGAAGAGAAAGAGAAAAAGAAGAAGTAGAAAAAAAAGAAAAAAGAAAAAAGAGAGAGAAAAAGAAAAAGAAAAAAGAAAAAGAAAAAAGGAAAAGAAAATGAAAAGGAAAAGAAAGAAAAAGAAAAAGAAAAAAAGAAAAAAAAAAGAAAAAGAAAAAGGAAAAAGAACAAGAAAAAGAAAAAAAGAAAAATAAAAGAAAAATAAGTAGAAGAAGAAAAAGAGACTTCTGTGTTTCTGCCTAATTTGATTAATGTCTTCCTCATGGTGTGTATCAAATCTGTGTGGAGAGAACAAAATTCAATCATTCCTCAGGCATCTGCAATGGTTTGTTGTTTCACTGACTTATCAACCCTCAATGCTGAAGAGAGCAGGGGAAATGGGATTATAATCAAATAACCTTGTTCCTTATAAATAAAAGTGTTAATTAGCATTTTAATTGTGGGACTTGTGCACTTTGGATGGCATGTTATATTGCTCTCAGCAGCACAGCACTGTTTTATTTTGAAGTGCCCAATAAGTTAACATTAAACTTAATGACTTTCTCTTCTCATTATGCTTATTAGTATATGAAAAAAAATGAACAAAAATATGGATATCTCAGGACAAAACATATTCTGCCCTCTTGTAGAACAGCTAGCATCTCATGCATTTGACATACACACTGTGATAATCCAGGAGCTTTTCTGGTCTTCAGGTGAAACACACTGTCTTCCTTCATTACCTGAAAGTCCTATGCTTTTCCATGTCTAATTCATGTCTCAAAAACCTCCTCTCAGAATTCTGACTCCAATCAAACAGTCAAAATAAATGAATTCAATGTATCTATCCCTTAATTCATGTATCTAGATACAACATTTAATGTGAGGATCTACACTGAGAAATTACACCAAAAAGGACCCCATAGCAGAAATCATCCACAAAGTGTGGGTGGGGTTTTTTGTTTGATTGGTTTGGTGATTTTTTAATTATTTCTTCTCCCCATCTTCTGACATCTTACAATCGAAATGCAAAGAATATAGACAAAAAAGGACAGATTGTCTTCTCCCAACAACTGAGGTTCTGTTGCTGACAGGAGGCTGGGATCATTTACAGTAAAGTAGCTAATTATCTACAAGGTAAAACCTGAAATTATTATCAAATAAATCATATCTCTATCCATTGGCCTTAGTAGGGTTTGGTGTATAAGTAAGGGTCCTGCTTCCATTCATTGAGACGTATCTGTCTTAGCCTGAGAATTGGCAAATATTTCAAGTAATGCAACAGCACTCCCTTCCCACAAACAGATAACAGTCAAATGAATTTACAAAACCTATGAATGATAAAGATAAACAAAGGTAAACCTTGTCCCACCTTGATTGCAGTGAACTTCACTGTACTGACCCCATACTAACAACTATGGAATAAGTTTGTAAAAGAGAGGTAATTGGAATTCATGGGGCTCTTAGATCACTGAATGGTTCAGTAACCTTGGCAGTAATTTATAAATTGCCTTTGCTTTCAAAATACCATGCACAGAAGAAAGACTATTCAAGTAGCTTAGGGAATACAGCTGCCCTCACCTCCACTCCTTATTTAAAAAGATCTGACCTTGCTGTGTTGAGAACCTGCCATTAACATCAGTAAAGATCTATCTGAGAAAGGATAACAAGGATAAAACCTGCTATATAATTGTGAGACAACAAATGTGCTAATTTTTCTCTGAAAAGAAATTTCTATTAGACTGTAGCAACCATTTCATTCAACTCCTTTAGGCTGTGCAATAAGAAACCAATTTCTTACTGGAGTGTTAAAAGAAAAGATATGTTGGTTACTTACATTTTACAGCCAGGAGAAAAAAAAAAAAAAAGAAAACTAATGTGTGGAAAAGCACTGTTTCAAACAAAGAGAAGTTTGGGAAAGACATAGAGGTAGTCATCAATCCACGTGAGGTCAGCTGCAGATGCAGCATCCCTGGAAAATTGGTTTACTTAACAAATAGTCTCTGTCCATTATTTGAAAAAAAAACAAAACACCATAATTTAGGAAATAAAGGTAGAATGGATATAGACTGGAAAGAACCTCTGCAAGTCATCTAGCCAGTTTCCTTTAACACACAGTTAAATTCAGTCTTAAAACAGAGTATTCAAGGCGTTGTCCAGTCAAGACTTACATCTCAAGATTTCCGTAAATACTTCTAGACTAGGGCTTCCCTGGATTTTACTCTGGTTTTATGAAAAAATTAATTTTCTGTATCTTTTATCACTGTATTCTCCATCCTTCTGAGCTTTGGCCTAATTTCTTTAGTTTTTCTTTCCTGCCAATATTTTTACAGGTACCCTCCTAGCAGTCTCTCGCACTCCATACCAAATCTAACTTCACACCTGAGTAAAGTTTCTGTGTATCTCTTACATGGCACAGCACAGATTTCACTTCCTATTAATTTCTTTTTTACATCTTAACCCAGCAGGGAGTTCGTTGTACAGCCTACCTTCTGCTACTCCTGCTCAACTTTTGCATATCACAATGGTCCCTCTCTGTGCTCGTCCAAGGATGTCCAGGAAGATGACATCTTTCTTGTGTCCTTTCACACTATAGACAGCCTCCTGTGGGATTTCAACAACTGTTTCTCTGGAAAAACTTCAGCTCTTCTGAAATTAGGATTTTAATTCTACTTGCCCACCCCATTTCTCTCACAATCATAAATTCATCCACCATCCTGTAGTTGACATGGCTGTAGCTGATGCTGATAGTGGCTACTGTTAACCAGCAGATATATTTTCTTAGTCATCTTGACTTTCTGTATCAAGAAACTGTAATTAGCATAACCCAGATATTTACTTTGCTTGCACCCAACCATTTTGCCCACCCACTAAAGGTCAAAATGGTGATTTGGTAATCATGAAATTTACTCTGGTAGTTGAAAAACAACTTCCTCCTCTTTTTAGAGACACTTACCAACATATCACTGACACTAGTATGTCCTCTAGTTTGAAGTCACAAACCTTGGATCAATTCACAACCTGTAGGAGGATTAGTGGGGGAAGTCTGGAGTACTGAAGCTTTTATTGATCTATCACCTATAATTTAAATAAAAAATTCTGCTATCCATATAACATAGAATGTAATCTTTTCATCTCAGCTATACTTCCATAATTGAAAATCAAAGCAGATTTTCAGTAGAAATGTTCAGTGTAAGCAATATGAGGTGTTTGTCCCCAGGAAAATAGGATGGTAATTTTATTTGATTTCATTAGTTAATATTCATATGTGTTTGAAAATAGGTTTACTTCTTGAAGCAAAATCACAAGCAAACAAGCAAGAATTCATTTCCAAACTGTGGCAATGTTTTTTCTATCAGTTCAAATTAAAGATAAAAACGGCTTTTTTTGTTTCCAAATCTCACTTTTAATTTTGCTAATTTGCATCAAGTTTTTAATCACCCCTGCTATTTTACTTATAGAATATTAACACGTTTTCTTCTTGTACAATATTGCATTTTTACATCTTAGATGTGTTTCTATTCTTATTTGGGTTTATTCTATTGATATATGTCACAACTTTCCATGAAGGTGACAAAGTGTTTGATCAGATCAATCAGATCTCTATTTGATTGTGTATCTTCATTTTTAATGTCCAAGACAGGGTGTGGAGCTGGTACAAAGCAATTTGGCAATTAGTTGTATGCTGGATGTAAAGATGAATACATATCTAGAAATGCCAAAGGAAATCTGTACCCAAAATAAATTTTAAAAAATATAACCATTATGTTAATGTGTATAGATGGAAGTCAGGCTTACAAGATTTATCAAGTCATTCTTTCACCTTGCTCAACCGAATGGGTTTTGGTGGAGTCTGATGTTCTGTAACATAAACAGGAATAAGTCAAAAAAAGATAACAGAATGTCATTAAACCTGCCATAAAAATAAATAGTGAAATACATGGGTTTATTTCGTTTGAAGGGATGCTCATCTTCTAATATGCTTCAGCTGCTTCAAACTGAAAGGTAATAGTCTGTTTTCTGTGTAAAGTTGATTGCCTGAAAAGATGTATTTTCTCCTGGAGGGCAGGTTAGACAGAAATCAGTCATCAGTTATAAAAAAACCCCAACTGCTACAGCTTTGTCATCAGGAATGACTGTTTCAAGTTTTCCTCAGCCTTGTGTGCCACTCTCTGAGGGTGCTCTGACCCTGGAGCCAGGTCAATCTCCACCATCCCATTACCATGCTTTTGCTATGTAGTTACAGGGCTATGTTCCAGCCCTAGTCCTCATCCCCATCCTGGCCCTGCTGCCTTGCTGAGTGCTGCAGGGCAGAGCTCTGCTCCTGCTGGTCACATTGCCACCCTTTGCTCCTCCTCCCTCCTGCAGGACTGCCAGCCTTCGGTTAAATGTCACCATTCACTGAAATGGAGAAATGTTCCTATGGCTTTGGAAATGTCTCATCAGGAAATATAACATTTTTTTATGTTACTGTGCTACGTCATAAAGAAGGACATGGCATCTCTTAGGTAGATGGAGATCTCTCAGATGTCAAACAGCTGTCAATTTTTTATTTTCTAAAGACCTCGGGCTGAAGATTAAATGATCTGGAGGTTTACTTTGACTAACATCACAAAAAGCTAACAACATAACTGGCGGAAAGCTAATTATTCTATTTTGTGAAGAGTCAGAAACCAGTGCAAAATTTTCACGAAAATGTTCTAAAGATACTTGTTCTGATACAGCATTCATTAACAATACATGTAAAAGAAGATGTAAAAAATACATTGTCCTTCACTCCTAGCTTTTCAAATGCATATTATTTATTGCCCAGGAATCTCACCTGGCTAAGACTTATGAATATCTTACATGTGTATGCAGCCAAACAGGCTTCTGTCCCATATCCTTTATTGGAAAAGAAAACAAACTGCTGTCTAGGCCCTTCTTTGTCTGTCATGTAATTTTTGGAATATAGATAGCCTGTGATTTCCAAATATTTCCATGAATATGAAGGTACTCCTTCATAAATAGAGTATGGCATATAACTTTTTATACAGACTATAAATAAGTTCAATATAAAGGTAAGGTAAATAAGGCAAATGTAATGTAAATTGATATAATTGATTTGGTCCTTAGCTCAGGGATGCTGGATGCAAAGTAAATTGAAAGTGTAAACTGGAGTGAATAAGCATGACTGCACTATTATTGGTGTTAAGCTGCAAGGCAGCCATAATAAATGTCTTGAGTTTCCACGCTCAGTTCTGTTATTTGTCTGACCATCGAAGATTAAACTTAAAGAGGATTTTTTCCACTTCAATTATCTTTCTGTGGAGATTGTTTCAGGTCTAAAGTAAGAGTATCATGTTATACCTGCAAGCACTGTCACTTGGTAGTGATAAGCATAACCTATCTCTTGACAAGATTATAGAAAAATTTCCTAAGGGAAGAATTGGAAGACCAAGTTCTTGAGGTATTTAAAACTAAATTATGCTGGACCAAATTCTGAAAAATCCACTGACTGCTGCGTGATTAAGTGTAAACCTTAAACAAAAAGAAAATAAGATCCCTGCTATAAATTTATCAAATTACTGATTTAATTGTGGTAACGCCTTTCTAATTATATATCTGTTTTTGTTTGTGGATAGGGCAAAATGGCCCAGAAGTATTGTCTAAGTATTCTCTTCTGTATTTACAGTTCTTAATTTGTGAAGACATAGAATATTTATTTTAAAAGCTAGTGAAAAAATTTTGCATGTTCTCTGCATAATGGTTATATATTTTCTGAAATTAAATGAGATATATGAAATACCTGTACTGCAGGCTTTGAAAGATTTATTGTGTAATAAGATCAATCAGAAGATGTATTGTGCAGAAAAGCATTAACTTCAGCCTTCAACCCCCAAAAATATGAAGAAAAGAAACCTAATAACATGTTAAACAAGAGTAAGGATTTTGAAAGTGTAATCTGTTCCACAGTAGCTGTTTGGATAGTTACTCTTATTCATCTATGAATATAAGAATAGTGTCTATCTCTGTCATTGATTATTTCAAAAATCTGACTTAAAGAATATTGTTATTGGCAGTTGAATAATGACTTTTCTAAGTGAAATTTAGTACAGAGATTACTGAACCATGCTGGGAGTCTCCTTTGCTATTTAGGTCTTCTGTAGTAGCTTATTATTTCATATTCATTTTGTATTAATGAGATGAGATACAGAAAGTAGTATATATAGTGTAATACAACAAAGACATCTGCTTTCTTGCCTGACATACTTGGAATTCTTCAGTGGAACCTTATGTCCAACAAAGAACATTGCTCAGCCTCTTTGTTAATTATTTTTCCCAGACAGAATACCTTTATAGTCTTGCGCTTTCAGCGGTAGATAGCATTCTGTATTTTCACAATATTTGATTGATGTCTTTTAGGTGAGAGATATTTGAACAGGTATAGTCCCTTTCAGTGATGGCTTCTGAGAAAAAGAATTCTTAAAGAATTACTATTTTTTCATAATTTTTCTAAAATGTGTGTATTTTCCAGGTTCATTTACTTGTGAAATGGTACATATTTGTCACAGGAAAAAACAAAAAGCAACAGGTTTTAGGGGGAAATATCAAAGAGTAGAGGATAAATTTCTGTCTTCAGTGTTGTCATTGAGTGATCACATACATTTCACATTCATCACATTCTGCAGAAATATTCAGATCTTGTGTCTCAGCATGTACATACTGATAGACCTTTTTTCCCAATATGTGGTACAATCTGCAACTGCAAATAGCTGGTGTAACATATATGGTTATTAGTTATTATTTCCTAATTTTCATTCATTTATGCTCTGTGATATATGCAATTTTCTCTGTTTCAGTGACTTGAGGCTGTATTTTTTTAATCAGAAGCCATCTACATTTTGGAAATTGAGTTATGTCAGACAAAGTCCCATGACTGGAATTTGTCTTATTTTTCCTTTGAAGATGTAGATCTTTTCTTGAAGCACTTTAAAAACAAAAAAAAAAAAAAAGTGCAGAAGTTTTGTAGCTATCTTAAAAACCACGTGAGGGGTTTTTTGGTCTTGTTTATAATTTGGTTTTGTGCTTTTCCTTTGAGAAATACATTGTAGTTTTGAATGACAATATATTTTACAGATGGATAACACTGTATCCATCTGTAAAATATGGATGCAAGTTCTCAGTTTCCAAATACTAATATTTGCATTGTAAGATACTTTATTGTATTGAACTAACTGTGGTCGTCAGATAAAAACTCAGAACTTTAATCGATGTTTCTTACTTCAATGTTACATGATTTTTGCCGCTTAATGGTGTTAAGATCTCCATAACTTCACTTTTTAAAAAAGCCATGAAGAGTAGGGATGTAATTTACTTCAGGCAAAACGCTTAAGCATTTCAGGCTTTTGAAAAGATACATCTAAGTGTATCAGGTAGCATAGCTTGAAATAAAAATAATGATATGTCCTGCTTCCAGCCAAGACAGGGTTAATTTTTGCAGTAGCTGGGATGAGGTATGGGTAGGACAGAGAGGTTAGTTGATACCACTTCACATCATTGCCAGAGATGGGGGAAGGAACTCTCTCTCTTCCAGGGAGAAAGGATTCCTCCAAACTGAGCAAGAGTGGTGGAAATGGTAGTTGGCTAATAAAGGGGTCCCGGACCCCCAAACTCAGTTTGGGATCGGGTTGGTTGCTTTTTCGGAGCCCGGCGAGGCAGCCCGCTCTCGGGCGGCAGCGGGGCGACCCGGAGCTCGGCAGAGCTCCCGGAGGAGCGGGGAAAATCAGGGATCGGGAGTGGACACAGGAGATGCAGGCAGTCAGCCCGGCGGTCCAGGGGATTTATTAAAGCGTAAGGGGAGATGGAGGGGGGAAGGAATGAAGCTGGATCGGCGAGCTAAAAGCGGGGTTTCTGCATTGCGTTGCAGCTAATATAGCGGGGGAAAAAGGGAGGGGAGAAACCGAAAGAACCAACGGGGTACATAGAACTCTGGATTGACAATAACTTGATCTTATGGGGGAACAAGGGGGGAGGATACAGAACTTTGAATTTTCCAGTCAGAGAACACGGCAAAGGTAGACAAAGGAGAACTTTCTAGAATTAATATGGGAGGGGAGATGAGCTGGGCCAATAGCTTCACTTCAGGGCTCTCTGGGAGCACCCCCTTTAGGGCTGCTTTATTCCCGTGACTCGTCCCGTGGGGCAATGCCACTGCTGGGGATGCTCAGCTGAGCTAAAGCTAGCGCAACAGGCTAATGCTGGCCCTGAGCTGGAGAGAGCAGTGGGGTGGCACCATTCCCAGGATGGAGGGAGCAGTCAGGAGGGGAAGGGGAGGGAGAGGGGGAGAGCAAGCAACACATAGTTTAGAATGTTTCAGTGGGAGCACTAAACTGGGGACTACCATACCTAAACCATGACAAGACATAAAAGAAGACATATTAAAAGGCAACAAACAGAAAGTGGCCCAGTCCATGGAAAATTTACCTTTAAAATTATTTTTTTCTTTATTTATTCATATTTTTTTATTCCTTTAGTTCATTTATACAGAAATGAAAATTGACTAAGACTGATTCTAATTGTGGCTGTGCCTCAATCATCAAAGAACCAAAAATTTAAAATAAATGCATGACCTCAAGGAATACAAAGTGAGAACCAAGGGTAGTTTTATTAGTAGCTTTCTTGCAAAGCTGTCATTGATTGATTCTCTTTCTGTATGTCTCTTGGCAAAAATCAATGCTTTCTTTTAAGTAATGCAGTCTTTGGAGAAAGAAAATACATGCTTTGAATATTATAGGGCTCCACCTAGCTGAAGGGTACAACCACAAATGAAAACTTATTGTTAAATTCCTGATCTATAAGACAAAGATATGTGGCTGTGAAAGTAAGTGTCATTTTAAATTACTGTTGCTATTAAATTTGTATTGAGTACTATATGTATACATGCTTATGTAAAGACATTTTTCACTGGTTTGAAAAGAATTGGGGTGTGATTTGTCCATGAAGTTACTCTACTGTCTTGTGAAGCCCTGAAATATTTCCTGCTTTGAAGAAGACTAATGACCTCTCTGCCTAGCACTCCACCACTTGCTGATTCAGTTAGCAGTTTTATGGCTATTGTTTGTTTTCTTTGAGTTTTTGCATGGTATATGTTTTAATAGAATGATATCCTTATGAAACATTGACAAAAATGCAAAGAAATATTGATAAATATGCCAAAATATGGTAGAGCAATATGTATGCCAAATTTTCAGAAAGAAAGCAGTAGCTTGAGAACATTGATAGATTACCATGACCATTCACTGCATATGATTAAAATTAGGAGCAATGCAATTTAGGCAAATAAGTAATATTCAGTCTACTCCTGGTTTACTAAAAACACATTATCTGGTTGTTTTAGCACTGGGAAAATATTTATCCTAGGATTATATATATCTGAGAGTCAACTGAAACTAGAAATAAAGTAGGGTATTTCAAATATGTTTGTGTATTAGGGATAGAAGATTTGAATGATGCAAATATGACTAAGTACTGCTAAATACACAGAAAAAAGAGTAAAGCTATAACTAGCCCTGCAATATAATGTGCAAATTGTTGACATCAGATCTTATTTCTAGGGCTTTATTTTCTATCCTATTATCTTGTTTTTGGCAATATGATACATTAAAATACTGCTTTATATTCCCCACAAATTAATCATAACTTGAAGATGGCCAGGCGTAGCTTGAGCAACTTTGTTTTCTGTTGTAGAGAAGGACTCTTGTTTGGTACACTTTGAGTAATACACTTTACTTATATGGGGATCCTCTTATTAGCATTTCTTATTAGACTAATCAATATTTTAAGAATGTAATCAAAATATGAATGACTCACTACAAAAATCCAAACAAGCAAAATCCAAACAGCCATTTCTACCATGAATTATTATTAATACAAACAAGTCCACCAAAAGAGCTGTTTTCTGTTTTTCTTTGATATTAAATTTCCATTCTTCCTATTTATTTTTACACTGATTCATCAGTGTTCTATCTCCTTTACTGGGAGGACTAAGGGGTGTTCTTCCTTAGTCTTCAATTTTCTCAGGGCGACTTTTATGCATTTCAACTTGATATTTGTTAATATAACATTATCTTCTTCCTCTGATTGGTTCACAGTAATTGTAATTTAAAAATAACCGTGTATTTGAGTCTATTTTGTAAAAGGTGTTCCTAAACTTTTTTTTTTTAAGCTGAAATATTTAGCTAAGCAGTTTATTTCATTTTAGATCATTTATATTCTTCTATGGTTTAGATTCTTAAAGCATCTTAGACTTGCTCACATTTTTTCCAAAGGTCAACAGTATGGTTCAAATTTCCTCTAACAGCAGTGGACATAAATTATCTTACAAAATACATGTTTCACTAAACTTCAATGTAAGTTTAGTCCTTTGTTGGATAATGGCAAAATTTGTCATTAATCAAGTCTCATTATTTAATATGCCTTTTATAGCAGTCAGAAAGCCTTTTGACTTGAATGTCTGTGAAAAATTCATAAAATAATTAATTTTATTATTAAATAAAAAATCCCTGTGAAGAGATTACATTACATTAGGTGCCATTTACGCGTATAATAGTCACATGCAATTATATTGGAAAAAATACTGCTTTTCAGGTTAGGGTTTTTTTTTGTATTTAAAGAGTTCAGGAACAATCAAAAGAGAGTAGCTATCAATTAACACTGTCTATATGACTGTGTATAAATGAAAGAAAACAATCTATAGAGCTACAAAAGTTACTGAATTTGAGATAGTCACTTCATGTAAAAGTGGTCTTAATACATTGTTCCAGGAAGATTCATTAAGAATTATGAGGTTTATGCAGGCAGTCAAGATTTAACTCTTTCAATTAAATAATAATATGGAAACCACTGAAAGTCAGAAGTCGTTGGAACAAACTCTATTCTGATACTGACTTAAAGAAAGTTGTATGCTTTCATTTTTAGTAGCAGTCATTTTAGAGCAATAGACTGAGAAAAACTTTTCCAGCAAGGAATGTTGCTGAATCATTAAAATATATTTAGAGACTATATGGAGTTTGTACCACTGAAATCTCATGAGCAGGTTCACTTTCAGTGTAGGTTTATTACCTCATTAATAAATAGAGATTTTCATCAGAATGGATTAAAAGTTATTCTATTCAGTTGTATAGACAAGTGGGAAAACCTTCCACTTCTTCCCTCTTTAATATTAATCTGGTTAATCTCTTCCTTCTTTGCACGTTGGAATTCCCTTGGCTTTTAGGAATGAATTTAGATGTGTCTATCAAATTGCCCTCATACAGACCTCTAAAAATCTCTGAAATGCTGTAGTGAAGAACATTTGCAGGGATCTGTGATCCAGAACATACACTGAAATTTGGCCCTTTTGGAGGGGTAATGGAACATGAAGTGGAACACAAGAAGGCATCATAAATTACAAAATGAGTTTGCACAAAGGCAGTGAGGCTGAGCCCATTCTATCCAGGACAGTGCTGTGCTTTAGCTGCAGCCAGCTGGATTTTCCCATCTTGCATCAACTGCAAGTAGAAGCTAGTCCCAAAGAAAATACCTACATTTTAAATGTCTGCATGTAAGCTAGACAGTGAACAAGTGGAAATCTATTTAACTCTAGCAGCTAGTGGAGCATGATTATCTGAATGGTAACCAGCAGCATAGGGTCTAGTTAGACACCTCGCACTAGTGGTATCCTCCAACGTGCAATATTGGGCCCAGTATCATTTGATTTATTCATCCATTACTTGGGTGAGAGGACAGGTGCATCCTCAGCAAGTTCAGTGGCAACACAAAGCTGTGAGGAGTGGCCAATATCCCACAGTGCTGTGCAGCCCTTCAGGAGAACCTAGACAGGCTAGAGGGATGGGCAAAGAAAACTGTGTGAAATTCAGCAAAGGCAAATGCAGGGTCCTGCCCCTGGGGAAGAATAACCCCATGCACCCGGACAGGCTGGGGCTGATCTGCTGGGAAGCAGCTCTGTGGAGAAGGACCTGGGGGTCCTGGTGGACAGCAAGCTGTCCATGAGCCAGCAGGGTGTCCTTGTGGCCAAGTGGGTTGTCCTGGAGTGCATGAGGAAGAGCATTGCCAGCAGGTCAGGGTGGTGATTTTTCCCCTCTGCTCAGCCATGGTGAGGCACATCTGGAGTGCTGTGTGCAGTTCTGGGCTCCTCAGGACAGGAGAGACACGGAGCTGTTGGTCCAGAGGAGGGCAACAAAGATGACCGAGGGATAGGGACATCTCCCTTATGAGGAAAGGCTGAGAGAGTTGGGCCTGTTCAGTCTCAAGAAGAGACAACTGAGAGAACACCTGATCAATGGTGTAAGTATCTGCAGGGAGGGTGTCAAGAGCTTAGAGCCAGGCTCTGCTCAGTGATGCCAAGCAATAGGACAAGAGGCAATGGGCAGAAACTGAGGCACAGGAAGTTCCACCTGGGTATGAGGGAGAGCTTCTTTACTAAGTGTGTGAACAAGCAATGGAACAGATTGTAAAAATAATATTTATTTGTACAAGCACAATGTCTTCACAAGGATCACTGCCACATATCTAGAGTCTGTAAGCATGAAGAGGGATGCCCTGAGACATGCATCTTTTTCGCTTTCCAAAAGTGTTATTCAAGACAGATATGTTGAAAAATTCAGTTTCTGGACATGCTTTGATCTGTCTATTGCATTTTGTGAGGCAGCAAAAGTCCAATACCTAAAATTATGTGAGAAGAATCCTCACATAGAATTTTTTGCACTGAACAGGTTTTTTTCATGAGAAATTGTAAACTCATGACACATGGATAATTAGAAAAATCATTGCATTTCTGTAAAAGTTTAAAACTTTCTTATTAGTGTTTATTACTGTCTTGGTTTGAAAACAAACCAGTGGGAGATCACAAGTCAAGATTGAAATTAAAAATAAGTGAAATAATACAAGGAAAAGCACTGACAAAGTCAGATACAACCTAACACCCTGTTAGGGTGGTAGTAGCAGTCCAACTGAAGTAGTCCAGTTGAAGCGGTGATCCTGTGAAGGTCTAGTCTCCAGCTGAAGATCCAGTGGTAGCTCTGGTCCTCTGGGAACCCAGTAGACAGGGCTAGCTCAGGCAGTTCCAAGGCCAGGTTATATCCAGGTGGGAACACCTGGCTCCTCCCTCCTCGGCAGAGCATCTCACAATGGGATGAGATAAGTCCATGAGTCACACGGTGGGTCTCTGATGGCCCATTGCCTGTCATGCGGGGTGGGTCATTAGCAAGTGATAATAGCTAACGGATGGCCCATTGCCTGTCATTCGGAGTGGGTGATAGCAGCTAATGGCCCACAGCTGGTGGTAATAGAATACTTAACTACATCAATATTGCAACCTAGGACAATTACTCTAACATGTCTTATGTAATAGTTAAAACATTTCAGATAGAGTGAAGGAAAACACTGAGATTGTTGGAATATGACAAGAAAGGACATGAAGAATTGTTTTCAGGTATTATAAGCAATCACAGCCTTTTCAGAAATGAGTCAGATTTCATCTCAGAACTGTTTTTCTGCCCCCATACTCTGTCATATAGGAAGGCTGTTCCATAATGTAAGTACTTTGACAGCTGGAAAATATCAGTTTCTCTCTCAACTACACTCATGATCAGTTTATAGCAACCTAGCAAGTGTTGTTTAGTTTAATTCTTCTTCCCCTCTTTCTTTGTGATATCAATTTCACACAGTATATTCTGATGTTCCGTCCTAGCACTCTTTTTCATATTGAAATCTCAGAGACGCAATAATAATCAACATATTAGGGGTTTTCTAATTCCTTTTTGACTAATACTGGTATTTTTCTGGTTTATAACAAAATTTGGCTTCATTAATCTTTACATATTGTACTTTTACATATTGTACATATTGACCTTGTACTTTTTCTTATCCAGTTTAATAATTCTATTACTACCATTCTCAGTGTCATCATTTTTTTGGTGACATTTAGATGTTCTGAAGTAACAATAACTACTAGTCTTGCCTCATGTCCACCAGATTCATCAGGGGTTAATTAAGGAATGCATCTTTGAGGAATATTATTTTCTCTGTTTTTCCTTCCTCCTCTCAGTACAATTTTCAGTTGTTTTCCCATGTATTATCTCTGAGACAACAGTAGTTTTCTATTCTTGCCCCTCTACTCTTTTTTCTATGGGATGATAATTCTGACCTAGATAAATTCTAATCATTTTGTTGATACAGAAATCAGTGAATTCTATTGTCATTGAAAGTTAATGTTCCTGACCTTCATCAGAAATTAAAGAGCAATAGTTCTTAGTTTGTTTGCAAGGAGCAGTTAAAAACTCCTAGTTATAGAGCAATATAATTTAATAAGAAAATTTCTTGTTCTGTTTTTATAGTTGGGGTATAGTTCTGTCCAACACATGTGAAGCCCATATGGCAAAAAATTCCAAGATTTTTCATAAATATATTGTGACTCTGAGGACCCAAACTAATTCTTTTAATAAGAAAGCAAGTTTATGAAAGGCAAATAAAGATAAGCAAGGCAGGAAAGAGTTTAATAAGCTTAACTATAGTTAACTTTAAAAATCTTTACAAGTTTCTAGAATCTAGAAAAATACTTTGTTAGAGAGTTATTTTAAGTACATAGATCTTGAAAACTATGCTCACCCTCTAAAAGCTGTTTTATTATGATTAGCTGAATTGTTCTGCCTCCATCAGATAGGATTCATTTGCCAATAATTAACTATCTAGTACTGTTTTCCAGATCTAGTACTGTTTTCCACTCAAACTTACAAAGTGTCTGAAATGGAGAAAAAAAATTGGTTAACGAGTATTTTAAATATGTAGTTTTTCAATTTCTACCTATTTTTCATTTTATTTAATGGTCCCCGGTGAAATGGATGAGTATAGTACTAACCACAACTATATATGGCAGCCTGCCAGCACAATCAGAGAAGAAATATCTGTCTACAATTCTTCAAAATTTAGGTGTTAATTGTCATGGTTCATCTGAATTATGATCTTATAAGTATTCTCAAGAAAACATGTGTGAGATAATTTAGAATCACCGTTAACATCTGACCATGAAAAGTAATGAAATATTACTCTAAAGCTTGCTTGTTATTTCCAAAGATAACTTTGCACCAAGATCTGAAACAAGATTGGTACTTTAGCATACCCTTTTAAATCTCTACATTTCACAAAAAATTGTTCACATACTTTACTTTTCAAATACTTTGTTGTTGTTGTTGTTTATAACTTGACTGCAGACCTTCAAAGACCTGCCCATTAAAATAGCAGTGAAGGAGCTGAAGGGACACCCTGGCCCCATATCTACAGTCAGGGAAATAATTTTTATCTTAGTAATCAGATGTCAGTTTGCCATATATAGGTATATAAATCCTTCCCTGTTCTGCTAAACTTTACAACTCACAGCATGGTCTAAGCTGCCTTATGCCAGACTGTAAAGATACATTCCAGAGAGAAACAAGAAAAATATTTGTGGCCACACCTCAACCACCCTTTCTTTGGAAGAGTGCTTGAAATTTTCTACACAAAAATATCAGGGGTGTTGTTCTGGATAGGAACATCAGAGGCACTGCAAAAACCCATTCCTCTTGAAGCTGTCAGGTGCAACACAGATACTGTGAAATATCTGGAAAACAAATCTGTAGTACTATGAGAGGAAAACAGCATGCATCAATTCATTTTTCAGTGCCAACTTCTATATATCTCAGAAATTATGACACTATTTTTCATTGTTCCTTCAGAGATGATAATGGAATAATAAATTCAGCCACTGATGCTAAATACTTACACAATGGAATCTGCCAAAATCCTGAATTAGCTGAGCTAACATCTGTTGAACTTCAAGCATAAGATAAATTTCTTAAAATATAAATAAATATAGCTCTGAATATGCTTGGAATAATTCTGTATTATATATGCTTCCTTAGGCAGACAAATGTTTCTGCTTAAAATTGAACCATAGTCACACAATACTACTCACAGTCTTCTTTAAGATGCTCAATGATAAATAAGAGGCTTAAGCCTCATTCACTGCTATTTTTCTCCTTCTTGAGCTCTGTTCATTGTTTGCTTTTAAAAGTCATTGAGAGCAGGTGATAGTGATGCATTCTGGTCAAAAAATAAAGCTGCGTATCTCTTAATATAAGCCAATTTTGCTTGCAATGAAGTTATTGTGTCCTTTACTGAACTATAACAAGCTCTATAGATTAAATAAATGTATGAGAAGCTGATTTATTTCTCTATGATTATGTGTCACAATGAAATAGTAATTTCATTTGGATTACAACTTCATCTCTCGACAGTTTTTCCTTTGTATCAGTAATCAGGTGCAATCAATTAATAAAATTTTTATACAATACTCTTAATTGTGTCTTGTATAAAGTGTTTTACACAAGCAATCATATTTTCAAACGCTTTTTGATGGGATATTGATTTTCCTAACTAACCATCAGCTACAGCAATAGCAGGGGAAACAATGAAGTGAAGGAGTTGGCACCTCTAGTGGCAGCCATGGGGGTTCCACCATAACTGCTGAGAAGTAACTGACCTCCGTGGAGTTGAGACATCTAGCATTCCTGGGGAGGAAAAAGACACCTAATTCCTCCCCAGATGCAATTGTCACATTTTGAACAGCACCCTGCCATTTGTCAGGCATTCAGGAAGCGGAATTCAGGTTTTGACAGTGACTGATGGACAAATAAAAGTGGCAACTTTTTCCAGCTCCTGACTTCCACCAGAGCATTGCACTCATAGAAGCTGTAAAATGTGTTCTGATAGCTATCATGTTTGTCTTTAATATCCCTGATATAACAATAATTAAAATATGCCAAAAGGTATCAGAGTGACTAACAAAGATTTCTTTACAAACTAAACTGAAACATGAAAAATACAACTATGAAAGCATTCAGAATTCATAGAAAAGAGTAACCACAAGATGGGAATATATTTAATATACAGAAAAAATATATGGCAAGCAAAAGAGCCTCTCAATTAGTAGCTAAATACCTATAATGGCTACAAATTTGGCCTAGCACATTTCATCTGTAAATTATGAGTACCTCAAGACCCCCACTGGACACCAAAAATGACCATTATCATTTAACCCTGACCAGCAGCTCAGCTCCACACAGCAACTTGCTTACTCCCTTCTTAGTAGGATGGGAAGAGAAGCAGAAGTGTAAATATAAGATCATCAAAAGGTAGACATTTATTATTTCATCCTTCTGAGCAGCTAGACACTCCACTATAGACTGATGTTTATTCTTTTATTTTGTGGTTCTTATTAGAACCTTATAAAAGCTTTTTGTGGTTCTTATAAACGCTTATTAAGGTCTTATCACACGTATTATTAAACTTGAAAATTCTACCTTTTACATGGCCACACTTGAAAATTATAACATTCCATGGGAATATGATTAAAATTAAATTGTCAAATGAAAAGAAAAATAGGGAAAAAAACCGCAACTAAACACACAAACAAAACTTCCCAACAAACTCTAACATGTCTTATGTAGATTAAAAAATTTAAATTGTTACATTTTCCATTTCAGTGTCACTTATTTCTTTTCTTCAGCTGTTTCCTCTGTTCCAAGAAGCAATTCAGACACTTAAAGTGTGATTGAAGGTAGCCTTTCCATTTATAATAACTACTTATTTATATTAGTAAAGTTAATTATCCAAATATGTATAACATATTCCAGTTCGGTAAAACAGCCAAACTCTCAAGTAACATCAGTAACTGATAGAAATTCAGGTGGTGCAAGTCTAAGTTTACATGACATATTTTAGTTCTATGAGTGTGAAACATTTTGTAATACCGTTTTTATGAGACTACTTTTTTAGAGTCAGGATGGAAATATAATCCATTGGACAGTGGAACAAAAATTCATTTTATCACTCATCTATAATCCTGAATTTACAAATCAAAAAGTTCAAGAATGACAGCAGGAGAACTTGCTGCTGCTTTTTTCTCAGTGAAAAGAAACAAAATTGTAATATGCATTCTCTGTTTTATATTGGAGCAGTCAAATCTGCAAATATTCCACTAGGTCACTTTAGAGTCTTGAAAGTATAGTCAGATGGTAGAAGACCAACTACAGGAATGATACTGACAAATGTGAACTTTCTGTCACCAAGATTGAAAAATAATAAACTATTTACAGGAGCATTTAGTTCTTTTATAGTTGAATATTCTTGATTAGTCATGAATTTGTTGTTTTTTGGGTTTTTTTTTAACTGTGAATATTTTATTTTAATCCTAATTCAAAATTCCTTTTCTCTTTCCTTTCCCTGTAGGAAGCAACTTATGTGATCCTGATCACTAGCCACTGAAAGAAATTATGTTTTCCCTGTATTGATGAACATCTAATTGTTTCTTCTCTCCTGCTCCTTCTTTAGCCCTTCTGAGAAACTAATTTTATAGCAAAACCTGCCAAATGTCATGCTGCCTTAAACAACACTCATTGGTATTTACACTACAGAGTTTGTTTGCTTGTTGGCTACTGGATTGTGTGGGTTTTTTGAGCTCTAGTTATAAAACACTCCTTTAAGAACTTGTCCCAAAAAATCCCTCAATAACTTCTTACTTGTCAAGACAGCCTGCACATTTGGCTCCTAGCAATGCTCTTCCCAGTGCAATTAAAGTTTGTATAGTTAGAACTTGGGTCTTAGATTTAGAATATAAATGTAATAATTACAGAAAAACTACGAGAAACACTGTTGTTCTTCTGGGATAATGTAATAGCCAAACTGAGTTAATAACTTCCTTATTGAAAAAGTGTCACAAGAGGCTTCGGCAATTTTAGTTTTCTGCATAGTCCAACTGATAATATGATCTTTTCTCAATTTTATGCATTTGAGGAGCATCTGCAGATACATTTAGAATGACTCGGACTGACTTTTACTTCCTTCACCTGATCGACTTTAATTTCTACAGTTAACACTGTATGTTAAGAGAGTCAAAATTACATATGTACTTATGTAATAATGGAAAATGTGATATCCAGATATGTGGTAAATATGGAAAATACCCTACTTTCTGTGCAATTTTGCATAGGAAATAAAATCTAGAATTTTTCCTAGAAAAATTAACAGTCAGAATTGTGTGTGATTGTACTTGGAGCACAAAAACTTCCCTTTAGAAGAGTTTTTCCAACTACATATAAAATTGTATCAATATTTAATTATTCAAAATGTGATTTTGCATGCAGGATATCTCCTTAAGGTCAATTTAGTAAAGTGGAGGGAAAAGAAGTTTAACTACTTCCAAGAATAAAATGAGCAAACAAATTTGGTAAGAGCAAAATACAACAAATGAATCTAGCTTGGAATAGGGGTAGGAAGCTTTGCAGAAGGATCAGAATTTTTACTTCAGGGTTCCCTTGATAGCTTCAAACATCCCAATTTCATAGTCATAATATGGTGCTTCACATCAGTATCATGTCCTTTGCTTCTCTTCTACAAAAAATAACTTACATTACAGACAATAAAGTACTAATTGTTCACCAGCCTTTAAAAATTTACCTTTAAAACATATACATGAATGTTTTTGTAAATGAGTAATTGTCCTCAAATGCTCTTTTTTCCCTCCTTTATTTTTAAAATTATACTAGTCCCTAATCATAATGACATTTTTTCATCCATGGGTTAGACAGACAATATTGGAATTAATGTCCATTCAAGAAATTATTCCACTATACACTGAATTGTCTGAACCAATATATTTTCTCACTTAACATACGTAGCTTTGAGAGCTTAATTTTTGTACATATACAGTGAAAGAAAAGGATTACTGTGCCATGACTTATATGCAGCAGACAAAGCCCTTGAAGGCTTGTGCACATAAGCAGTAGGCTGAACAACTAGTTCAGCAACTAGTGTTATTTGAGAGAATTACATTGAGTATATCACATAACCTCCAGCAATTGGTATAGAAGGCAGAACTGCAGCAGTTATCTGCCATGCCATGTCTTTTAACCCAAATCTCAAATGAGAAGTTCATAATCAAGCAATCAAATTCCACTCCTAAATCTGGGCAGTTACAAATTTTCTAGTTTTTTGGATACTTTTACATAACAGCAAAAGCATTAGAGTTATCTTAGATTCATTTGACTTAATAATACAGATTTGCATTAAATTTATAATAACGTTTGATCAGTTCTTAAGTCTCTGAATTGACTGTACACCTGACAGTTCTGAAACAGAAGGTGAATGTTAATATGTCACTGAGATTTAACTAATATGTCTTAATTTTCATTAGACTGTGCTTACTGACTATAAAATTAAGAGATTTTTACTGGTTAATGCACAGATTGAAGAGCAAGTTTACCTATTCCTGAAATCTATCACAGAGATACTTGGAATTTCAGTGATAAATATAGACATTCACAGGGTGACATATGTTTAGCTAATCAGGCCATTTAGAATGTCTTTATAGTTAAAAGGACACATATCACATCTTTCATTTCATCCAGATGTCATAACTGGAAAGACATATGAAATGTGCCTTAAAGGAATCTCTCTCCATTGACTAGCTCAGGTTTCTGCTACTCTCCTTTGAATAATCAGCATACCCACGCTTCAATTAATTTTTATGCGCAGACATCTCTGCCTTTTAATGTAGTCCAAGTTATTCAAGCAGTTGGATTGTACTGGCAGATGTGATCCTACTTCTACATTGCTTTGTACCAGCAGCTGAAGACAGGGCTGTGAAATTTTGAAATAGTTAAAACACGTGCTTTCATGTTTAAGTAACTAAATTGTTCCACTTGAATGACAGTCAACTTGTGATTAAGACAAGTTCAGATATCAGCAATGTAGATATGTACTTGTAAGGTACAGATGTAGGATTGATTTGGTTGCCTATGCTTTGATGCCTAGTGACAAGTGAACTACCCTACAGTAGAAATTGATTGTCAGATGCCACTTGGATGTGACTCATGCTTCCCATTTGTCTCAGATCACAGAAGCTATCTCCTGAAGATCTGTTGAGACTCTGCAGCATCTGAGATGGTATAAAGGGTCTTGCTGCTCAAGGACACTTTTCTGTCTGCGTGCTCTGTGATGACTTTACCTGATGGACAACACCTAAGTTCCCTGAGGAAAATCCTCCCGCAGGTTCCATGTCTACCTTGCCACAAACAGGGAGTTTCACCAGTCTTGTTTGACAGCAGTTAAAAGATTTGGACCATATTTAGCTTGTATGATGATCTCAAGAAGAAAATAAACAGAAAAATGGCATAAAATATTGTAGGAAAATGATAGAAAATGTATTTTCTGGCACTGTATACAAATAATCATGAAAGCTCATCTATGTGATCAGGCAGGACAACAGAGCAGGATGAGTTACATTACATTATCTCTTCAGAGTGGATACTTTTAAATCAGAAAGTTCTGAAATTAAAAAACCAAAACATTACCAAACTGCAATTTTCCATATTTTGAACATTTGACTGTCTTAAAAACCTGTTTTAAGACTAGAAAAAAAATCCAGCAAACAAAACTGAACTTAACTGATTCATTGATTTAAGAAACAAAGTTAGGAAAAGATTTGGTAATGTGTACTCCAGATAAACAATGGCCAATGAAGAACAGTTTATAAAAGTAGTTTATCTTATTCATAGGTTGTAAACAAGAAATGAATAGAGTTGTTAAAGTTGGTATATGTAAACATAATTCAAAGAAATCAGACAAAATAAGAAATTAAAATTAAGACTGAATGAGGAAATATTTGCTACCATTTAGATCTCTTTAATTCTCCCAATGGAAATTAAAGAGAAATGAATGTTGGGTGTGGTTTAAAATCCAAGTGCACAAAGCACTGCAGGTAAACTAGCATTAAGGTAGCCACAATGTATCCTAATATATCCAAATGCAAACAATTTTGTGAGCAAAAAAAATTTAGGAGGTGCTAGTGTAGTTAGAGATGTCCTCCGCACTGGTATCCAGGGACACACTGGTTCCAGCACTCCATAATTACTTCCTTATTTTAATTAATTAATGTTTTTAATGACTCCAATGTATAAATTCCAGATATGACAGAAAATCATGAAGCTGTTTTGAAGTAAATGCTTAATCACAAATACCTTTTTACCTCATAAAGGTAAATCTAATTTAACATAACATAAATTTAAACTAGTATCTTTTAAAATAATTTAAATAGTATCCTTAATAATATCAGATTTCAGCATTCTTACAATGCAAATAGAATTTTAAGTTCTGAATGTAACAGGAGAAGTAATTTACAGAAAAATTATTCTTTCTTCTAACAAAAGAGCTGAATTGTCTTTGGTAAAAAAGTAAAAACCAAACAAAACAACAACAAAAAAACCCACCCTACCTGAAATCACAGATTTAACACATAATTTATTTATTAAAAAATACCCTATCTATGCAAAACACATGAACTTAAGTTTTTGTTTTTTTTATTTAGTTCCTGATAAAAATTGTAGCAGACCTGCCAAATAGATGCTAAAGAAAAGTCAATTGGTTCACAAAGTCTCTCTGTTAATTACAGAGAGAAAATTAGTTTTGCATTTTGTTATCCATTTTAATGTGATTTTCCCAAATATGGGTACGAATGAATACGAATGAATAGTAACCATTTTTCTCAATGTCAGGATTTCTGTTTGCAGAATGGATACATGGCTATCCTCATAGCAAGTAATTTAACAAAGTGGTCATTTTCCATATGATAAATAAATTTAAGCTACTCTTCAATAGCAAGACATTTTCTATTTCCAAAGTTGCTGATGTATATTCATACTTGCAAAAAATATTTCTATTCAATTAATATGTATTTATTTAAATTCAGCGATGATCCACAGGTGAAAAAGTAATGGGAGAACTAAAAGTCTGTTGTTTCTCATGTCTTCTAAAATAAAATTAATTCCATATAGAAAGCATTTAAACATGAGCAAGATATGATTGCATTCTACTTAGGTTCTTCTTGGAAAGAATTAAGAGTTTTAATCCTCTGTAATTAAAAAAAAAATTATAAACAACTGAGTTACAATGAACAAGGGAACTGTAAAAATGTGATCTGAAATTATAGATAATTGTCTGGGAAAGCCATGGAACTTCTTGTTTTATCCAGATATATTGATGGACTAAAGAAATTCATGGACAGGAGACATTAGAAAATAAACAAACCTTTAGGGTTTTTTTAATACTGAACCTATATCCAGAAATGTCTTTCAGAAAATACAGTTCTGCATAGATAATTGCTGATATTTTTTTCTAGTTCTAGACAAAAATTGAAGTCTACAGAGATATTCAGAAGCTTGTACTGTAATTTAAATCCAAGTGAGCAATCCCTTAAAATAAATCTTGTTTAATTATTCATTACCTGGGAATTCATGGGAATTTAAATTTCTGCCCAGAATATTATAATTCTTTTATAGTGTTTCTATTGTTTTGACTGCATGTTTTGGCTCTCACATCAGATCTATGTATACACAAATTCTCAGGAGAAGGCATTTGTTGAATACAGATCTTTCATTTCTAAAGCAAATATTATGACAGTGTAAGTATTAGATAAAAGTTAAACAGCAACACTTTTTCCTTTTATATAGATATTCTTTAAACAATGAACAATTTCTCTAAATTTTTAGGTATTTATGGAAGCTTTAGTTATTTAACCACATGGGTTTCAGCTTCCCAAATATGCCTACTTTGAGACAAGTAGAAAAAAAAAATCAAAAAATATCTGTTTTGCCTCTTCTCTTTGGTGTCTCTTATTGGCTAAGTATGCTCTGTTGGCCATATGGGATCCACCTAAGAGTACTGATGGAGCTGGCAGAAGAACATGCTAAGCCACCTTAAATCATTTCACCAGAAGTCCTGGCTAATCAGAGAGTCCCAGCTGACTGGAAGTGGTGACCATGATGCCCATCTACAAAACTTGTTGGAAGGAGGATTTATATAACTACAGGAGTATCAGCCTGACTTCAGTGCTGGGGAAGGCAATGGAGCAGATCATCTTGGGTGCCATTTGGCAACACATGCAGGCCAACCAGGCAACCACACTCAGCCAGCATGGGGTTGTGAAAGGCAGGTCCTGCTTGACCAACCTGATCTCCTTCTATGACAAAGTTACACTCTTAGTGGATGAAGGCAAAGCTATTGTCTACCTGTAGTTTAGTAAAGCCTTTGACAGTCTCTTCCTTGGCAGTGTACCAGAGAAATTGGCTTCTCATGGCTTGGATGGATGCACTGCTCCTTGGGTGAAAGATTGGCTGGATGGCTGGGCCCAGAGAGTGGTGGTGAATGGAGTTACATGCAGCTGGGGGCCTGTCACAAGACAGATTCCCCAGGGCTCAGCATGTTGGAGATAGTAAATAACCCTATTTAATATTTTTATCTATGATCTGGATGAGGGGATTGAGTGACGGCTCAGTCAGTTTGCAGATGATACCAAGAAGTGCGCAGTGTTGAGCCACTGGAGGGTAGGAAGGCTCTGCAGAGGGATCTGGACAGCCTGGATCCATGGTCTGAGACCAGCAGTAAGAGGTTCAACAAAGCCAAGTGTCAGGTCCTGCATGTGGGTCACAACCACCCCATGCAGCGCTACAGGCTGGGAAAAGAGTAGCTGGAAAGCTGTTTATTAGGCATAAACTGATAATAAAGAATAGATATGAAGTTCTCGTGTGAATTATTGCATCATCGAAGGCAACTTCAATAGAAAACCCAACCCCTTATAGTCTGGCTGTGGGATATACATGTGGTTTTCTCTATGACCACTAGGTTCATCCCATCTGCTGCTCTGCAACATGCAGGCTTCGTCTGAGGTCTCTTGTGAGCATCTTGTGACGATAGTCTGAAGCAAAACATATTTTCAAGCAACTGGATCACGTTCCTCACATCTCCTTGATATTTTGAGACAAGAGAAAATGGCCTCAAGCTGCAGCAGGGGAGGTTCAGGATGGATATCACGAAGAATTTCTTCACTGAAAGAATGGTCAGATATTGGAATGGGCTGCTCAGTGATGTGGTGGAGTCACCATCCCTGGAAGTGTTCAAGATATGGCTGGACATAGGACTACTTGCCATGGTCTGGTTGACAAGGTGGCATTCAGTCAAAGGCTGAATTTGATGATATTGGAGAACTTTACCAATCTTAATGATTTGATGATTCTATGATTAAAATGTGAGATACCAAAGGAGACAATGAACCAATACTTTAGTTATCTAAATAAATAAAAAAACTTAAATTTACAATAAAGTACAACTAGAAAAATAGGTGTAGATGTGAATTCTAAACATGAAATAGAAGGTGTTGAAGTTGGTGGAAATAGTCAGTCTGGCTTATAAAGCCATTCTATCTTTAAAGCCCATGAAATGCCTGTTTTCAAGAACAATGATGGAAATAAGTGCACTCAGGTTATGGACACACAATCCTTTTCCAGTGTTTTAAAAGCATAACCCCTGTAACCAATGGGTTATTATTCTTTTTCTACCTGATAAATGAAATAGGATTTAAAAAGATTGAAAAAGCATAAAAGAATATAAGTTCCTTTCCCCTGTATTCTAATATTCTTTCTAATAGTCCTTGAAATTCTAATCTGCTTCATGCCTCTAAGACAGAATTAGGTAGAAGAAATCATATAAAATAAATTATAAGTCACATGAGACAGTGTCAAACCTCCTCAGTATGCATACCTGGGCTAAGACAACCCTTCAGGCATCTGGTGAAGAAAGTATGCTTTCCATCACACTTTGTAAAACTCACCAAGTAATTAGGAATACTCCAAATTTACAATAATTGCAATTGAAAAGAAACACAGAAGCAAAATCTTCAGAACCCAAAGCTTCTGGGTGACGGATGGAAGGTGAAAAGACATCATGGATGTTCTCAGTTTAGTTAGATGGGAAAGACTATTTCTGGTAAGAAAATAGGCAATATAAAACTTATTGAAAATATTCATAATTGGAGTAAAGATGAGGCTAGATTAGAAACACAAATTCCTCTATCAACTTAACTGTGTTCCAATGTGATGAAGGCAAACTACACTCTGTGTCATATTAATTTGCAAAAGCATGCCTGGAGTATCGACAGAAGTGATTGCTCAGCATTGGTGAGGCCACATATAAGACACTGTTCATAGCTCTGTTCTCCCTATACACGAGTGGTGTTGACAAACTGGAATAAGTCCATTGTAGGCCAGCAAGATGCTTAATGGGCTGAAGATCTTGTATATGAGGAGAGACAGAGACAGAGAACTGGTCCTGCTCTGCTTTGAGAAGGGAAGATTAAAGGGAGATTGCTTTCTACAACAATTTAACAAAGGGCTGCAAATAAAACAGATTCAAATGCCCAGCTCCAGGTGACTATATGATTCTAATTAGATAGGGCTTAAGCTGAGCTGTGGATGTTTTTTATTTTTATGTTGGTTTTCAGAAGAAAAATGGTCATTACTTAAAAAATTGAAATGTTTTTAATCAGTAAATTGTAGATAAATATGCGATTCCTTGCTGTTAGATGAACTACACCACATATCCAGTAGCTTTCGTAAGATTAGAGGGGACATCTCAAAGTTTCCAAACCCTTGTGGTGCAGATGGTTTCACTATAGTTAACACTGATTTATACTTAAGCCAGAAAAACCACATATTTTAATAAACATACATGGCATTGCTTTATGGTAACAGAAAAATGCAGTGGCTGAGCAGGACGAGCTCTCAGGCTCACTTATAATTCAAGAGAAGGAAGAGACTACTTTACTTAGCCAAGTGAACAGAGCTGGTGAATACAAACAAACTGTAGCTTTACTTTCAATATTAATGTAAAGGCTATTCATCAGATCTGTTATTCATGGGACAGTTTCATCATCAGAATTTCTCCAAGGAAAATTGGGTACCTGGCAGAACAGTTCACAGTTTGGAAAATATGAAACAAGGACACAATACATGGATTTAATGTCAAAGAATGAGACTGTGCTCCTCATTGGCTGCTTTCTGTTGGCTTTAAAATGTGTGTGTGTGTGTGTGTCTGTATATAAAGATACACAGATTATTTTCTTTTTTTAATTTTTTTTTAAGTTTTTGGAGGGATTTTTAGAGACTATCTGCTCTTTCCAGAAATTAGCTATGATTTTGGAATTGTCCACAATTAAATTGTACTGTGGACAGCATTTTGTGTTTTAAGCAGTTTTTCTCAGTGCAATTTACAAAAATATTGTAATTTAGTAAGATTTCCTTACACTTTTCAAGTGTGCACACAGGCTCTTATAGTCCTTCTCCACCTCTGTAGCTTTTCCTTTCAAATACTCTGCAAAGCAAGACACTTGCTTTTGGGAAATCAGGAAATATTTTTCATTATATTGGAGAATTGGCTTGTGAACTTGTACTTAGTTAAAATATTTTCAACTATTTATCCTTAGAGGTGTAAAAATCAGTGAATATTCTGTATTAGAAAGGACAAGCAAACACCACCACAGATAGTGGTATATGACACTGTGCCATATAGCAGATTTTTTTTTCCCTTTCTCTAAGTTGGTATATATTCTCCTGAATTGCCCTTCTTTGCTCTTCCCTTTGACTTATTCCATTATTAATGAAAGTGATCTTTCTCAAAGTCATTTACAAAGAGAAGTCATTGTAACAAAGCATTTTGTTGGCCTACTTTCCGATTATTCCCAATTTTGACAGAAACCTGACAGAGCAGTTCAGCACCAGATGAAATGAACATACTGTGCTTAAATGACCCTCCATACAAAATAAGTAGAAAAATAAATAGCCTGTCCTTAGGCTATTTTTGGGGGAAAGAAAGCAACAACAAATTAAATCACAACAAAAAAAAACAGCAAAAAATCCCCCACACACTTTAGGAGATAGTAGGGCTTTTTAAATCCAGAATTCTTGAAAATAGTCTTTGTTTTCTGCACTCTTATACTTCAGTATAAGTAGAAATATGGCTAAGAATTCCTTTAAGTCACATAATATCTTTATTCCTGGATTATTGGGAGTCTTAAGGTTCTAAAAGTTTTGAGCTAGTAGCAGAGACTTTTTTTTAACACTTTAATAATTCTTTGATGTTTCAATTAGTTTTTCTAAAATATTTTTAATATTAACTATCTTTATTGATTTCTAATGCATGCAATGAAAGTCTCCACTCTATAAACTTAAAATTAATTCATGCTAAATTCAGGTAAGCTACTCTGAAGAATTCAACTTAGACTTTTGGTTAATATTCAATAAATCTTGATTCAGAACTAAGCATTCTATTACACTCATATATATATATATTTCTTTTTAACAACTTAAGTAGACTCTGTAGTATTTTCTTGTTTATTTTCAATTTTTCTATATGTACAGAGTTTCAACATAATTTTTTATATCTAGTTCAAGGAGAAGATGTCTATATATTGATGAACTAAATTTTGTTAATATTGTACTTGGCTTTTTTCCATTAGAATTTTTCCTTAAATCCAGAAAATATTAAATCTCAGTCATTCCGAACTATTTGCAAATGATCCCAGGCAAAAACCCTAGAAATCCATTAATCACAATGAATTACAAAACACTCTAAAATTTTGTTCTATAAGCAATCAGTAAAATTTTCATAGTTGTCAAGGATGTTTTAATTCTTTGAAGCAAGTTAGAAAAGAAATGGGAAAATATGCCATTCTCAGTGACAGAGGAAAACTGAAGACATGAAAACTGAAGGCATGTTGTAGGTGTATATAAAGATTTTGACTTTATGTTTTAACTTTGTGAATGTACATTTTGTGCACTCTGACACTTAGTACATCTGTAAATACTGTTGCATGAATATACCATAATCAACAGATATTTTCTTACATTATTTCACATATAACTTCCTTTCAGAATTTCCTGACATTTCATTTCTTCTGTATAAATCTAGGAACAGGGTTTTTGGTGCACCAAAAAAATTCTGTCCAGGCTCATTTAACTCAGATTCTGTCTTGAGTACATCATAAACAACTTAGCCCATTAACGCAATTTTAATCCTCAAGGGAAGCAGTGAAGCATAATTTTCTTGTTCTTTAGTAAGTTCTACCTAGTGAGATACCATATAAATATCTTTTAATTGCCACTTTATATGTAGCATGAATACCACAGCTGAAAACAGTTCTTAAAAATAAATTGAGATCATATATCAGCTAGACAACTTGTTTCAGAAAAAATCTCATCCTATAGTTCTCATTTTTTCTAATTCTTAAACTCTAAAAAGAAGAAAAAAAAAAGCAAATTAGATTTCAGTTAATAAAGTGAATTAACCTGGGGATCCTCAAGGGTACTTTGACATGCTATTTGACCTCTAAACAACTCATTTGTTTGGGATTTTTTAACTTTCAGATTTTTCAGGAATAATTGTCCTAAAGTAGGCCCAGCTGCTATGCTGTATATCAGACATATGTTGTATATCCTTGGAGCTTAAGAGATAAACAGGCATATAGTCACATAGAAGTGCACCAGCTTTCTTCTTGTTCCTTCCTTCCCCATTACATATTTGTAGAAAGGATGGGTGACTGATACCTGTGGTTTTGAAAGAATACAGCATATTTAATAAACTGCAGAAAAAGTTTACATACTTACACTTTAATGCAATAAGAGATGCAATAATAGACTTTTATCACTAAGTGATATTAGCATCCTGGTCTTCATCAAAGCAGTTATAGTATTTTGGTCTGAAGAAATTTTAGTGAATTTTATTGACACAAATGACTTTATAAGATTAAAAAAAATCATTAAAATGTTATATGTCTTTGTTGAAATTTCTTCAAATAATTCTTTCTTTTTTAAAAAAAATTAAATTGAAAATATTTTTAAAGGGAGTAGAAGTTAGTAATTTGTCCTATAGTTATTCTTGTACAGTGTAGACTGAGTTGATGAATGACATGAGTGTGCAGGAATATTTCAATTTAGCAAATATAAGTTGCTAAATAATTCTAAGTTCCAGTGCATGACACTTAAATAGAAAACTCCACAAAACAGCTCTTTCAGATGTTTCCTTTAGCTGTAATTGAAGTAGAGAAAGCAAGCTTCAGCATTCTGCTTATGAAAATAAGAATACGGAAACAACATTTTCTTATCAGGTCAGAATGACCTAAATAAACCATTTCACAGAATATTCCAGATGTTCCCTAAAACAGCAGTAGCTACTCATCTGAGTCACAACAGAAATCCTTTCCCGCTGTGTACAAATATAATCAGAATATATATGTCTAAAGGAGAGTCTAATATAATGAAATTTAAAGTTCATGTTATTTTGAATGATTTATCCCTAACTTTTAGGGATTCCTTTTATCCTTGCTCCCCACCTCCGCCCCACTTCAAAGAGTGATGTACCAGGAATATTTAAGCTGGATATTAAATTAAGTGACCAAATAAGAATTTAATTTATAATTAACGGGAAAGTTGTTCTGTGCTAATTTAGTTAGAGTATATTTTTAGATAAATATTGGGAGGGTATTTTGCTAAGTAGGCTCTTTCTTGCTAATTTTCTAGTTTGAACATATTTTTTCACATCAGCAACTTCACAAATACCCTTGAGGGACCTTAATTTCTTTTATCTTTTTTGAAAAATAGCAGTTCTTTCTTACTCCCATATCCCAGTGATTATTCTCAGACAAGAGCATGAAACTCTCTGAACAAGACAATAAGATCATGCTTCTGTCATTGTCTAACCTCACAGTTTTTTAAACATTCATAAGTTATTTTCTGCTTTAACCTTATTAAGGCCTAAGGATGGAGTTCTCTTTCTTTGCATGAATCTAGGGTTGGGTTAGAAAATGCTCTGTGAGAACCCTCTGATGCTGTAGTTCAACCCTCATAATTAGAAAAGGATATGATGAGTAACAATAAACAGGGTATGTGTGGCAACATAACAACCTGGAAACTCCAATTATTTACTTATACATAATTTATTTCATGTTTCCATGTCATTTTTTACATATTCACAGCTGGCTTAATTCAGGTGTTACCAGTCTAAATACTTCCTCTAATTAATGTTATTAAGAAAATAATTAGTCTTCATTAAGAATAAAATTAGCAAAGTGTAGGTGGAAGTGAGGAAAGGAAGAAAGGAAGAAAGGAAGAAAGGAAGAAAGGAAGAAAGGAAGAAAGGAAGAAAGAAAGAAAGAAAGAAAGAAAGAAAGAAAGAAAGAAAGAAAGAAAGAAAGAAAGAAAGAAAGAAAGAAAGAAAGAAAAGAAAGAAAGAAAGAGAAAGAAAGAAAGAAAGAAAGAAAGAAAGAAAGAAAGAAATTAATTTCAAGTTTGTGAATTAAATGACAATTAGAATATTTTTCAGCATTTTCCTTGTTGTTCTTCCCCTTTTACAGACTCCAATGAAGTGAGTGGAGGTTGCATACCAGAATGAATAGTCACAAACTTCCTACTATTTTGACATTCTCTATTGAAGAATCTTGAACTTCTTTTTCAGTAGTCCTTAGTAAGATGATTGTAACAGTCATTAATGTTTGTGTGGCAGTGAATACTACATCCTGAATAAACAAGAGATACTTTAACAGAGAAAATGGAGAAGCATTGTCCAAAGACTGAGGTGTTTCCAGGGAGAAAGTACATGAGTGTTGGGTGGAGCTCTGTTGCCATTAACCACTTTTTTAGCTTTGCGGCAGTGATGGACTGCATGTGAGAGCAGAGAGTCTGATCCTGAACCCTGGCATTCTGAATATGCAAGAGTTAATGCATATATAAAATTATAGCTAAATCTCAAATTATTTTTACACTCATTACATTCAAAATGGGTCATTTTTAATAAAGAGATTTTGCAGCTATTTAGTCACTGATCATTTTGCCAGTTTTAATTAATTCCAATTTCAAAAGACAAAGTTCTGAATATGCATGGAAGAATTGGAAATGAGGCTTGCCTTCACTTGGTTTGCAGCAATAGTTTATATGTCAATGGTTAGAGAGAATTAGTCCTCCCTCAGAAAGTTTAGAGTACTGTAGGATGAAGACATGATCCAGTGTAAACCTGTATGTTTCCTCTAGAGAGGATTGGTACTTTCATTTTTTTTTTTTGCAGATGCTCTTAGCCTTCCAGGTTTAGCCCTTTACTTTGACCTTCCTCCTCTCTATTGCGACTACTCTACGGAGAAACCGAAAAAGAGATGGAACAGCATACATGATATTATGTCACTTACATTTGATTTTTCTGTAGTTACTGCCTTGCCCATGATGGCTGTAATGGATTGCTATTTTCAACATTGTCTACAGCCCAGTTTGCCAAATAAGTTTCTCAAAGATTAGCTAAAAAGTCTACAGTTACTCAGCAGACAAATTTGTTTCAAGAAACCAGCTTGGCAATCAAAGAAAGAAGACTCTACATTTACATGGAAATTTCTATATCTAGCAGATATACACTTCTCTTCCAGAAAAAAAAAAAAAAGAAAAGGGCATTGACCCATGTGAAGGAAAAAATCCTCTTTTTCTTGCTAGGGGAATGACAGTGATCCTCTGTGTCCCAGGAAAGACAAGATTAGTATGTTGATAGAAATTTCACTGTCTCTGACTTCCCTTAAGAAAACGATTTCTCTCCCTTCAGACTGCAAAGATAGCTTTGATAAACACATTCTGAACTTTCTGAGTATGTGAATTCAGATGCATCACCCAACATGCTCATCTCTTGCCAGAATAGACTTTTGAAGTTCAACTATTATGATAAGTTGCATACCTATGTCTCGAAACACAAAACAAATTATTGAACTCTGCATGAATGGAATTTACATTAGTGGATGAAAGGATATGAATTCCCACTTGGTGCCTGGAGAAATAAAGATCATCTTGAGTGTGTTTTGTTTACTATTGTTGTTCTTACACACATAGTTTTAGCAGTACTTATACTATCTCAGTATATAAGATAATTTTCGCACATCAAGTGAGATATGGCTTTCTTCTAAGGAGTTCCAAAACCTAATTTGTATAGATTAAAGTACTTAAAACTATAAATATGATAATGTGACAAGGAAGAACTACGGCAATTTTCTTCAGAGAAGTGTATTTTTTAAAGTATTTTAAATACAGATTTTTTTCCTACTGTTGCTCTCTTCCAGCACCATATCCTACAGTGAAAAATCAGATATTTCCTTGCTTTCTTCAGGGGTTTTATTCCAGTACAGCACAATGTAATCCAAGGAAAAAACTTACATAATATGAATCTTAAATGTGTTGGATTCTACTCTCAACATGTTTTCTATTGCTGAGCTTTGCTTCCCTTGAACAGAGAACAGCAGTGTCCCCATTTCTATCTCTTGGCTGGGGACAGTATGTCTTGAAGTTCTTTTTATATGTGTGGGCAGGAAAAAAAACTGTGCCGATCTTCAAAGCAATATCACATATCCTTTCCTGTGCACCAAACTCTTTTCTCTTGATGGTATATAAAAAACCCTATCACCTAAC